>NC_092823.1:140284426-140584426 GCF_023375885.2 Dermacentor andersoni
AATTTTCCACGTCGTTTGTTCTTGATTGCGACACACAACCGATCCGACGTTTCACAATATCGGAAATTATTGATAGTCTCACCAGGTTTAGCAAATTCGATTGATAATGACCCCTGACGATCGAAAACAGAAGTCAGCAGCGCCTTTCCGGCAGAAATGACGGCCTTTGCTTTTCTTGGGGTTGGTGAATTCAAATGTTTCCACTGTATGATTAGCCCTCGTGTTTCAGGCTCGTAATACCGATACCATGATTTTTTCCCGGTCACAATTTGAGACGAAAAGTTGTCACTCTCATTGTGATGCCGGATTAGATGAGTCAAAGCAGCGCCGAAGCTCTCCCTCTTCTGGCGGTAGTTCAAAGTGTTGGGCATTCATTGCGCAAGAGCCGACAACCGAGATATTCATGAATTATGGTGTGACCCAAACCGTGACTGATGTTCACACGCCCTGCCAATTCATCGATGCTTATTCTCTGTTCTTATCTAACCAGCTGTTCGGATTGTGTTGGGGGTGATTGCACGGTGTCTTTGGCCCGGTTTTGGATTGTCTTTGTAACTTTCACGTGCTTCTTTGAACCGTTTGCTCCAACACTTCACAGTGGCCAATGAAATGCAATGCTCACCGTACACGGCAGCCATAAGGCGACTAATTGCTTCTTGGGAAACGTCTTCATCTGTCAAAAACCTCACGACACCATGCTGTTCAACTTTTGGAGTGTCCATTATGTCACACAACCATGTTCACCCAGGAAAGTCATGGGGTGCGTCTGTGAGTGCAATGCTCCAACTCTATAGCGCACTGTTCCTGGGTCTCCTACGCTACAGCTTACCTGTACTAGGTGGGATCGGTAAGACCAACCTGCGAGCCGTCCAGTCTGTACAAGCTCAAGCTCTGCGAATTTGTCTAGGCCTTCCCAGGTGTGCATCAACGGCAACAACAATAGCCATCGCGCATCACCACCCCATCAATACGTATATTCATGTCGACTCCTTAAAGATGCACATCAGGCACTTCGCCGGACTTCCATCGCATCATCTCATCTCCCTTCCTGCCGCTCGACCTCGTTCAGTGTATAGCAGAATTATTGCCGCCAACCATAGACGTTTACCGTCAAACTTCACACCTGCAGCACGACCATCTCTACCGCTGTGGTGCCTGCATCAGCTCCAGGCCCTTCTTGTCATTCCCGGCATCAAAAAGAAAACGGAGATGTCATCTTTCGCCCTTAAACAAGCCGTGCTTTCATTCCTACATAACAAACACAACGAACACACCCACGTTTACACGGACGGTTCTGTCTACTCTAAAAATTCAGCTGGAGCAGTGGAACTTCCCGCTCAATCTGTCACCATCACCTTCAAAACGTCTCACGTTACATCATCGACGGCTGCAGAACTCGCAGCTATCTGGACTGCTCTGGAGTTTATTGGTCCCAAATCACCATATTCATGGTCCATTATTTGTGATTCACAGGCAGCTCTCCAATGTCTGCTGTCCCCTTTCAACCATGGACATAATGTGCAGTTAGTCGCAAACATCCGACTACTCCACCATTACGCAATCGACAAGGGACACAACATCATCTACCCGTGGATACCGGGTCATTGCAGAATTTCGGGAAATGACAGTGCGAATGACGCTGCCCGGTCGGCTCACGATGGTGCCCAGATTATACCCATACCGCTGTCAAGAACAGATGCAGCCACAAGTCCGCTCCCTCGCATGCGAGCTTACGCAAACTCTGTGAAACTCCAGTGAATTCACTAACGCACGTCTTCACAGATTCGATCCAAGTTTGCAGCTCCGTCTTCCACCAGGGTTGGAACGAGCGGAAGCAACACTTCTGTGCTGCCTATGGCTCGGCGTGGTATTCACGAACTCCTATTCTTTCCGCAGTGGAATGGCCGACAGCCTGCTTGCGACACCTGCGACTGCGAAGAGACGATCGCGTACCTCCTCTGTGACTGTCCACGTTACAATGTGCCAAGAAAAGTGCTCGTGGCTGCGCACGAAAAACTGGACAATCGCCCCTTCACAGAAGAGAAAGTTCTAGGACACTGGTCCAGACGGGTTTCGGCACTCAAGGCCTTAAGGGCGTTGCTTAAGTTTTTAAGGGCCTGTGAATTGCGCGGCCACCTTTTACTAATGTTGCGCGTAAGGTCGCGTTACTGCATGAATCTTCCTTGTTTTTTTTTTTTTCTCTCTTCCTTCTCCTTTTATTGCCTTTACCCCTTTCCCCAGCACGGGGTAGCCAGCCGGCATTTACACTGGCTAACCTCCCTGTCTTTCCTTCCCTTTTGTCTCTCTCTCTCACTCATTAAAGAACCTTGATCCTTACACCTGCGTGTCACTTTTGTAAAAAAGAGATGCCTCTGCGCCACGTGCATGCCTCGCAGATAATGAACCGAACCATTATTGCGCATGGTGGGTTCGCTCACTTTCATTCGACTTGCCTTCGTACATTAGAAATGCGAAGATACAATAGAATGTACAAACGCGAAGATGAAGCTTGATAAAGGCCAAGAAAGTGACACTGGAAGCAAGGTTCACTGCACATATACATAAAACCTCCCAACAAGATATTTAATTATACGTATAAGTCTCCAATAAATCTACGTATCTAAGAAAAAGTCACTATATATGATGCGTCAAACAAGGCAAATAAACCTGTCGCGCAACCACAGATCACAGCCCCCCCTCCCACCACTCCACCGATGTATCGCGCGCGACGGAAGTTGGTGCGCTTCATCGCCGCTATTCTCCCTTGCGCACAGAAGACTGGGCCACCATCGTTGGCTAAGCGTAAGCCCCCCTTACGCTTTCACTCGCACATACAGCATGCGGTGCGTAGTCATGATCTTAACGCCCCTGGACTTTATACAAAACATGAGGGCGACCGCCTCGGTAGGAATGCGCCGGGAGTGCCCATATAACTGCTATCGCAATAATGTATTAAGCGGTGAATGGGCGTTCCCGCGAGATCCAGCCCAATTTCGCAAAGTGCGCGTTAAAGCATCTTTTTGAGCGTAAAAAGGACATTCTAGACAAAATCGAGCATAATTTCCTGTGCCGGAGGTTGTTTTGGTCGGCGGCGCATGACAGCACGAAAATATTTCGGGGGGGGGGGGGGGGGGGGGGGCTGAAGACCCATATGACCCCCCCCCCCCCCTGGCTACGCCCCTGCCGCCAACGGCATTTTCTCTGTGTCTGCCTTCGCTAACATTGCCGATGAGAAGTTTCGAGACCTATCCCTGCGAGTACTCATCGAGCGTCTGCGCTCTGCACCTACCGACGCATCCGTTCGCCGATATGTCCTCCAGGGGGGCATTCTGTACCAAATGAACTTCCTCCCCGACGGCTCTGATCTTCTTCTTGTCGTGCCAAAACATCTAAGACAGACTGCTTTTTGAGATGCATGACGCACCCACTGCAGGACATCTTGGGGCAACCCACACGTACGACCGCGTCCGCTGCCGCTTCTATTGGCCTGGTCTCGCTCGCTCTGTCCGACGCTATGTTGCTGCCTGTGATCCCTGCCAGCGTCGGAAAACACCTCAGGTGCTACCTGCCAACCATCTCCAGCCGATCACCGTCCCTGTGGAACCGTTCTTTCGTGTTGAATTAGACCTCCTCGGTCCCTTTCGCACGTCATCCTCTGGGAACAAATGGGTAGCCGTCGCAACTGATTACGGCACCCGATACGCTATCACGCGGGCTCTCCCTACCAGTTGCGCCACTGACGTCGCTGACTTTCTCTTGCATGACATTATCTTAGTTCATGGCTCCTCGTGACAGCTGCTTACTGACCGTGGTCGTAACTTCCTCTCGAAAGTTATCGCCAACATTGTACGTTCCTGCTCCATTCAACACAAGCTGACTACCTCATACCATCCTCAAACCAATGGCCTCACAGAGCGGTTAAACCGTACTCTTACCGATGTGCTGTCCAAGTACGTTTCCAAGGACCACCACGACTGGGACATTGCCCTTCCTTACGTCACATTTGCGTACAATTCTTCCCGGCACGACACCGCCGGATTTTCTCCATTTTATCTATTGTATGGTCACGAACCGACCTTGCCCCTAGACACGGCACTTCCTCCTGCTGCGATCTCAACAAGCGAGTATGCGTGCGACGGCATCGCCCTCGCAGGCCATGCACGCCAGCTTGCCCATAGTCGACTGACGGCCTCGCAAACCACTCAGCAGCATCAGTACAATGCCCGCCACCGTGACGTACAGTTTTCGCCTGGTGCGCTCGTGCTTCTGTGGTCGCCCTCTCGTCACGTTGGACTTTCAGAGAAGCTCGTTTCGCGATGTACAGGGCCCTACCGCGTGCTGCGCCAGGTGACGCCTGTGACATACGAAATTGCTCCTGTGCATTGAGCATTGCCTCTACTCGGTATCCAGTGATGTCGTGCACGTCAGTAGGCTCAAGGCCTACTGCACTGCTTCTGAGTCCGGCGTTTAGTCGCTCCGGTACGGCGCTTTTGCCACCGGGGGTAGTGCTACGGAACAGTATTTGCGATGACAAAGAGGCGAGCAGGGTGAAGACGACGACGACGATTAGAGGCTAGCGCGAGCTGTTGCCTCTTGGCCAAGTGCGGCGTATTGCCTTATAAATATACTTGTATATAGCTTTTTGTCGGCATCTTCCTACGTAACAATATAGTGCTGTAGCACAGAAATTTTTTACAGTGAAGCTGTATATGGCTACCCCGGCAAAATTTGTGTCCGTGCGTGTACACCATCGCGTCGTGAAAGAAAAAATTTGCGTCTCTAAAAGCAGTGTAAAAGAGAGTCTAGTCTTGTAGGTTCATTAGCATAAGTGTCAAAACCTGTGATGGATGGTCTAGTGCGCTCTTCACAAGTGTCAAGTCGAGTGATTGATGACCCATTGTTCTCGGCGGGGCGCTTGCTATAGCAACTGTGTCCATGTAGAGGCCGTAATAAACGTACACATGTGCATCGTCCAATGTGAGTTCATATATATAGTGACGTCATTGTTGCCTACGACCTTATTGGCAGTTGTTCTTGAGCGGTTCCATGGGGCGGCTGCATATCGTGCACACGGAAGAGGAGGAATGTGTCCTTCTAAAACGACGACAGTAGCGACAACGAGAATGGGTGCATCGGAGGCAGGAAGCCGCTAAAGCCAATCGTGCATCCGTCAATGAGCCTGGCCCGTAGTCTGTGCCAACTGAGGAAGACCCGCAGCGTACCCGTCAAGAACAGCGGCGTAGAATGGCGGCGTGAAACCGGGAATGTCAGCAGCAGCGGTGGTATGCCATTAAGGCCAGTCATAGCAATCTCCTACCCGGTGATGGGCCACAGCGGGCTCGTGACAAGCGGGCAAATGAACAGAACCGGGAACGTGAGTGGCGGCGGCGGCAAAGCAGCACTGGTGAAACGCAGGCGGTGGATGCCACTCATAAACGGCAAGCCCGTTATTTAGGGTGATGACCCTGAATAATGTGAGGCTGAAAACACAAAACGCCGACGGTGCTACAATCCTTCGGAACGTTTCCCCGGTGCTACAGCATGGTTTGAGCGCGAGTTTGTGAACAATCCGTTCGGCGCTCCGTGTTGGGTACGTGACTGTCTCCGGTTCACGAGTGATTTGACTAGCCTTGATACGACTGGTGACACCAGGCAGCATGAGTGTACAGTGACGACATTGCATCAGTGTGTCATCGGAGTGCGTCTCTAACATGCATCTGTGTGGGACGTGCCATGAAGCGTTACTGGAAGGCACAACGCCTCGTTTCGCTACCGTGAATGTGTACGTGTATCAGCCTATACCGGCGCATCTTCCGAAACTGAACGTCATGGAGGAATGATTGATCGCCAGATGTGTCTTTCGTCTTGATGCTTTAATTGCATATATATAGCCATACACGTATATAATTTTGTCATTTTAGAACAGCACATAACAGCTTCACCGGTTGTCCTTCACAGAGTAGAAGGGCCTGTGAATCTTTTTACACGAACACAGGAAGGGACACAAAAGCAGCAACCCATTTGCAGGTAAAAAGGGCAGGCTGTGACAAGAAACATAGAACACGGTTCGTATCCTGCTAAGAAGGCATCGTATACCAGATAGCACTATCGTGTGGTAGACAATGCCAGGTCAACCAGGCGATGTCTGAATGATAAGCCCAGAGAGCACTCCAACAATGTAAAGAGAGGTGGGGATGGCGGGTTAGCAGCCCACTGCAGCATGTGTGATCGCTCACCTCTTTTCAAGAATGTTTCGTTGTGCGCAAGCACAAAGAAGAAATAACAAGACTGGTAATTGAAACTGTAACTGTTGAGAAGCTCGGTCAAGATTGTGTTAGCATGCCTTCACTATCTTTAACATGAAAAGAATTGTAGCATCTCAATGCATCTCTGTTTCACATGCCTGAGTTGTTGCTTGGCATGTATAAATAGTGATCTGGCTTCCAATAAAAATTCAGCTGAAAGTTAGCACTTGTGTGTGTCCCCTCCTGTGTTCATGTGAAAACGTTTCTGCACTAGAACACTGTATCAGAGAGAAGATATACAGGATATTTTTCTGACAATACAGATTTTTAATAAATAGGTTGTCAGCACAGCAAACTTGGCATTTTTGCAGACGTGTTCCTAGGCGAGGTAGTGTTGGCAGTTTTTTTGCAGCGAGGTAGTGTTGCATGTTTTGCAGTTTTACAAATATTGTGTCTAGTTTTACTAAAGGTACATTCTGTTTGTGAAAAAAGATTTAAACATGTGAAAGGATGGGGCGGCAGAAGGTCAAAAAAAAAATATATGCAAGAAAGAAATTGTGGTGGTACCTGTGCTGCCCTTTCATGGCAGCACAAAATGGGACAATTGCTTCACGCAAGTTTATTCACTTGCCTGAAGCTTGTGAAACTGGCAACAGCAAAGTTGCTGAAAAAGTAACTGTGATCTAAAAACAATGTGTTGCTTTATAATCTCTTCTGTGACAAGTTTGTTGCTGTTAGTGTGCTTCATCTAAAGGGTAAATAATTGTTAATAAAATATGCATTTATCCCATAAAAGCTGTGTGCTCAGAAAAAAAGTTTAATGTGGGCAACCCCTTGGTTTGTCATGTCCGTGCGATATTTACCAATTTTAAAGCTCGCAGGTTGGCATGTATAAATGAAATTGCAAATTATACAGATAAACATTTGTGTACCAGCTTAGCATCACTCAGCCTATTAAAGCTAAAGACGTTTCTATCTGGATAAACACCTGTACTTGTAGTGTGCCCCCTGTACACATGCCTGTCAAGCCGATTCATTCTTTATGCTTTTCTTTTTTTGACTGATATAAATGGTTGGGGCTTCTTTGAATAAAGTTCAGTTGGCAGTGAGCACCAGTCCTGTTGCTGTTGTGGTTGTTTTCTTGTTTTTCTTGTCCTCATCCCTTCATGTTGTTTCAAGTTAGAATAACATATTTTTTTTGTCTGAACATTAAAGTAGTACTTAGCTTTAAAGAATCACACAGTTCATGTCGAGCTTGTATTAGAATTGAACACTTTTTTTCACTTTTATAGACTTATAATAGGTAATGAGCCACTATTGAGCTACCACGTAACTGCACCATGGCCAATTTTTTTTCAGAAAAGGGACTGCCCTAAAGTGACAAGGTTTCCCAAACCAAAAACTGGGATAACATGGTAAAGATGGTGAAACTTAATCCTGAGCACTCTGCTACAGTATCTTTCATAAGCCTAATGTCACCTTAGGTCATTAAACACCATAAATAAATAAATCTGTAGATGAGGAGGAGGAGGAAGAAGAGGAATATAGGTGAAGAACAAGAGATGTGCAAAATTGCTTTGGTGTAGTACTAGCATGAAAACCTGCAAAGTGAACTTATCATACTTTGGTTAAGTTTTGGAGCCCAGTTTCATTCTCTCTTTTGTACTGATTGCAGACTAGGACTCCTTAGAGTCACATGTGGTTCAATGGAACGTATTGCAAGGACTGTGTTTGTATGTGTGTGCACAAGCACTTCTATAGTGGATTTAGAGTACACTGTACTGTCATTTGACCTTCAGCCTCACTATGTTGCTGGTTGGAGGTGTGATTAGCTGCTCTCTAGCTGTAGACTGGCTGGCTGTTTCTATATTGTCACAAAAAGACAATGTAAGATGTGCCTGGCATCGGCGAGGCAGACAGTTCTACAAGATGGCGTACAATAAATTCAAGCCGGCGTCCTCAGCTTCTACTTCTTCTACTCCAGCGCCCGTCTCTTGCTGAGCGCGCGTTCCAGTCCCAACTTCTTTTTCAGCGCTGGCTCGTGACACCTAGCGGCATTATTCCCCTGCCAAAAGAAAGGCATCGACCCGATGCTTACTAAACTAGAAAGAGGAAGTGTGGAAGTCTTATGAGATCGGATTGGCGTCGCCTTAACGCGGGATATGCGGTTTTAGGTGAATGACATTCACTATCTCTGAGTGGTGCTGTCGACGCCGAGGCGACGCGGCACCGTTGGGAATGACCTCATAGTTCACTTCACTAACGCGGCGTATCACTTTGTAGGGTCCAAAGTATCTACTAAGGAGCTTCTCAGACAACCCCTGGCGACGGACTGGAGTCCACACCCAGACTTGGTCACCTGGCTGGTACTTGACTTGCCGATGTCGAAAGTTGTAGCGTCGTGCGTCTGTACTCTGCTGCTTCGCGATGTGTATGCGCGCGAGTTGACGAGCTTCCTCTGCGTGATGAGTAAGTTGCTCGGCGTCGGCAATAAGTGATGCGTCGGTGTCGTGCGGGAGCATAGCGTCTAGCGTGGTCTGGACCTCGCGCCCGTAGACAAGACGGAACGGTGTAAATCGTGTGGTTTCCTGAATGGCGGTGTTGTACGCGAATGTAACATACGGCAGGACTTGATCCCATGTTTTATGCTGGACGTCCACATACATAGACAGCATGTCAGCTATGGTTTTGTTTAGCCGTTCCGTCAGTCCGTTGGTCTGCGGATGATAGGCAGTCGCCTTGCGATGTTGTGTACAGCTCAGCTCGAATATGTCCTCTATCAGTTGGGCTGTAAAGGCAGTGTCTCTGTCAGTGATGACATATGATGGGGCACCATGTCTGAGGACTATGTGATCGATAAAGAACTGGGCAACTTCGTAGGCCATGGCACGCTGTACAGCTTTCGTCTCGGCATAGCGTGTTAGATAGTCCGTGGCGACTATAATCTACTTGTTTCCGCAGGCTGACAAGGGAAAGGGTCCCAGAAGATCCATGCCAATTTGATCAAACGGCGCGCTAGGTGCTGCGATGGGTTGGCGTAAGCCCCCGGGCTTCAAAGACGGCGACTTCCTGCGTTAACACTCACGGCAGCTTTGCACGTAACGCTTCACCGTGGTAGAAAGTCTGGGCCAGTAGTACGTCTGGCGTACTCTTGCAAGAGTGCGTGAAAATCCCAAGTGTCCAGACAGGGGCTCATCATGGCAGGCTAGGAGAATGTCATCATGAAGGGTGGCAGGTACGACCAATAGATACTCTTTGTCGCTGGCACTCGAGTTTTTCTTGTAGAGGACACCATTTCGCAGGCAGAAGGTCGAAAGACTGCGAGAAATGTGTCGTGGGATTGTAGCATTCTTGCCTTCTAGGTGATCGATGACAGGGCGTATTTCGGCGTCCTCGCGCTGCCGTATGATCAAGTCAGATGCGGTGAGGGCCCCAAGGAATGCGCCGTCTTCGTCCATGTCCTTATCACAAGTTTTGATGGGAGCGCGCGACAACGCGTCAGCATCTTCGTGTTTGCGGCCCGATTTGTATACGATGGTAACATCGAACTCCTGTAGATGGAGACTCCATCGAGCAAGTCGCCCGGATTGGTCTCGTAAGTTGGCTAACCAACACAGGAAATGGTGGTCTGTCACCACCTTGAAAGGGCGACCGTAGAGATAAGGCCGAAATTTCATGATGGCCCACACAACCACTAGACACTCTTTCTCGGAGGTGGAGTAGTTGATTTCGGCTCGTGAAAGTGTGCGACTGGCGTAAGCGATGATTCGCTCGACGCCTTCCTGGTGTTGAACGAGTACAGCGCCAAGACCGATGTTACTTGCATCGGTATGTACCTCGGTGTCAGCGTCCTCGTCAAAGTTGTGGGGATGCGCGACTCTCACGCATCCCCTGATATGCTGTTTTCCCGCACGGCTCGCATGGCCTGGCGCCCGCGGCGCTCGGAGTGGTACAAGCGCGGTGCGAGAGATGGCGCGACCGTCGCACCGCGGCGGGGTTACTCGGGCGCCGAGGGACAAGGCGCTGGCTCTTTCCCGGCGGGCCGGCGAACAGCGTGGAGATTCCGCGCGCGCTGCGACCATGCTTCTGCGAGACCGCCTCGCGTGGCCGCCTTCGAACGCACGACCGTTGGCGTGACCGAACACGCGAACGACCAGGCGTTGGGATCCAGCATGGGGCGAACATATTCGCTCGCAATGCGGTCGCGGTAAGTCGGACTTCTAGATTTGTCGCGCGCCCATCGGCATGTTTTGGGGATAGCAACTCGGCTAGCAGGCATTGATCTATGAAAGGTGCAATAAATGCCCTTGTGATTGTTTGCACTACTGTGTTGTCGTTCCTTTGTCCCAAGAGTACGGAGGAGGAACCACGTATCTCCCACAAAGTGAACAAGGACGGGTGATTCCTGCAGGCGTTGCCGTAACTCGGTGAAAGCTGCGTCCTGCTCATTCGTCCAAACGAAGGGTGTGTCTTCTCGCGTGAGGCGTATGAGTGGTTCGGTGATGCGCGAGAAATTAGCGATGAAGCGACGATAGTACGCACACAGACCGAGAAAGCGGCGTACTGCTTTCTTGTCACGAGGAGTCGGAAAAGCAGCAACAGCAGATGTTTTGTCTGGGTCAGGCTGGACGCCATCGGCGTTCACGACATGCCCGAGAAACTTCAGCTCTTCGTAACCGAAGTGAATCTTTTCTGGCTTTAGTGTGAGATTAGCGGAGCGGAGCGCCTCAAGTACCGCCTCTAAACGCTTCAGATGTTCTTCGAAGGTCGCCGCAAACACGACGATGTCATCTAAGTATACTAAACAGCAGTGCCACTTCAGACCCGTCAGAACAGTGTCCATCATTCGCTGGAATGTGGCCGGTGCAGAACACAGGCCGAATGGAAGTACTTTAAATTCGTACAGTCCATCAGGGGTAACAAAGGCAGTTTTTTCGCGATCTCGTTCGTCAACTTCGATTTGCCAATATCCGCTCTTCAGATCTATGGATGAAAAATACCTGGTTCGCCGCAGTCGATCTAACGAATCATCGATCCGCAGAAGCGGATAAACGTCTTTTTTTGTGACGTTATTCAACTTTCTGTAGTCAACGCAGAACCTAAGCGTTCCGTCTTTCTTTTTGACGAGGACCACCGGCGATGACCAAGGGCTTTGGGATGGTTGTATGACGTCATCGTCGAGCATTTCTTTCACTTGTGCATCAATAACGTTGTGCTCTTTCGCCGATACGCGATAAGGCAGTTGTCGTATGGGACGAGAATCGTCATACGTGATTATTCAGTGACTCGTGATGGGCGTCTGGCGTACCTTAGAGGAAGATGCGAAGCACTCCTTGAACCGAAGGAGCAAGTCGCGCAGCGCTTTCTGCTTTTCCTCCGAAAGGTCTGAATTGATGTCGATATTGCTGAGTGTCTGAGCTGGGTTCTCCTTCGTCATAGACGCAAAGCATTCAGCAACGTCGGCTATGGGCTCAGCGAAAGCGATAGTAGTACGACGAATTAGGTGCCGATGTTCCTGGCTGAAATTCGTCACGAGGAGTGCCGAAAGTCCACCTCGAAGCATAATGAGACTGCGGGCTGCACATACACCATGAGTCAGCATACGAGAGGAATTGCCCTCTGCAACAGCTTCGCCGTCACTCAGATCGTCGCATACGACCATTACCAGGACACTTGCGCGTGGTGGTACAGTTACACTGTCGGCGTAAACTCGAAGCGCGTTACATCGGCAATTGTCGCAGTTGTTCGCTGCTCTTTTTGTCGAAAAAGTCACTGTGCGCTCCCGGAGGTCTATAATGGCACCATACTCTCGCAGAAAGTCGACGGCCAAGATGAGGTCCCGAGAACAATCGCGGAGTATAAGGCAGCTGGCTGGAAACGTGGACTCACGAATTTGTACTCTGACCGTGCACATGCCCAACGGTGTTACGATGTGCCCGCCAGCAGTACGAATTTGCGTTCCAGACCAAGGCGTGATGACTTTTCTAAGTTCCTTCGCTAGTTTTCCGCACAAGATTGAGTAGTCGGCCCCCGTGTCCAATAACGCACTAACGTGGCGGCCGTCGAGCACAACAGGTATGTCTAGCGAGAGTCTGTCGCTGAGTTCGGCTGCTGTCGTCGCTGAATCGTGCTGGATAGACCGTGCTCGCATCGATGGCCGGTCTTCGGAAGGGCGATTATCAGCGGCCTCGCCCCCGAAGGTCGCTGTTCTTAGTTTTCCCGGCGAGGGCTTGGTGATCGTCCTTGCGCTGCCATTGTGGGGCTTCTAGGAGCGGGGGAAGAACGCCTAGAGGACGGCGAGCGCGACTGCCGCCGCGGGAACAGTGGCATACTCTGCTGGGTCAAGTATTCTTCAATCGCTTTAGGCCTTTCGCCATATCTGGGCCTTGGTGAATCCGCGGCAAAACATAGCAGTCCGATGCGGCGGGTATGGGCACTCGCGGTATACGTGACCGGCTTCTCCACAATGATAGCACAGAGGCCTTCTGTCCGGGGTACGCCAGACGTCAGACTTCCTTTTGAGCGGGCGCCGATCCTCCATACGTTGGATCGGTTGCACTGATGGGAGGGGCGGGGCGTATGACGCGGCGTAAGACGTTGTGGGGTCGAAATGGGTCGGAGCGGGGACAGGGACTCGCCTCAAAACTGTGCTGTCACAGGCGGCGCATTGCTGCTTGGAACGGGACGTTGGATCGCTTGCTGCACTTCGTTCCTCACAAGGGCAGAAATGGAACTTAGCATGGGCTGAGGCGGGCAGGTGAGCCGTTGAAGCTCATCACGCACCACAGAGCGGATAAGGTCTCGGAGAACGTCCACGTTTCCAAAGGCCATCGCATCCGTCAGTGAAGCAGCGTTCGCGTGCCTGTCATACGGAGCTGAGCGCTGGTCCGAAGGTGAAGTTGTGTTCAATTGCCTTTCATAGAAAGCTGAGCGCTGGTGTAACATCTTTTCCATCGTGGTGGCTTCGGTTAAGAATTCAGCCACGGTCTTCGGCGGGCTTCGAACAAGGCCAGCAAATAGCTGTTCCTTAACTCCCCGCATTAGATGGTGCAGCTTCTTTTCCTCGGACATGGTTGGGTCCACCCGACGGAAGAGGCGCGTCATATCCTCGACGTACGACGTCACGCTCTCGTTCGGCAGATGAATGCGGGATTGGAGTGCCCGTTCGGCTCATTCACGGCGATCAGCATTGGTGTAGGTCTCTAGCAAGGCACGACGGAACTCGAGCCACGATTTGATGAGCCCTTGTCGGTTCTCGTACCAAGTGCGGGCACCGTCCTCCAAGCTGAAATAGACGTTCCTTAACTTCGCCGCGTCGCTCCATTCGTTTATCTTGGCAACGCACTCAAATTGGGCTAGCCAGTCTTCTACATCCTCGAAGATATCCCCGTGGAACACTTTCAGCACTCGGAGATTCTGCAGCAGATACCGAGTTGGCCGTTGTGGCCGTACCTTGCCCAGTGGTCAATAGGGACGTCGATGTTCCTTCCATACCGGTGTGTTCGGGCGTTGATGTTGTTGCGGAGAGAGGATCAAGCTCCGGAGGCAATCCTCGGATTCTCCTGCTTGCCCGGTGAACAGGGGTGTCCACTAGTATAGGGCTGGTACTCCTGCTACCAGGAGGGGTTTGTGGCATCGGATGAACCGTACCCCGCACCTCCACCAGTTTTGTCACGAAAAGACAATGTAAGATGTACCTGGCGTCGGCGAGGCAGACAGTTGTACAAGATGGCGTACAATAAATTCAAGCCGGCGTCCTCAGCTTCTACTTCTTCTACTCCAGCGCCCGTCTCTTGCTGAGCGCGCGTTCCAGTCCCAACTTCTGTTTCAACGCTGGCTCGTGACACCTAGCGGCAATATCTACAATGTTTCAACCTAGAACCAACATGTACAAACACAGTTTTCTTTTTCTTTTAACAATTTAACATTAAAATGCTTAGCTTGAAATCTGGACCAAGACAAATTTTTCTTCAAGTGTGAAGCTTTCTTTCTGAGAAACCCGTATGGGTTTCCTTTGTAGCTTTATGCTACATTTGGGTGGATGACAATTTTCTCTGTCATTGGAATGCTTTGTCTGGAGGTATTCATTCATTTCCATTAACCTATTTTTTTGTCTGCAATTGATATGTGATGTTATCCCCACTCCTGCAATAACCCCAACAAGGTTTCAATAGGTAAAAATAAATAAAATGAATAACTAAATGCAAATGTAGCACTTGTGTTATGTACTTCTCATTGTCGTTTAGCTGGACAACATATCCTGTTTATCTGCAGTGTTCCATGTTGGTGCTTGTCTTATGAGACAGTGCAACTACAGCCAAATTTTTCTGACACAAAAAAGAAAATTCCAACTCAGCCACCTGCATGAAATCAAGGCACAATGCAGGGTCATAAGGAGTGCAGGACTATACACTTATAGTTAGGCACATCCCTGTGTAGTTCGGAGTTCTTGTAATGCATCTCCTTTGAGTGTTCATAGAACTTGTTGGGATGCGAGACTCTCGCATGTCCCCTGATATGCTGTTTTCCCCGCATGTCTCATGTCTCCTGTGATCCAGCTTCTCTGCGTAGTTTAGTGCCGGCGGCAGTTGGTCTTGTTGAAGCGCATTGTGAGAGATGGCGCGAGTGTTGCCCTGCTAATGCCGCCTAACGGCAGGGTTAGTCAAGCACGACAGGGAGTAGGCTCTTCCTTTGGCTCAGGGTCGGCAAGCAGTGCTTACATTCTGCGCGTGCGCCAATCCATGCTTCTGCGAGACTGTCTCACGTGCTCTAGGAGCGGGACACTGCAATGGACGAACACGATCGTTTGAATGCGCCACCATTCACATGACCGTACACGCGAACGACCTGGCATTGGTATCCAGCATGGAACATATTCACTCGCTATCCGGTCGTGGTAAGTCGGACTTCCTCGATTTGTTGCGTGCCCATTGGCATGTTTTGTGGATAGCAACTCAGCCAGTAAGCATTAGTGTTTAAAAGGCACAATGAATGCCCTTGTGATTGTTTGCATTACTGTGTTGTCTTTCCTTTGTCCCAACAGCAGGGATAAGACCCCCACAACCTTGCCTTTAGCCAATTTAGTGGCACGGGAGGATGGGAAAGGAACAATCTCTGAAGTCTGTTAGTAGGCAAAACAAAGCTTTCTTTTACAGGTGGCCCTGCTGTGGAAACAACAGTCACGACTTCGCACTTGGCACCCACACCATCTGACTTTTTTACAGAGCAGCGACAGTGGTGGCAGCTGGAAGAAGTAAGATGTTGGGCCTTCCAAGGCAGCCCAGTGACTATTGTGTTGAGCTGCTGAGCTAAAGGTCGCAGGTTTGGTCCTGGCCCCAGTAGCTGGATATGGAAGGGAGGGGGGGGTTTGAGGGGGGATGGGGGAATGCAAGAATGCTCGTGTACTTAAACTTAGGTGTACGCTAAAGAACCCCAGGTGGTCTAAATTAATTTGGAGTCCCTCATTATGCTGTTCTGCATAATAAAATTGTGGTTCTGGCCCTAAAGACCCCAGAATTTAATTTAATATAATTTTATAGATAGGCATATAATCTTTAGGTGCCAGTAAAGTGACAAAAAAAATTTATGTATGCAGTTTTATGCATGGTTTGCTGTTGAACTAGTGAATTAACTTGCATAATTATTTTTTACAAATGTAATAAAATTCACGCAAGTTATTTATATCTTTTATATAGATTTGGCGCGACTAGGGCCTGTATATTGAAATGTTCCATTTCATTTTCCACTTCTATCATGTCATACTAAGGGTGCAATCGCACCAACAATGTCGTTATGGCCACCTGCAAGCCACGTTCGAACCAATGATGAAGGCCAGAGAGTGGAAATTAAGGTGAATAGTTAGAGAATAAGGCCTCAGCACATGTGGTGATAGCTAAAGTGAGTCATGGCACGTGAGCTCCCATAAGCAAAGTCAGTGATGTGTACCTATCAGTAAAATAAAGTGAGTGAACAACTTGCAGTAATCAGTTGTTAAATCGCTAGATCATGTTCTATCTATTCTTGCATGTTTTGCAAAGAGATACGCACGTGTGGCAGTATCGCCAATTTGTGGGCGCCCACCTGTAAACAAAGTAATTGCACGCCTACAGGAAAGCCATGCAAGCGAGCATCTCGCGGTAGTACTTTGAGTGATAAGAAATGAGATAGAAATCACTTTTCTCGACGCCCGTGACTCGAAACAATGCCAATTATAAGTGCGCAAGCGTGAGAGTAAACTATGCAAAGTAGAACTATTCCAAAACTACCACAGTGGCAGCCACCATAGGGCAAAGCGAGAAATCAGTTTCGACAGAAGTTAATGGGCAGCAGCACAGACAGACAGACAGACAGACAATGAACTTTATTTGATCCTAAGGAGCTTCAGCGGGGGCCCCTATCGGGGACCCGCGGAAGCTGCTGGCCGCGTCCAAGTTGGGGCAGGAATACCGTGATGTTCCGCCCTTTCTCAGGCCCTCTGGATTGCCTCTAGTTGTGTCTGGAGCAATGGGCTCCGGAGTACCTCTTCCCAGTCGGCTTCGCTGGATAGAGGGCCATTAGGTAATGCGGGGCATTGCCAGAACATGTGCGCTAAGGAACAATAAATCTCATTACAGTCTGGACAGCTTGCATCGACATCTGTGTAGATACAACTGAGAAAGCTCAGCGAGGGGAATGAGCCCGTCTGGAGCATTCTAAATGAAACTGACTGAGACCTGTCTAACTTCGGGTGAGGAAGAGGATAAGCCCTTCTACTAAGCCGATAGTGAGATGTTATCTCGTGAAAAGTAAGGAGCGGATCGTTCTGCTGGATTTCATCCTGTCCCCATAAGGCCTCCATGCTGCCGCAGCGCATTAGATCTCACGCACGGTCATGGGCAAGCTCGTTGAGGTTAGGTATGTTCTGATGAACGTCCGCACCCATATGGGCGGGAAACCAAGAGATGAAGTGAGTGCCAGGGTTTGTTCTCTTTTCCAGAATGGAGGCAGCCTCTTGGGCTAGGTTACCCGATTCGAAAGCTTTGATGGCCGCTCGTGAGTCGGTGAAAACGTTGGTGCGCGAGGGGTCGGTCATGGCCAGGGCTATGGCGACCTGTTCCGCGACTCCGCTCATAGCTAACCTAACTGAGGCCGAGGAGCGTAATTCCCCTTTGCCGTCAATGATTGCCAACGCGAACGTGCTAGAGTTGCCGTACTGAGCCACGTCGACAAAGACAGTCGAATCTTGATTCTCGCTGACCTTCTGTAAAATCGCCCATGCTCGGGCTTTTCGCCTCCCTACATTGTATTGCGGGTGCATATTCCGAGGGAATGGGCTGACCACAAAGGTTGCTCGTGCCTCCCTGGATAAGGTGATTTTCCGTTCATTGAGTATTCTTGGAGCCATGCAGGCCTCGTCTAGGATGTGTCTCCCTGCCCTGGTTGACGAGAGCCTGACTACCTGAGCGGTGACCTGCGCTTCGATCACTTCATCAATGTTGTTGTGCATACCGAGTTTGCTTAACCTGTCCGAGCAAGTGGTTACTGGTAACCCCAGTACCTTTTTGATGCTCTTGCGCATGAGAATGTTAAGCTCATTCTTTTCGGTTTTGGTCCAGTTAAGGGCCGAGGCTATATAGTTGATGTGGCTTATTAGGAAAGCGTGATGGATCCTGAGGAGGTTGTCTTCACCTAGTCCCTTCTTTCATCTGGATACTCTAGCAACTAGTCTCAGCATGCTCTCGGTTTTCGCTGTGATGCGCATGAGCGTTTTGGCGTTACATCCACGCGCATCAATCAGTAATCCTAGGATTCGGATAGATTCAACTTGAGGAATGGGCTGCCCGTTTCTTGCAAAGAGGGATATGGGAAGTTGGTTTAGGGGGGTGAGCCCCCTAACACCTTGCCTGGCTAGCCTGTACAGTAACAATTCAGATTTGTTTGGGGATAGTTGGAGGCCTGTGTCTTCCAGGTAGGACTCCGTTGTGTCTAGGGCTGATTGTAGCGCGTGCTCTCCCTCTGCGAGTGATCCTCCCGGGCACCAAATCGCGATATCGTCCGCGTATAGCGAGTGGCTTATATTAGGAAGGGATCTGAGCCTTTCCGATCAGCCCTTCATGACTATGTTGAACAGTAAGGGGGAGATGACTGCTCCTTGGGGAGTGCCTCTGGCCCCTAGTGCGAACTCATCTGACTTGAGTTGCGCAATCCTGATGGTGGCTGTTCTGTTCATGAGGAATGATCTAACAAAAGCCTGAAACCTTGCTCCCATACCTAGGCTGGCCGTGGCCTGCAGGACAAATCGATGAGATACGGTGTCAAAGGCCTTGGTCAGGTCAAGGGCTAAGATGCCCCTAACATCCCTAGTGCTGTTATCGAAAATGTGCTTCTTAAGGAGTAGCATTACATCCTGTGTGGAAAGGCAGGGCCTGAAGCCGACCATGTTGTGCGGGGACAGTTCGTTGCGTTCTATGTAATCCGATATCCTGTGAAGGATCGCATGCTCCACTACCTTGCCTACGATAGAGGTTAGCGATATCGGCCTTAGGTTGTCAAGGTTTAGGGGCTTACCCGGTTTCGAGATAAGCACAACCGAGGCTGCTTTCCACTCGTCCGGGACGCACCCGTTCTCCCAAGTCTTGTTGACCTCTTTCGTTAGCAGCTCAATTGATCTATCATCCAGGTTCCTTAGCAGTCTGAGATGCCGTCCAGACCTGAGGCCGACCTGCTATTTAAGTTGTGAAGTACTGCTCTGATTTCGGACTCCGTGAAGGGGTCATCAAGCTCCTTTACAGTGTCACATTCGATGTTGGGATATTCCTCTGAGTGTGCTGCGCCTAGCGGGAGATATCTATTGGCTACCTCGTCTAAGAGCGTTTGTTCGGTTCCTCCTTCTTGTTTGTGCCTGTGAATGAGGCGGCACATTGTCTGTCTTTGATTGCTTTTGGTTTGCGTGTCATCTAGCATGTGTTTAAGGAGATTCCATTTTCTGCCTGTGCGCATGCGCCCATCGACTGCTGAACAGATTTCATCCCATTGTAGCCTAGCTTATTCGGTGCAGTACTGTTCAATCTCACTGTTAAGTGCGGCAACCCTCTTTCGCAACCTCCGGTTAAGCCTTTGTGTTTTCCATCGCCTCAAAATAGAGGCTTTAGCTTCCAAGAGATGTGCGAGGTGCGGGTCCATCCTGGAAACCTCGAGCTCGGTTTGAATAGTTTTTGTAGCCTTTTCAATATCTGCTCTGAGTGTCTCGACGAGTTCGCTGAAGCCGGCGTATTCGCCCATGTCCTCCTTTCTGAGCTTACAGAAAGCATCCCAGTCCGTCACATTAAATTCCCTGGCCTGGGGGGCTCTGACCTGAAGGGTAACACTGATGATGAAGTGATCGCTGCCCAGATTTTCTTGCTTGTTATCCCATGTTGTTTGCTCTACATTTCTAAGGGCGAGATCGGGGGTTGTGTCTCTAGCCACTGACGTGCCCAGTCTCGTGGGGAAACGGGGATCGGTGATGACTGTTAGCGCTAGGTCATCGATGGCCCGTGCTAGAGTTGTGCCCTTAGCCGTCTGCCTGATGTACCCCCGTGCGTTGTGTAGGGCGTTGAAGTCTCCCGCAATTACTAATGGTGACTCTCTAGCGAGCGAAGCCGCCTTCATAAACAGGGAGTGGAAAGACTGTCTCTGATCGGATGGTGGGCTGTAAACATTGAGGATGAACACGCTTTGTTTAAGCTAGCTCTTGGGGATAACCTCAACCAGGAGCGCCTCCATTCTGCCGCGACCTGGCTGAATGTCATGTTCAACGTATGCGAGCTTTTTGCTCACTAGTGTAGCTATACCTCTCTTGGACTCCCCCCTTGCCGCCACCGATTTGTAGCCTGCGAGGGTGGGTGTAACACGCAGTGTCTCCTTTAGCAAAATTACTTACTGCCTTTTGGCCTCAGCTGTAATGTACTGTTGCAGTGAAGTCTTGTGCCTTTGAAAGCTAGCACAATTCGACTGCCGAATTACTAGAGCCTTTTGAGTGCCCGCCATTTTGCTAGTTTAGATTTTGATTACCCTTCGGTGCCGTCCCAGTGCCGTCATTAGCTGCAGCTTGCCTACGAACCTTTGAATTGGCCTTTATCGCCATCTTGTTTTCAACTGCTACTACTTTATTCTCTATAGCTCCTACTTTACTCTCAAGCAGTGATTTGGGCTTGTTGGTAAGACATTGTGAGGCTTATAGCGCGTGAAAAAGACAAGGACGAAAGTGAGACGTGGCACACACAGTCATGTCTCACTTACGTCCTTGTCTTTTTCACGCGCTATAAGTTGGCTCAAGTGCTCCCATGCGCTGCGCGAGCTGGTTAGTGCTTGCCTGATTTTCTTTGGAAATCCTAAGTAACTCTTGGAGCATTTTCTTCTGCGAACTTTCCGCCCCAGCCATCTCCGACTCGCTCATCTCCGAGTCGTCCTCAAGTGGAGGGGGGGCCTTACGTTTGGCTTTGCTGACCTCGACTTTGGGTTCCTGCGTGCTCTTCTGCACGGCATTATCCGCCGCTCTCGCACCCTCGACCCTGCTTTGAATGGCCTGCGCAACTTTCTGCTTGCATAGCTCTTCTTTGAGACTAGCAATCTCCTGATGTAGTAGTTGAATTTCACGCTGTGCACTATGCTCTGACGATACCGACCACGTTACCTTTCTGGGTTTGGGCGTCTTCGCCACTCGATCCGCCCAGGTGAGCTCCTCCTGAAATCTCGTTCAAGACGCCGAGCGCCCTCTGGAACGGGAGCGGCTCTGCTTGGCATCACGCCACCGCGTAGATGGCGTCCTGGAGCGACCTCTTCCGAGAGTGCTGGCAACGCTGGTACATACACTGGAGTCGCGTGACTGCATTCCTCGGGCCACCTGCGTCTTCTCGGCACGCCGGTGGTGTTGGCGTCTTCTCCTTCTGACGATGTAGGGGACTTGAAATCTGTGTTGGCATATCCTGTCCGCAGTGGGATGTGGACCTTCGCATAGCGAACACTTTGGAATGCACTGATGATCGTCCGCTGGTGATTTCTGTCCGCACGTGCGGCACCACTTGCTGTTTGGATTAGGCCAAACGTCGGCACGATGTCCTAAACCTCTGCAGCCGTAACAAACCTCCGTGTGTCTCCTGTATAGCATGCAGCGAAACATGCTCGCGCCGCAAGACACATAACTGGGCACCTTCATACCCTTGAACAATACCACCACAGCCGTGGTGTTCTTGATTCTTTTGGCCTCGATGGCTCCTGGGTTGTGGCAGTTCACGATTCTTGCTCGGAGTTGAGCCTCTTTGACATCCATGTCGACACCCTGTACTACTCCTTTACACGTGTCGTCGGGGGGAGCCGGGTACTCAGAGATCCGGTGCGTGCTTTCGCCTAGCCGGACTTGCTGTGACTTCACGTAGGCGCACGCATTTTTGTCGTAAGGAGTACTCACCACATAGATGTTTTGGATACCGTTGGGGCAAATGGTGTCCTCTTCAATTTGGCCGGAGCCAGAGCCGCCGCCATGGCTAGGGCTTGCTCGAAACGTATTTGGCTAACCTTGGTCACATTCAGGCCGTCCCATGGCCTGACGATGATGCGATACATGTCC
This sequence comes from Dermacentor andersoni, assembly GCF_023375885.2. Taxonomy (NCBI): domain Eukaryota; kingdom Metazoa; phylum Arthropoda; class Arachnida; order Ixodida; family Ixodidae; genus Dermacentor; species Dermacentor andersoni. Next base: position 140,306,258 of record NC_092823.1, read on the forward strand.
CTCGACAGTCGAGGGAGCCTTGAGGTGGCGACGATGCGCTGCTACGCACTCCGTGGGGCGGCAGTGCGGCCTCCGTCCTTTCGCTCGCCACGTCTTGGGTTGCCTTCGCGAGTAGTAGTCGCTGCTCTCATACCCTTGCCGTTCTTGCGGCCATATGCCGTCATCCAACCGGGGCTGCTTGCTTCTTCTTGAGAGATGTCTTCTCCCTCCACGATCACCATCCTGCGCTCCATCTTGGCCCGTGGTCGCAGGGCTAGGCCCAGGCCTACCCACACTGCCTCGCCGAAATTAGGCCTAGCTACCGCACTAGGGTTGGCTGTGCCGCGGCGTAGTCGAAACTTCACACACTCGTAAAACGTCAAAAAAGTCACCCACCGTGAAACGTCCGGTACCGGTGAAGTCCTCACAACTTGCTGCGCATAATTTACTCGGTTTAGAGGAAGGAAACCAACCGAAATAATAAAAAAAAAAAACAAGCCGAAATCATCGCATCCGCACAAGTCGGCTTCTTCGTCTTCGTCCTCCAGCAGCACAATAAGAATTTTTTGTAGAACTCAAGGATGGTTCCAGCACTTCCAGAGCTAAGCTAGGCTGCTTTTCGTTGTGAAAAAGATTGTTTTTTCAAATGTTCCGCTGACGCCATACATGTGTGGCCGTGACTATTTCGGATTTGTTTCTGCCATTATACATGTGCAGCGGGAACCCTCTAAGGGTGAAAAATGAGAGTGCCAAACCCCTGTTTCTTTCATACTCAGAAAAGTATTTGAAAGGTTTAGCAAGGAATTGTGTTCCTTCTGCGAGACCACTGCCTCTTTCAGTGTTAGTCAGCCATATCGCCCTCATCTCCTGCCGCGCTAGGAAGATGGGATTCTGCATAAGAAAAGGCCTAGTCCCACACGAGATCTCCTGCCTGTTTGGTTCTACCAGACCTTCACTTGGCCACGTCAAGAGGATATGCCGAATTTTACGCGCGGAACTCTGGCATCAGGTACGTCTTCTGTACGATTGGCTGCAATGGATATGTTTTTCCCAGAACTCTGCGAACGTTGCAGGCGTGAAACTTCAGTCCTTCAGGCGGCTGGCCTCCCAAACTAGTGAATTCATGTGGAAAAAGACATTGCCGGTACTATCAAAATGTGTTGAAAGAAGAAACCGAGACAGCAGCATGGCGCTCAGGGTTCTGGGGGGTACTAGTATCCCGGATGATGTAGTTGCCATACTTAGGAAGGGCCCGAAGTACAGCATCGAGCCTAGGATTCCAGGGCATGAGCTACTTTCCTTGAATCAAAGGATTGCCGGTAAAGCTGACCCAGAGAACCAGGAAAGGTGCTTGCTAGATGGCGTGGACAGCCTCAACAGGACCACGCCCATCAACGGAGCTAGACATGAGTCGACCACCAAAAGAGTCGTCGAGTTCTTCGCCGACCAGAAGCTGCGACTCACCCAAGCGGACAAGCAGGGCAGATTCGTCATCATTCCGTCTGGTATGTTCAACGAGAAGGCTCATGAAGCTGTGCACAGGAATTTCCGGAAGACTGTGGTTAATCTGGGGAAGCTGAACTCTAATGCGGTTTCTCTGTGTGAAAGTATTGGCTTGGACAGAATTGCTAAAGGTATTCGGCTTTGTAAAGGAAATAGCTTCCACGTGTTTTTCACTGCAAAAACACATAAGGAACGAATCCCGTTCAGATGTATCGTGAGTGAAAGAGGGGCTTGGCAGAGCCATGTTAGTGGTTTCCTGCTAAGGCAACTTAATGGGTTAGATGTCGAAGACCCATTTTCTTGCAGGAACTCTCTTGATGTTAAATTTTTGAATGACAATAAGTCTTCAGGTTATATGTTTTCCATTGACGTTGTTGACCTGTTCTATTCTATCCCACAGACTGAGTTGTTAGCCGCTGTACAGTTGTGCATTGAAAAGAATGGGGCAATTTCCTTCCAGAACTCTGCCGGTGTTTCTGTTGCGAATTTCTTGGCATTGTTAGAGTATTACTTGTCTTGCACGGTGGTATTATTTGAAGACCAGCTGTTTGTTCAGAAAAAAGGAATTTGCATTGGTTCCTGCGTCGCTCCAGTGCTATGTAACATCTTTCTCGCGCAGATGGACAGGTCACTGGCGGATACTTTCGACGAAGCCAAAGCGCTGAAAACTTTTAGATACGTTGACGATTTTTTAATTATTTTAAAGAAACAGGTTTCCTCATCTTACCCACAAATAGTGGAAGAAGTTTTATCTGGTTTTAAACTACTTGGAAAAGGTTTAGACTTCACCCATGAGCTTGCCCAAGGCAACAGATTGCAGTTTTTAGACATTGACATCACCCTTAATGACCAAAGCTTTTGCTGGATGTATCGCCCTCGCGCACAAAAAGAACTAATGCCTTATGATTCATCCCATTCAAAGACAGTAAAGCGCGCCATTGCTCAGATGTGCCTGGAAGCGTCGCTGAAGAAATCTTGTTGCCATAAGGCAGAGGAAAGCTTTAACACCCAGATTCGGAAGTAGGAAAAAGCAGGCTTTCCAACCTCGATCTTAACCGGAGTAGTGGAAGCCTTGCTGAGAAAATTGAAAAAAGAAAGTACAAAGAAGGGCGACCAAGATGACGTCCCCAAAAGCAAAAGTATACCGGTTGTCATCCCGTACACCCATAAGGTAGCGCACAATTTGAAGCATGTAGCGACAAAATATAAGGTTCCTGTGGTTTTTTCCGCCCCAAAGAAACTGGCTGGCTTGTGCGTTAAAACTGATCCCAACAAGGTAAACAAAACTGACTGTAAAAAGAGACATGTAGCCCCGCTTGTTAAATGTGCCGTGGGTGTCGTATATCAGATACCTCTCACATGTGGAAAGAAGTACATCGGACAAACCGGCCGTTGTATTAATGACCGATTAGCGGAACATAATCGCGATTTAAAAAATGGTACTGGTTCTCATCTGCCGCATCATTGTAAAGCCTACGGAGAAGAAAGGAAGATTAAGTGTGTGGCAAGGCTGAAAGAAGCAAAGGTTTTAAACAGAAGTAAGGACCAGACAGCCCGTGAACTGTTGGAGGCCTACTATATTGAAAGAAACTGTAGCGATTGTGTTAGCGCCCCATCTATCTCCATTTATAAGAACGAAACTGCTTTTTTAGATACACGGGCGTGAGATACGTGTGTACCTCACCTATCTTTATCCGCTTTTTGTCAAAACCTCGTGCGCATGTGTGGTTTTTGCTACCCATCTTTGTTTGACCTTATATTCATTCGCATACGCGATGAATAAACAGTTGGAAGTTGCGCCTGTCCCATCTCGCTTGCTGTGTGTTGTGTTTTTTCGGCGCTATAACCCTCTTCTGGAAACGTAAGAGAAGACTACACACCAAGCGCAAACTTTCAGCTAAGTTTATTGTACCACCGAATCGATTTTATACATGTGAAGCAGTGTAGACTGCGCATGCGCTTGCATGAAAATGAACATGAAAACGCACTCATGTAACATAGTTACGAGTCATGTGATGCCACCTCCAAGAAACTAAGTTCTTTTTCTGTGAGAGCCAGTGAAGGGAAGCTAACACACTTATCACCCAATTTTGCAATCATCTGTGCTTCAGATATTTCCCGGATGAGCTGCGTGCTGCTATGGGAAACAATCGTGCATTGGTCCTCGATAGGTTTGCATCCATGGTCACGACAATGAATCGCCAAGAACCCACTGGAGCCATGTTTTATGTTGTTGCTGTGTTCGCGGAGCTGATCATTGAGGCAACGCCCAGACTGTCTGATATATTGCTTCCCACATGAAAGGGGGAGGTTGTAAACCTCCCGGTGGACACACTCGACGAACTTCTTGCGGTGATGCTTTCTGCACTTATCGGACGGGACGGCATTTGGATCCGTCAACCTGCAAAGCTTGCCGAGCTTGTTGGGAGCAGAAAAAACAACTCTTACATTAGCCCTTTGGGCCATCTTTTTCAAGCTATGGGATATCCCGTGCATGTAAGGTATAACACTTACCTTAGGGCGTTTGCCGGGAGGGGCATCGGCAACTGACTTCTGCGTGCTGGATCGCGCTTCTCTTAAAATGCGTTCCACGACAGACACTTGCACGACCTTGGTATATCCAGCCAAGGACAAACGTCGAGTTTGCTTTTCAAAGCTTACGTCTACTACATGACAGCAAGACTTGCTAAGGAAATTCTTGAAGTACAAACTGATATTGGCACGCTTAACAAGCTTAGAATGTGCGGATGTATACAGCAGAAGTGGCTTGTTGGGTCGCGGCTCATACGACCAACATGTGCGGCTGTCCTGAAAGCTCAGGCAAAGATCAAGGAAACGAAGAGACTATACCTACATGCATGGGATATCCCATAGCTTAAAGAAGATGGCCCAAAGGGCGAATGTAAGAGTTGTTTTTTCTGCTCCCAACAAGCTCGGCAAGCTTTGCAGGTTGACGGATCCAAATGCCGTCCCGTCCGATAAGTGCACAAAGCACTGCCGCAAAAAGTTTGTTCAGTGTGTCCACCGGGAGGTTTACAACCTCCCCCTTTCATGTGGGAAGCAATGTATCAGACAAATTGGGCGTTGCCTCAATGATTGGCTCCGGTGGGTTCTTGGCGATTCATTGTCGCGATCATGGATGTGAACCTATTGAGGACCAATGCAAGATTGTTTCCTCGTGGCAGCACGCAGCTCATCCGGGAAATATCTGAAGCGCAGATGATTGCAAAATTGGGTGATAAGTGTGCTAGCTTCCCTTCACTGGCTCTCACAGAAAAAGAATGTAGTTTCCTGGAGGCGGCATCACATGACTCGTAACTATGTTACATGAATGCACAGTTAATTTTCATGCAAGCGCATGTGCAGTCTACACTGCTTCACATGTATAAAATAGATTCAGGGGTGCAATAAGCTTAGTTGAAAGTTTGCGCTTATTGTGTCGCCTTCTCTTACGTCCGTGTTGTTTTTTGTTGCGCAATATCATTTGAGTAATGGATTACCAACTTGTCCGGAATGCTGCTCTCGCTATTAGCCAAGATCGCAAAACTGCCACCATATTTTTCTTTAATCGGATCCAGCAAGTGCCTACCCAATCAGATGCTCTATCTAAATGTTCCTCTCGAGTTGAACAAGCACCCACCTCCTATTTTTTTGCACACATCTCCAAATTTTGAGTAAGTGCTTGATTGGTATTTAATGCTATTGTCGTAGCTTTCCTACTACTATTTGGTGTTTTATTGACTTTAAGGTGTCTCACTCTTTCACTGTGGTGGATGTATATTGTTGGGATTAGTTAGTTGCACTTATAAAGTGAAATTAACTTACAAGTATAGGTAATGGCTGAAGAAATGGCAGTTACTTACCAGTGATTAAATGTGGATAACTCTTCAGAGCAGTGCAAATTTCATTCACATTCAGGATATTGTCACTGACATAGTCATTACTGCTGCGCAGCCATGCAGAGTTTACTGTCATCACTCTAATGTCTTTTTTATAGAAAAAGCCTGCTTATTTGTACTCATTCATTCCTAAGAAAATAAAAATTGTACACAAAATGAACCTGTGGATATCAAGAGAGATTATACATTTAAAACGCAGAATTGCAAGGCTCAGAAAACTTAGAAACAAAAGAACTTCTTTCATCAATTGTACAAGAAAAATTAGCGAACTCTCTCACGCGTTGAAGATAGCAGCAAAAACGGCTAAACAAAAGTACTTAGATGAACCCTTAAATAACTTCATTAAAAAATCCCCTCATAAATTTTGGCACTATCTGAAATCTAGGGTTCCGAAGAAGAGCAACTTATTGCCAACAGAAGCCTTAACCAAGGCTACCCAATTTAATCAATTTTTCCAATCAGTTTTCACAGTGGACAATAACACTATCCCAGACAAGGTCGCACAGACAAGTGACATAGGTGAAGTACCATGTGAGCTAAATATAACGGAAGCGGGAATTCTTTTTTTATTACTTAATCTTGATATAAAAACATCCAGCGGCCCAGATAACATTCCAAATACTTTTCTCAGAAGGTACGCTGAATGGGTTTCCAAATACTTATTGCTAATTTTTACAAAATCATTGCAAACTTCTGAGGTTCCTCAAGAATGGAAAATTGCAAAAATTATTCCGATACATAAATCAGGTGATGCTACAAATCTTTCAAACTTCCGTCCTATTTCACTCACTTGTACAGCAGGGAAAATTTTTGAGCATTTAATATTAAAACACATCGTAACTTTTGTTGAAAGTCATTCTCTAATTAACCCTAACCAACATGGATTTAGGAGTGGTTTGTCTACAACAACTCAGTTAATAGAGACTATTCATGACCTAGCATTAACAATCGATAAGCAAGGACAGGTAGACATAATTTTTCTAGACCTATCAAAAGCTTTTGATCGGGTATCGCATCCAAAACTAATTCATAAGCTGCAAGGAATTCTGGGACACGGTATTCTTACAGAATGGTTAAAAGCATATTTGTCCGGACGTCAACAATTCGTTCATTTCGAGGGGCAATCCTCAGACTATGTTGAAGTTTTATCCGGTGTGCCTCAGGGCACAGTTTTAGCTCCCATTCTCTTCCTTCTTTTTATCAACGACATTGCAAATGGCATTGACGCAACGGTACGCATGTTCACAGATGACTGCATTATTTATAAACCAATACAGACCAAGGATGATCAGGTTGTTCTGAATGACGCACTTAAAAATATAGCAAAATGGTGTCAAGACTGGCAGATGACGCTAAATGCAGAAAAAACTGTCTGCATGACAGTCACGAGAAAAAAAGCACCACTAACCTTTCCATACGAAATTCAGCAAAGAGAACTACATAGGGTAGAAGAATACAAGCATTTAGGTATAATTATTTCTTCTGATCTAAAATGGAACAAACGCATGTCATACGTGGCAACAAAATCACTCTCAGCACTTTTTTCCCTCAAACGGTCTCTCAGATACGCTTCACCCAACACCAAACTACTCGCGTACACGTCACTCATTCGCTCCGTTATAGAATACGGCTCCATATGCTGGTTTCCATACACTAAATGTGCCATAGCGAAGTTAGAGAACGTACAAAGAAAAGCAGTCAGATTCATTTATAATAAATACCGTTGTCATGATTCCCCAACTGAACTTCTATGCTTAGCCGGACTCCCTACAATTAGAGATCGTGCTAGATATCTCCGACTAAAATTCCTGTTTATTCTCCAGAGCAATGCCCTAAAAATAGACAAAAAGAAGTTTTTAGTAGACTCTAACGCTAGAATTTCAAGAACGAAACACAATAAACAATTATCTGAGTATAGGTTTCACAATGACACTTTCAGATATTCATACTTCCCACAAGCTATCAGAGAATGGAATATGTTACCACAAGAGGTTGTCGATTGTACAACCCTCGATTCTTTTTTGTCTAAGCTGTCTAACCATATCTTTGTTGCTACATGATGAAATGTGGTTTTTACATTATGTTCTATTGCCACCATGAATGTGCATTGCCTATATCGCTGTACGTGTGTATGAATAAGCTTGTTTCTAAATCAAGGCCTCTTGTAAACGATTATCGTTGAACCCTGTGTGAATGGTGTATTTTCCCTTTTATGAATGTACCCTTTCCTGCCAAAGCCTTTGTTAAGGCTAGCAGTATGTACCAAATAAATAAACCAAATAAATAAATTCTGAAACATCCTTGCAGATGGTGAAGAATCTCACAAAGCAAGTGCAAGAACTTCAGAAGCAAGTGGACATGGTGAAGGCACAAAGTGTCGTGACGAGGGAAGCAGCGCTTCGGCAACTTAGAGTGCAACTTGAAAATGAGAAAAAGGAGGTGGGTACCTCTGCGATGGTTCCTTATTTAAAACAGACTTTAACTGCGAGGTTAATAAATTTAATGTGCTAAGCATGCCATCACATAACACTATTCATCCTAGGGGATAGCAGGTTGCCATGACAAATGTGTCTTGTATGATATTGAACATTTAGTTATAAGAGGGTTAGTTGCTTGTACAAAAAGCCAATAAAAGTATAGTAAGCAATGCTTTATAGCACTGGTAATGCATAATAAATAACAAAAAGAGCCAGTTAAGATACAGCTTTATAAACTTGATAAGGTGTGTTTCATCAGCAATTTTATTTCAGTCCCTGTGTGGTTTCAAATTACCCCTGCCCAGCATAGCTGACACTAGCTATGCCTACAATCTCACCACTCTGTATAATCCTCTGCCGACTCCTTTCCTTGAAACTCATCCCTAAAACTGCTGCTGAGTTTAAGGTCACAGGTTGTTTTCCCAGCCACAGCAGCCACATTCTGATGAGGGTGGAATTGTCTACCATGCCTTGGGTGCACAAATCCTAGGTGGTCTAAATTATTACTGCAATGTCTCTCTGCCCTTCAGGATGTTAAATCTCCTAATTTTTAGGCCCCCAAGATTTTTTTACTTTCAAACGAATTTTTCTTGTGGTTGCAAATGTAATAAATAAAGATGTGTTATATCGTCCCAAAATACAATCAAATACTCATAGTCTCAACTAATTAGTAGTGTCAGTAACCACACTGGTTGCAGTGCTACTTCGTCTTGGCTCCTGACAGTTGGTCAACCTAGTGCGAATGGCATTGTTCACAGTGAAATCATAGCTTTCTATATTTTTTCATGCTCGTGCACAGGCTGTAGAAACAAAGCGCAAAGTCTGTTCCACCTAGTCTATGCAATGGCCACCAGAGCATGTTGCCCAGCTTACCCAGTCTCAGAGCAGATGACGTGATGGTGCTGCTTCTGCGCACACTCATGGTGACACGCTTAGTGCTTTTACTGGACTTGGCGCTATAAAATAACTTCGCAAATTGCATTGATGTTTGTAGACAATGAACATCAGAGGTAAGCAACACAAGACAAGATGTTGTGAACAAGCAAGCCCTTCTCTCAAAAGTGCTCAACCAGCTGTGAGATCAAGCTCAGACTTTGAGGGTCTATTGTGACAGTAGTTTTGTTTCGAAAACTTTGGCAATGTCATGCTTGTCTACCTCCATTATAACGTAATTTGTAAATATTGGCTGGAAAAACTGTCAGCAACAGTTCCAAAAAGTTCTTGTTGTGGCCTGGCATCGAACACATCAAAACTTTGCACTCATGGAGTGCTGCAGTCCATTCTTTACAGCCTCTTTAAAGGGGTGCTTCAGGTGTCACTTCGTGATAGGAACTTGATTGAAGTTCATCAATGTGTAAAGAATAGCTAAAAGCTGTCCACATGGGTAGGAAAGTTCCCCGTAGTCTTGGTGTTTTATCAGTGAATCCGAGGGTGCCGAGGTGTTAGGCTTCATCAAAATGATGACATGTTTGCCACATTCTATGTTTCGATGTAAAGCTCTTGCCATTTAACCACTAACCCTAGCTAATGCTGTGACATCTGGAGTAGGAAGCAATGGCTGTGCTCGGCCGAGTCCCTGTGTGAGCTCTCTACGTGCCTTTGAAGAAAATTCCTCACTGTGCTTTTCTGTTGTGGCAGCGTTGACAAGCTGTAGCTGCCTTCTGCAGCCATCACGTTGCTCATGCTTGGTGCCAGAGTGATGCCAGTTTTCAGAGTCTTAGTACCTGAGAGAATAGCTTGGGCGTTAATTTGATCACTTGAGCCTGCTGATTTCCTTAGCCAGCCAAAAAACGACTCATTTGCTCAGAAGACGTTTTCCTCACTAAAACAAAATGAAAACACATGTTTTCAAGCAAATCGAGAATGCACTAGCCATTTGAACGAGTTGTCATCACCAGGCCTTCATAAATCTTTGTTGAGAGGTTCTTTGTGTGGCACTGGCTTTGGCCGGTAGTCAAGGAAGCTTCTTTCAAGCCAAATGGCCCATTCATCACTTGTAGGTTCGAACTGCTTGCAGTCAAGATTATTCTGGTGTATGTACTAGGTGCAATCACTTATCTCCATGAGCATATACCAGCAGCACAAGGTGCCCATGAATTCGACCATTGGTCTAACACCCGTAAAACTTGCATCACATGTGTGTCCCACTTGCTCTTGCAAGAGCTTCAGTGCAGCTGTCACAAACTTGCACTGCTCCTTCGACCTTCATTTTTTTCAATATTTGTAGGGAAGACTTGTTTTCTGGTCAAAAATCGAACTGGCTTTACAAGGCTGCCTTAATGCATTTTGTAGAAGCTCTTCAAATGGTTTGCTGCTATTTCATCATCTTTTCGGATATCACGCAGCAAAAACTACAACCGCACATTCGTTTATCAAATGAGACTAATCCAGATTGAAAGCTAGAAAAAGCCTTCAGTTCAGTTGTCCAGAGTGCTGAATGCAAGGCCTGATTCTTGCATTGTATAGTAGCTGTAATGTCAAGATGTTGATTTTGTGGTTGTTGGTGACGATGTGCATGACGAAACATGCGACGTCTTCAACATTTTTTTAGTACATGTCACATGAGCATGTGCAGTTCGTGGCCAGTGCAATTTCTCACGGAGAAGTAGGCCACAAGGATTGTGAATGAAACTGAAGTCCGTTAAGGACAAAGTACAGAAGTGAATTAGCAAGCACTGGCTCATTTAATGTTTCTCTACTAAAGCTCTCACCGTAGCCTACTTCACCAATGAAGTCATCCCTTTGGTAATGGTAAAAAGTAACCATTGTATCACATACATTTTGTCCAAAAATAATGAGCATGCCCTGGCTTGTGATCAGAGGTGACAAGTGAGCTTGGTTGACAGCCTTTGCAACATGAGTTGGGTCACGCCATCATCTCCACGTGATGAGCCTAGAAAACGCTCTAGAGTGCTTCGACTGGGCAGCTGGAGAATGTCTTGTTCTACCAATACTGACGCAACTTTCTTCACTTTCTCAACAATCTGGACAAATATGGTAACAAGACACTTCTCTATGAGCTTTGGCAGTCCTGTTTGTACGTGTTTAGAGCTTGTCCTTTGCGTCTCCACCTTCGCATGTCCACTGTTGAAGCTAAGGGATCTGAGGACACCTTCACTACTCCATTCACCTGCATAGTCGCAGGGAGGCAGTACTCTATAATGGCATTTTGCACTGATGTCAACCTTTCGGTAGCGGTGCAGTCCACAGGTGATGACCCTTCAGAGGCAGCATTAATGACTGGCATGTTGTCAAGCGCATGAAAACCTGACTTCATTTCGATATTGTGAATGACTGCTCTTCACGTCAGTGGTGGCGGGTTGGCTAGCGCTGCAACCTCGTATTTTTGCACGGATGTGTCACTTTTTTCTTATTTAGGAGGCTGCAAGCACGCCAAATATTCTTCAAATATACCGTGAACAATGCATGCAGGTACCTAACAGAGTGAATTGAAGTGTGTATGAATAGATGACAACTTTTGCTGCTGGATTGAAATGGTTAGAACAATAAAAAAATTTGGAGGATGCTTAAGTTTTGCCTTTAAGAGTAGAACGCAATAGCATTAAAAGATCCCTGACTACTTCTCACGCTTCCCGACAACTGGAGCGTATGTAACAGTAATGTTTACCAGGAAATGCTGGCCGCGAACGTTATACACAAAGGCGGGCGTTCTGGTAGAAACGAGGCCTCTTGCTTGGGCCGCGATGCGGCGGAGGCAAGCATCAGCTAGAGGTATTGCAAGGAACTGGGTGCACTGCTCCATGGCCCCCAAGACACCCGTGCGCCGGCATGCACAAATGATGGACGCCGTGTCCGGTCTAGAATGGTAAACACTAGAAAAGGGGCTTCTTTAACCAACACTATCATGTCTGTAGATTGTGTGTAAGTCATAGTTCACAATTTTTCCACGTATTAAAGCGAAGCTTTCTTTGCCTCTTCCTTCAACTTTCCCACTGCTGCTGCTTTTGCTGTGGGCTGCTGCTGTCCTGCACACTGCTTGGGGGGTGGTTCAGAACATGTATATAGATGGCAGGTGCGACTAAGAAAGGAAAGGTGACAGGAGAAATTCGTTTTCACCCCAACGCGTCAAATGTGCACAATGCCCTCTGGAGCTCCCTGGCCGTCGCCACATTAGCAGCTTCACAGCTGTAATTATCTGTGACTCCTCTCAAAAGCATTTCAGAAACTGCAGTGCTTCCCTTTCTACTAATGTGCGAGACCAGAGGGGATGCAGATAGAACTGTAGAGAGGAGAAGAAACTGTTTCCATAGAAGAGAGGGGGGGGAGGTGACGTGAGAAGGCAAGGAAACCTCACTACTATACGACAGCGGTCGCAGGGAAGCAGGATAAGCTTAAGTTCAAGGTACGGTACGGTACATTGCTGCTATTTCTGAAAAATAAATGCTATGCAAATATGTCAAGCGGGCAACTTACACAGGGCACGCAGAAGCAGAGCCACATTAATTAAAACGCACTGCAAGGTCCAGGAGACAGTACGGAAGGGGTCGACCGTCAAATCAACACTTCTTTGCCCGCCGCATTAGCTTTGCTGATATGGCATCGCTAGAGGTCATAGATTTGATTCCAATCGTGGCAGCCGTATTTCAACGGGGGCAAAATAGAAAACGCATGTGTACTTAGATTTGGGACACGTTAGAGAACATCACGGTCTCAAAATTAATCTGGAGTCCGCCACTACCGCTTGCCTCATAATCCGAGTGTGGTTTTGGCACATGCAGCCCCATAATGCAATTCAAGTTTAATACTTCTGCCATAATACAACTGCTCTCAATGGACCAGAAAATGACTAATCTAACTACGCGTCTCAGCGCAATAGAAACTCACTGCGAAAGTCTATCTACACTCCGCAATGATCTGGAGGGGATTCAGGCCACTTCGGCTGCAACGTCTCGTTTAGTTGGTGTGCTGGAAGCTCGTCTAGATGATGCAGAGAATCGCTCTCGGCGCAATAACCTACTTTTCTATGGTTTACCAGATACCAACCCCACTGAAACGTATTCGCTTACAGAAGACTTGATCATTCGCCACTGCTCGAACCACCTGGACACCCAGTTGAGCCCTAACGACATTGAACGTGCCCATCGCCTCGGACGACACTCTAAGGACAGGAAACGCCCAATTATCGTTAAGTTTACATCCTTTAAAACTAAAGAATCAATTCTTTCTAAAGGTTCAAAATTCAAAGGTACAGACTACAGCGTAGGTGAAGACTTTTCGCGCCGCGTTCAAAACTGCCGGAAACATCTTGTCGCTTTTGCCAGGGCGAAGTCCGTGCCTTCTTCCCTGAGATTTAAAACTTTGCATATTGGCCCCAAACGTTATGTTTTTGATGAACTTTTAGAATCTGTAAAAGAAATATCTTAACAATCAACTCATCATTGCCGGTCATCGCGCTATCCCCCACCTACGACATGTGCCAACGTTTCACTATCAGTAATCTTTACTAACATTCGCAGCTTCCTGCCGAAACGCGATATCGTATCGAACCTTGTAACTTCGTCAGGCAGCAATCTACTTATATTAACCGAAACGTGGCTGAACAACGATATCACTGACTCAGAAATTCTGTTTGACCTGCCCAACTTTAATCTTTTTCGCGCTGATCGCAAGTATTCTCGTGGGGGAGGAGTCCTAATTGCAGTCAGCGAACAATTGTCTTGTTCTGCCATTAATGTCACGTCAGACTTAGAAATGCTGTGGATTATATGCCGCGCCTCACCTCTGACGTTATTAATTGGTGTGTGTTATAGGCCACCTCGCAAAAGTCCCGACTTTCCCCGCAAGCTTCACAATGTTCTAAATAATCTAGTATCAAAGCACCCTAAAGCACACATCCTACTATTTGGGGACTTCAATTACCCCAATATCGACTGGAGTAACCAACCTCAGCCCATAGTTAGTCAAGAAGAGCCGAATGACTTCATTGACGTTTGCCTTAATTTTAACTTGACCCAAGTTGTATCTGAACCGACACGCGTCGCAGGGGCAGCAGCGAACACTCTGGATCTCATACTGACCACTCATCCAGACAGTCTTAATTTCATTACAGGCCTCCGAGAAATCAGCGACCATAAAGTAATCCATGCCAACTTTGACTTCTCACCTGAATTAAAACAAACTTCCCAGAAAACTATTAGGCTCTACGATAAGGGAAACTACGAAGCAATCAACTCTGAAATAACGAACTTTCTGTCGGTCTTTGAAACGTCCTATCTTTCCAGAAGTGTAAACGAGAACTGGACCCTTTTTAAACATAAAGTTATCGAACTAACAAATAAATACATTCCGTCATGCAGTTTACGAAAGAGTAATCAGAAACCCTGGTTCACAAAGACACTGAAAAGGCTCGAAAACAAGAAAAAACGCGCATTTCGTACAGCGAAACGCCACACAAACCCCCACGCATGGGAAAAATATTATGAAGCTGAGGACGCATACTTGGCCGAGATTGGACGTGCTAAGCGTTCATTTTACGAAGTAGTACTACCAAAAATGATAGTTGATAACCCCAAGAAATTCTGGAAGGTGATAAACCCGAAGGATGATGATGATGATATGTAGTGTTTATTGGCGCAAGGGCCAAGTGTGGCCAAAGAGCGCCAAAAAAACCCGAAGGAAGCGCGCGCTATCACCCTCACTAACAATGCTGGTGAAATCATGGCTGATTCCGAGTGTGCAGACATCTTTAACACTGCATTTTCATCTGTTTTTACCGACGAATCCGAAGCACCATGTTTTACATTACCACTTATTATTACTACAGCCATGGACGCCATAACTTTCAGCAGTAGTGGAATTTCGTGCATAATAGATAAAATAAAAAATTCGTCTGCTGCCGGCATTGATGACATCAATCCAAAAATTTTGAAAAATGCTAACCCAGCCTGTTCCAGTATTTTCTCTTTATTGTTTTCACAATCACTCTCCGAAGGAACCATTCCAGACGACTGGAAAGTGGGGAAGGTCGTTCCCGTGCACAAAACAGGTAATGCTGATTCTCCTCTTAATTATCGGCCCATTTCATTAACAAGTATTCCCTGCAAAATCATGGAACACGTCATTTACTCCCAAATCATGCAATTCTTAGATTCCAATAACTTCTTTCATCCGTCACAGCATGGTTTTCGTAAGGGTTTTTCGTGCGAGACTCAACTAGCCATTTTTCTTCATGACATTCACGCCAACCTTGATATTAATCTACAAACTGACGCCATCTTCTTAGACTTCGCTAAGGTGTTCGATAAAGTACCTCATCAACGCTTGCTTCTTAAACTTTCCCAGTTAAACCTACATCCAAACATCA
The DNA here is from genome assembly GCF_023375885.2 of Dermacentor andersoni. NCBI lineage: Eukaryota > Metazoa > Arthropoda > Arachnida > Ixodida > Ixodidae > Dermacentor > Dermacentor andersoni. Next base: position 140,321,440 of record NC_092823.1, read on the forward strand.
TCGCGTGGATTAACGAATTCCGCACGCATCGCTCTCAGTCTGTCTTCATTAATAACCAATCCTCTAACCCGCTCCCAGTCACCTCTGGCGTCCCGCAGGGTTCCGTCCTCGGTCCCTTGTTATTCCTCATTTACATTAACGACTTACCCCAGCGCGTATCTTGCCATATCCGCTTGTTCGCTGATGATTGCGTTATTTATCGTTCGGTAACTAACCCTTCTGACCAAGAATCCCTTCAGGCAAACCTAAACCTCGTGCTAAACTGGTGTTCGCAGTGGATGATGACACTCAACCCTGACAAATGTAAGTACATGTCTTTTCACCGCCGTCGCAACCCTTTTGTTTTGAATATTCCGTTTCTAACTCCCCTGTTGACCTCGTCCATTCTTACAAATACTTAGGTATCACCATTTCTGATGACTTATCTTGGTGACTGCACGTAACTAACCTAATATCATCAGCTAATAAAACATTAGGTTTCTTAAAACGTCACCTGAGGGAAGCCCCTCCACACGTCAGACTACAAGCATACATCTCACTTATCAGAACTAAACTGGAATACGCATCGCCCATCTGGAACCCTCATCAAGCATATTTAAGGGGGGAGGAGGGGATCAGAATTAACTTTTTGTTTCTTGACAGAAAGGGTTGAAATTTGGCACACACACTGCACATTGCAATAAAGAGACAAATCTAAAATTTCATTAGGATATCTTAATTAGTTTTTGTTTTATAAGAATTTATAAGTTCCTTGCTTGTGGAAAGCCTGGCACAGTAACGAAACATGATAGGGAGCTGGGAATACTTTGCATGTTTGCCCAGATGTCTAATCTACATCAAGACAGTGTTCGATTTTTTTTTAGTGCGCTAATAATTTTTTGCTCAACATAACATGCACATGACTGTGCTTCACTGCATGGAGCCATGTAGTAATTGTGAAATAATTAAATAATGGAAAGATAAAGAAACATTTCAGGACTGTCTTTAAGTGCAGCACAGCTTGTGGATCACAGCAAAACAAACTGGGCCAAAATCGGTCCAGCCATTGTTGTGCTACGCTTTCCACGAGCGAGGTGATTGACAAAAAATGCAATTGAGAAAACTGGCTGCAAAGTTTTAAAAGCACTGCAAATTTATTAAAATGCACCAGGGCTGTAATATTTTGAATCATTGCTGTCAGGCATCTTCTTACACCTTTGCCTCATTGTTTGGTGGGCTTTGGATGCCTTCTTCAGGCGTTCTTTATCCTTTTCTTGCGCCGTCTGGAGTAGTGCATGACCACCATTTTCACTGCCAGACCGAGCCTGGTATCGCACTGCACACCCACAGAACGCTGTTGGCATCTTGGGCACAGAGTTTTAGCGATCAAAGAGTTCATCGCGGAAACAGGCATAATAATGAATTCAGTCACAAGGGGCCGAAATTTGTTCTTGGCATTGCTGCTTCCGCTCAGTCGCGGACACTGCGCGAAGGGAGTCGCGAACACTGCATGCCTGCGCTTCTGCAGTCACCGCTGACACAAAACGCGGCTCGAGGCGCGTCTGAATCGTGCGACGATTCGTCTGGTGAGCCTTGAGTCACCATACAGTATGTAGCTCGTCGACGGTTGAAGCTTACTCGCAGGCTGCGTGTCCCTGTCGCACGATGCATCGGAAACGCACACCGTCTCTGCCGGCGATGGAGACCTTCGACCCGCGTCGCCTCCAACAACGCGATCTCGGTTGCCGACTCGCGCGGCCGTACGCACAGGTGCGAGAGCCTCCGTTGGCACATCTTCCGGTGGCTTGGTTATCAGTGTCGATGTCACAGGGCGATTGTCGGCATCGCTGCTGGAATCGCACGGTGCAAGATAACGCGGCACGTTATCCGCGTGTTCAGTCGGGTTCTCCGCTTCCCCCGCTGGCCGCCGTCTTTTTCCCGCCGTAGGAGGCTTGCGTTTCCGTTTTCCGAAGGCATGCTTCATTTAAAAGTTCTTTTCGAATGAGCGACGATCCATCACTGACTTGGGAGCTTTCATAAATCCGAATTCTGCGAGTGTCAAACGAAGAACGACGCCGGCGTGGTTTTCAAAGCAGACAACTGCGGTCCGCTGTGGTTGCCAGCTTGCCCGCTGCTGCAGCAGCAACCAATGGCGAGACGCCTTTCAGTACGGCAACCAATCGGAGGCCCGCTTTCATCGCAGGGCCCGTGTGACCGCCTCTAGCAGACCCGCGCTTCTTTTGTGTTTGTGTGTTTGTTACAAGATGGCGACGACCGAAGAATTCAGAAACGGAATGGCGAAACCACGACATACTGTATAAAGGTATATACAGTAGGTCGTGGGCGAAACTTCGAGCTTTCGAACGATACCAAGATGGCGGCGTTCGGTGGCGGGAAAGACGAGTTAGGGCTCCGCGAACTGCGGTGATTTTACGCGATTTAAAGCTGTTTTCTCGCCCTACGCACTGATAAATTAATTTTTTTCGGGCACTTTTAGCGCGTTTTCAGTCAAACCATTTTGATACAATGTAGATTAGGCATTGCAGATACCGAAACGCGTCGTTACCAAAAATCGATCTTTTTTGCGATTTTCGCGATCTGATCCCCGCGTCCCCCCTTAGCAAATGCCATCGAAGCTGTACAAAACCGAGCTACCAGATTTATTCACTTTTCATACTCATACGACGTTAGCATATCATCTCTAAAATTACAATCAGGCTTGTGTGATCTTTCTGCTCGCCATCGCATTGCCAGTCTTGTTCTGTATCACAAGTTCTTTTATTCGCCCCTAAGACAAGAACCATACATCTGCGCACCCCCACCACGCAGATCCCATCGCATCGGTCACCCTCTTCAAGTTTTGCGTCCACAAGCCCGTACTACTACCTTCATGAACTCATTTTTTTCACGAACAGCAACTGACTGGAACGGCCTTCCCCACCATGTCGCTGCCATAACCTGTCCATCCACATTTTCGACTTCTGTGAACGCCTGCATTTTGTAAACCCCACCCCTTATGTAACACCCCGAAAGGGGTCTTTAAGGAAAACAAAGTGATGTGGTGATGTGATGTGATAATGCAATGTGCCGTGTGAGGTAATGACAATGCTCAACCCTCTCAGAGGTTGTAAAATATGGCACACAACAGCGCCTCAAGCAAACACCTCTCCCTGTGTGTTCTGTGTACTACGCAGACAAACAGCAGTGGTGCATCCAGGTAACATTTAACATCACCACTCTCGTGTTAGTTTAAGCATTGAAGAAATTAAGCTTTTGCCGTCAACATCACCGCTAATTTCGTCAATCAAAGCATCTAGCACGGAAAGCTTTGCTTACATCAATTCCCACAGTGCGTGGGATCTGCATAATTTTTTAGCTTGAGGAATTCAATTAGTTCAGTAAATTTCTTGCGTCACATGAAGGGCCTGGGTATGGGTTGGTTGAAAATCTTTTTTCTGGGTATGGGTTGGTTGAAAATCTTTTTTGCTGAAACCACGTCTGACGCTGGACGGCGTCACTGGATTTTCTGTGACGCAGTGCCTTTAATGCTATCACATTAAAATGACATTGTTCTTGGCTAGTGAAACTATAGGAACTGCACACTGATAGGCTTACTAGAGAAAATATTACCAGCAGAAATCCTTCGATACAGTGCCTTGGGGGTTCTGAGCAGAAGGAAGGATTTTTCCATTTTCCAAATGCAGCAGAAGTTGCTGTTTAGCAATTAGAGTGAGAATTGGCAGAGCAGAAAGGTTAGACACAATGTACCTGGCTAGCCAGTCTTCCATATCTTCCTAGTACTTGTGAAGCACAAACAGCCTAATACACAGGCACATACCCTCTGCTGTTTTGGTCAACATATAGAGATGAAAAAAAGAAGGTATGGCCAACTCTCGTTAACTTGACCGCTCATATCTCGAAATATTGGTTAGTAAGTTGAAATTTTTTCCATGCGGTGGGTGTCAACGCCATGTGTTTCTCATCCCTTATCTCTAAAAGTTCATGGTTATATTGCGCTCAGTTTTACACAGATGATATTAAGAAAGGACAGGATGTGGACGGACTGTTTAATACTGTTAAAGAATGCGCTTATATACAAGGAGATATGGCGCGGTGGGGGGGGAGGTATAAAAGATATACTAATAAGTTGACGAAATGTCATCATAGTTCGGGTCAGGCATACATCGTTCACTTGCACCCGTTTGCCCAGGCAAACTCGACCTCAGCTTTGATAAGCGTGATGGACGGAGTGCTTACGCACATTTATTTTTTTTTAGCTATCGCAAGCGCCTCCCACATTTCTCGCTCCGTTTTTGTTTTTGATGTGCCAATGACTGTGGTGCTTTCTAGTAGCGGAGAGCATTTGCATTGTTTGCAATGTGCAGCCAAGTTGCTAGGTGCTGTCAGAAGCTGGCACGTGTATCTGTGCTCCCGTAACCTATCATTTAGACAACGTCCAGTTTGCCCGATGTATACTTTCCCCCAATCTAGTGGGATTTGGTAAACAACTGAAGTAGCACATTCCACATACTTTTTCACGTGCTTAGTCTGACAGACCGTAGCACTAGGGTTTGCCTCTTTGGATCCTGCGTTCACCTTCTTGCACATGCCTTTTAGTTTTTGTGGGGCGGAGAACAGAACTTGAACATCATGGCATTGTGCTGTCTTTTCTATCCTATGTGACAAGCCATAAATGTAAGGCAACACCACGCATTTTTTCAATTTTTCTTTTTCCTGTGTTTTCTGCCTTTTCCTGTTGGTTCTGATTTCGGGCAACAAGTTTTCACAGATTTGCACCACCATGCTATTCAGGTACCCACTGTTTCTTAAGCGGCATGATTTTTCAATTGCTTGACTGATGCAAGCCTTGGCGATGCCTCTTTTTATGATTTTAGAATGGCATGAGTGATACCTCAGGATTTCTTTTTCTCCTCTAGTTTTGTAGCACCAGCATATGTGGGAGCCTCTGAGCCTAATGTTTATGTCAAGGTACTGCAATCGACCTTTGGTAGGAGTCTCGTACGTGAACTCTAAACCTTCATGCACTTTTTTGAACATGCTGATGACAGTTTCTACACTAAATGGATCGGTTTGGTCTTCTTTCATGCACACCAAATAATCGTCAACATATCTGAAACAGGTAGCTATGTTAGTTTCTTCAAACAAGGTGGCAAGTTGCCTGTCTCCCACACTCAAAAATAAGTCGGAAAGCACGGGAGCATTACAAGAACCAATAGCGATGCCATCCTTCTGCTCATACACACTGTCACCATATTCGACAAACGCACCATGTAGATACAGTTTTAACAAGTTCACAAAACTAGAAATACTGCACTTGCACACGTCCTGAAATTTGGTGTAGCCCGACGTGTCGATGGCTTCTTCTACTGCTTGTACCACCGCTGGCCTCGGGACACTGTAGAACAAGTCCTTCACGTCTATTGCAAAACAAGACGTCGGCGGGCTACTCTTTAGTGTTGCAATAACTTCGTCATAGTTGCGGATCAAGAACGGGTCGTCGAAAGGTAAGGTGTTCAAGCAAGCCTGAAGGTAGTCCGCGATGCATCTTTGCCAGGTTCCGCGGTCTTCAACAATCATCCTAAAAGGGATTCCCTCTTTGTGGGTTTTTACCGTGAAAAATGGCTTCAGAGTGAGTTCTTTGCTCTCTTTCACGCGCTTTGCCAATCTTGTCAAGCCCACGCTTTCACATGTTTTGCCTGCTTCATTTTTCAGTTTTGCAATTGCTTTGTACGTAATGTCGCTTCTTGCGAAATTCTTGCGGATCGCTTCTTGGGCAGATTTTTCGTATTCAGGAGCGTTTATCACGACAAACTCCTTATCGCACCTCGTGCTGTATTGTTTGGGTGCGAATGAAAGCTTGTGAAAATGAACCGAGAAAGATGGTGGCTTGATGAGCGCCATCTTCCAGCATGAGCAAAAGAAAAACAGGGAAGGGGAGCATGCTCGCGGTAACGTGATCAAGCTCGCACGAGTGGAGGGGGTAGGAGGAAGTGGAGGGCAGATTGGCATGTGTCTCCTTATTTAGCGCGGCTGTGGCGGCGCATGGCTTTCAGCGGAGCTTAGCATAGCAGCCCACACACCTCTTCTGAGGTAATCTACAGGGTGTGCAAAGAGTGGGCGTGCCAAAATGGTGTGGCATCATGTGCGCTGTTTTCCCATGTGTTTAATAAGTGCAGTCCACTTATAGTGATACCACATATAACGATATATTGGTTATAACGATGAGCCTACTCAAGAGTATCAACTTATGCATTAGGGTCATGACAAAAAGACATACATAACGATATGTTATTCACCGGATATTGCACACACTGATTGAAATTTTGCCTTCTGAGCGGCGTCTTCTATGCAGCATAATCTTGATATTTGTGTTGCTAAGTTCCCTTTAACTGAGACAGGTCAAAAAGTTTGCCTACGCAAGTTAGTGTCTGCTGCCATTATCACGCAGCGTGTCTCACTTGTGCGCTGATTGTTAAAGCCACGAAGAGCATCGCAAGATGGCACAGCGTGCCACAAGGTGGTGCCAGCTGCTTTGCATCTACTACATGTTCGCGATGGTAAAGCTCCCAATGTGTCGAGATTAAACAGCATGAGTGTGATATATAAGGGAAAGGGGTACAAAGCCGACATAAACAACTACTGTCCGATATCAGTGACGTCAGTGGTTTACAGGGTGGTGATGCAGATTATATAGGACAGGCTGCAGGCATGGGTGGAGAGCCAGGAGGTGCTCTTGGAACTACAAAATGGGTTCAAGAAACAAAGGAGGCTAGAGGACAATCTGTTCTCATTGATTCGATGTATCGAAATAGCAGAAAAGAACCATAGGCCTCCCTATGGTTGGCATTTCTGGACATGAAGGGAGCCTATGACAGTGTAATCCAAGATGATTTGTGGGACATGCTGGGCATACTAGATGTGGAATATGGAGTAACTAATCTTTTAAAAGTTATCTATAAAAGTAACAAGGTGCCTCTATAATGGGAAAAAATTCACTGATGATTACGATACTCCCTAATGCGATATTTGCATGTAGCCATATAGGTGTTTTCATTTCTCTGTATATTGGCTGGCGCAGACAATCTGTCTAGTGCAGCTCTTTCCAAATGGAGTGAAGTGTGGCATGTCTGCCTTGCTGATCGGGAGATTGCAAGAGGCTGCCCATGGGTGACGTGCAGGCGCAGTTCTTAGCAGCCACCGCAAACAGACCTCCGCTCGAACAGCACTTTGTTTCCAAGTGTGGTATCGGTCGACATGCTCACCGCATGCCATTGGTGAACAGTCGACGGTGCACTACTCTGGCACCTTCTTTCGGTTATCGTTGCAGAGCCCATCTTGCGCAGCACTACGCTTTTTATTCTCGTGCTTTAGCCATACCCTTCACCGCTTTCCGCCTCATGGTTCTGCTGCACCCTTCTCCTCCACTTTCCTCCTCGCGCTCTCTTCGATATCACCGTCTTTCATCCCCCGCTGCGCTCTATGTTCACTCTTTCATCTTTCACTGTGGTCGTTCGCTCAGTCACGCCGAGTGAGGAGGATGCCACCGCCGCGAAATGCAGAAACAGGCGCCTAAGAGCTGCTGATGGATTCGGGTAGCATCAGTTAAAGACCACCTTAGAATGGCGAAATGTCCTGGATTCCATGCCCTGTGAACTAGCTGAGAATGACTTTGCATACGAACTCCCGCAGTCTATGATTTTGATGATTCTCAAAATTGGATGCGCCATGAGCATGAAGTATAACTAGAACCAGTGGTCATGCCGATCAATGGAAAAGGCGGATACTGTGAACCAAGACCAAAAACCCCCATGGGTGAAACCAACATGGCGGAAGCCGCTAACATTACCAAAATCTGGGAGCACGACCTTACTGACGATGAAATAGGTGGTGCTTCAATGGAGGAGTTTCTGATTGCAGATAGTGCTGCCTCATTCCATGAGGAGGTCTACAACGGGCAATCATTGTAGACGTTGTGCAATGGAGGCAGTGACAGTATAGTGGCAGTGACTACGAGATTGACAATAGCCTGTCTTTGACACTGACCCCGACGTTCAGCCAAAGTGCACTGGCATCGATTGAGTCACTCATTAATTTCATGCACGCTAAATTGTAGCTGCCAGTGTTTGTGCAACAGCTGGACGCGATGCACACTGCGGTTGTGAACCTGAAACTTCCACAAAAGCAAGTGCAGATTTCTGGCCTCTTCAGCTTGCCTAACACTTAAGATGCTGTTTTGAGCTATAAATAAACATTTTATTTTTCACAGCCTACTTTCTGCACCATTGATTTTTTTCGTAAGTGGCAAATTTGGTTTCGGAGCTACAAAGGTATGTTTGGCAACCTTTTTTTTTATAGCAGTCCGTATATGGAAATGATCAGTTGATCGGATTTTTCATCCTTCTTTTTATCGTTATAAGTGAACTACACTGTACTAGAAGTTGCATAATCTCAGTTTCAGAGAAGCATTGAAGCAAGAGGCAGACAAAGCGTTCGCTCCATACTGCCAGCACGCTTCATGATAGCATCATCCCACTGCGGGCGACACTATCAACCATAGGGTGAATGCTTGGAGATGGAAACTCTCCCCAAGCAATGGCGAGACACCAGGGTCATCTTTATTCCAGAACCAGGCGAGCCCATTAACCCTGATAGCTTACGCACCATCTCCCTTACGTCATGCCTAGGCAAATTGCTAGAACATATTAATTCTCAACCAACTAATGGCATACGTGGAGGAGGCAGAGATCTTTCCAACCAAAATGATTGGCTTCCGTAAGCACTTATCTACCCAGGATGTCATGCTCCAATTTCAGAAGGATATAATTAAACGGAGTCCACATCTCAGCTCCAAAGCTGTGCCTGGACTTGACCTTCATCGGACCTTCAGCATCATTAGCCATGCAGCCATATTGAGGGAACTTATTAGATTAGGCATTGGAGAGCGTACCTTAAGTACATCTCCAACTTTCTCACAGATAGAACGGCCACCATTCACATGGGTATAGAGCCCTTTTCAGAATTTAACCTGGGCAGCTTTGGAACACCCCAAGGGTCGATGCTATCCCCCTTCCTCTTTAACGTTGCGATGCTAAACATTGCGCACAAACTTCAGGCAATCCTAGGGATCTCCTTCGCCCTATATGCCGGCATTACTATATGGACCAGTGGCGGCAGTTCAGATGCCGAGCTGCAGGAACTCCTACAGAAAGCTATGAACTGGGTCAACAAATGCGCACGTCTGTGCATTTGTTGCCTAGTATTCTGCCTAGTATTGCCCAGAGCGAAGAAGCATTCTTTGTTCCATCGCTTTTTGTGCGATCCTTAACTTGCTTTCGAGCTTCTTTGTCAGTCTCCAAGTTTCTGCCCCATATGTTAGCACCGGTAGAACGCATTGATTGTACACCTTTCTTTTTAGTGATAATGGTAAGCTTCCAGTAAGGATCTGAATATGTCTGCCGTATGCGCTCCAACCCAATTTTATTCTTCTGTAGATTTCCTTCTCATAATCAGGGTCCCCTGTGAATAATTGTCCTAGGTAAACGTATTCCTTCGCATACTCTAGAGGCTGACTGGCGATCCTGAACACTTGTGCCCTTGCCCTGGTATTCATGATTATCTTTGTCTTCTGCATATTAATCTTCAACCCCACTCTTGCATTATCTCTGTTAAGGTCCTCAATCATTTGTTGTAACTCGTCCCCAGTGTTGCTGAATAGGACAATGTCATCTGCAATCTGAAGGTTGCTGAGATATTCGCCGTTGATCCTTACCCCTAAGCCATCCCAGTTTAATAGCTTAAATACTTCTTCCAAACACGCAGTGAATAACATTGGAGAAATTGTGTCTCCTAGTCTGACCCCTTTCTTTCTAGGTATCTTCCTACTTTTCTTGTGGAGAATCAGGGTAGCTGTGGAATCATTGTTGATATTTTCCAAAATATTTATGTAAGTCTCCTCTACTCCTTGATTATGTAGTGCCTCTATGACTACTGGTATCTCTACTGAATCAAATGCCATTTTGTAATCAATGAAAGCCATGTAGAAAGGTTGATTACACTCTGCAGATTTCTCGATTACCTCATTGATTACGTGGATGTGATCCATTATACAGTATCCCTTCCTGAAGCCAGCCTGTTCCTTTGGTTGACTGAAGTCAAGTGTTGCCCTTATTCTATTGGAAATTATCTTCGTGAACATTTTGTACAATACTGGAAGTAAGCTAATGGGCCTATAATTTTTCAATTCTTTAACGTCTCCTTTTTCGTGGATAAGTATAATGTTAGCATTCTTCCAGTTCTCTGGGACCCTTGAAGTCGTGAGACATTTCGTATAGAGAGCCGCCAGTTTTTCAAGCATAATGTCTCCTCCATCTTTCATTAAATCAACTGTTATTCCATCTTTGCCTGTCGATGTTCCCCATTTCATGTCTTGCTAGGCCATTGTAACCTTATCGCTAGTTATAGGAGGAGTCTCTGCAACCTGTTCATTACTGCTTCAAATGGAGGTATCATGGCTGCTCTGGGTACTGCACAGGTCAGTATAGAATTTTTCCGCTACATTTACTATAGCTTCAAAATTGCTTATGATATTACCCTGCTTATATTTCAGTGCATACATCTTGGCTTGCTCTATGCTAAGTTTTCTCCTCACTGATTTCATGCTGCATCCATATTTTTCTGCTTCGTCAGTCTTTCTCACGTTACAATTTCGAATATCCCTTATTTTCTCCTTGTTGATCAATTTTGACAGTTAGCCTCACTTCTTTTTACCCGCCGTGGTTGCTCAGTGGCTATGGTGTTAGGCTGCTGAGCACGAGGTCGCGGGATCGAATCCTGGCCTCGGCGACCGCATTTCGATGGGGGCGAAATGCGAAAACACCCTTGTACTTAGATTTAGGTGCACGTTAAAGAACCCCAGGTGGTCGAAATTTCCGGAGTCCCCCGCTACGGCGTGCCTCATAATCAGAAAGTGGTTTTGGCACGTAAAACCCCATAATCTTTTTTCATTTTGACAGTTCTGGGAATTCTAATTGATCTCTGAAGTGGGATACTTTCATTCTTTGTTGTTTGTTAGGCCCTTAGTTATTTGAGACAGCTTGCCTACTGGTTACCATGGTGCCTTGCCTCCCACTTCAATTGCTGCCTCTGAAGTCAGCCTAGTTATGGTTTCATTCATTACCTCTATGTCATCATCTCTCTGTTCTAAGGCTGCATATTTGTTTGAAAATACCAGCCTGAATTTGTCTGCTTTTACCCTTACCTAGGTTGACCTCTTTCTTCTTGACCAATTTTACCCTTTCTCTCTTCAAATTGAGGTGAATCCTAGCCATTACTAACCTATGGTCACTGCACTTCACCCTACCTATCACTTCTACATCATGCACTATGCTGGGATCGGCAGAAAGTCACTTTCATTTCTTTTTTCACCATGAAAGCTTTTCCAGGCCCACTTTCTGTTGCTACGCTTCCTGAGGAAGGTGTTCATTAGTCACAACTTATTCCTTTCTGCAAATTCTGCCAGCATCTCTCCTCTAGCGATCCTAGAATTAACGCTCTAGTTGCCAATTACTTGTTCATCAGCCTGGCTTTTCCGCACTTTTGATTTGAAGTCGCCCATTACTACAGTATACGAAGCTTTTCTCATCGCTAACTCAACATCTTCATAACACTGATCTACTTCATCATCATCGTGACTGGATGTTGGAGCGTAGGCTTGTACTACCTTTAATCTATACCTCTTACTAAGTTTATGACTACAGCTACCCTCTCATTAATGCTGTAGAATTCGTTAATGTTGCCCGCTATGTCCTTATGGATTAGGAATCCTACCCCGTATTGCTTCTTATCTAGGAGACCTCTATAGCAGAGGACATGTCCGTTATTCAGCAATGTATAAGCCTCACCAGTTCTTCTAATCTCACTAAGGCCGATCATATCCCAAACAATGTCTGATAGTTCCTCAAAGAGCCCTGCTAAGCTAGCCTCATTAGAGAGGGTTCGAGTGTTAAACGTTGCAAGGGTCAGTTTCCATTGGCGGCCTGTCTGGACCCAGAGATTCTTAGCACCCTCTGCTGCGTTACAGGTCTGACCACCGCCTTGGTCAGGTGCTCCGCAGCCGGTGGGGACTGAGGGCCGTGGGTTAATTGTAGGAGTCAGGAGAAAGGTAGTCACCGAATACTGCACCAAGGAGGCCAATTCCTATTCTGGTGAGGGACCGTAATTGTTGAAGCTTAGTAGGCCTTCCAAATTTGATTGCACCTGCACTAGTATAGCCCCACAGATAGGCGCAACCATGGCCAAGATGTGCGCCAACCTAACCCCCAACTCTACGATCCCCTCATGCGCGCTTGATCGCATTACCGTGAGCTTGCTGTGCTCCAACCTCTTTCTCTTTGCTCGTGCGGGAAGGCAGCACTCGTGAAGCCATCTTTCTTGTCTCACCCTTGCACGCTTTTACTCCCCGTGCCTAAAGCACGCAGTGCACAGGGCGTGATAGGATCTTATCGCTCATGGACTTTATATGGAACATGATGCGGCTCCGCTTCAGCGGTCACTCCTGTCCTGTGGGGCAAAATTTGAGAGGTGTGTTTGCAAGCAGCCACTTGTAATTCAATCATTTGACCATCTACGACTGAGGAAGTTTCCATTTATTGTCTCTGCATTATTGTGCTGTAGCAGTGAAATTTTTTTATGTTGAAATCGCATACAAATGCACTTCGTAATATTGAGGTTCTAAATACAGTGTTCTATGGACAAGAGGTTATGCAAAGTTAAATACTTCGTTATATCAAGGTTTGCCGATTTACTCTATTCTAACGCGCCCTCGATTGTAACGCACACCTGTTTTCCGTTAACAAAAAGAAATGGAAAAAGAAACCGCCCTCACCTGCAACGCACAACAGTTCGCTGTGATATTAAAAAACGAAAATTCCTTTAGAGTACCACGCACCTCATTTTTTTATATAGAAATACAACTTTCTCTGATTTGGAAAAAACAAAAGACTTACTCCCAATGCGCTAAAGTTGCGATAAATAAAAAAAGTCGCAGTTTTGCCCGAAAGGCGAAGCATCGATTATGATAGCAAATTAGTAGACAGCTATACGAAAAGTAAGAATAGTAGTTTTATCGGCCATATAAACTTTTAAACATTCGCTTACCAGCTAAATTAACAAGCATGGTGTCATGCGCTCACAAGCAAACATGAACGCCTCTCACTCAATGACTGCAGAAACTCTTTAAATGCTGGAGTGAGGAGGTACAGTAACAGGAGCGAGGGAGTTGACCTTTGTGCGGCCTCTCGCTTCGACGTGAACTAAGGGAAGAGAACACAGTGCAGTGCACCTAGATGGGTAGACTGCTGTCACCATCACAGATTGCTTTCAAAATAGGGGCTGCGTGGCCCCGCCGTACGCAGCAGCCGCTGGTGTAGAATGCCTCTCCTGTTTGCGCCAGTCCCACACGCAAGTTTCGGTAACTCCGAAAGCCCGTGTTGCGACCAGATTTCCATCCATCTTCACACACATGATCCCTTTCCTTTTAATTGCGGCATCGTGATGAACTTGGCATGTCTTTACAGTCGGCACTTCCATGCTGATAGAGCAAACGCAGAAAACGGGAAGACAGACGGTGCACATTTCCTAAGCACACGTACAAAAGCACATAGAGAAAGCTATAGCAGCTAGGCTCGAAGCACATACAAGGCAGCCATTTGGAATGGCGATGGCGATATAGTAACACAGATTTAGGGTTGTACTCGATTCTAACGCGCACACAATTGCATAAGCACCACATAAGCCTTCCCAGTTCTTTCAACCTCACTAAGGCCAATAATATCCCAGATAATGCTCGATACTTCGTCAAAGAATCCTGCTAAGCTAGCTTCGCTCGAGAGGGTTCATGTGTTGAAGGTTGCCAGGTTCAGTTTCCAGTGGCGGCTTGTCTGAGTCCAGAGATTCTTGGCACCCTCTGCTGCGTTACAGGTATGACCGCCGCCTTGGTCAGGTGCTCTGCTGCTGCTGGGAACTGAGAGCCATTGGGTAATTGGGCAAGTCATTTGGGTGGGAATGGCCGAATACTGCACCAGGGAGGCCAATTCCTGTTCTGGTGAGGCAGTGTCTTGTTGAAGCTTAATGGGCTTTCCTAATTTGGTTATACCTGGATTAGTATAGCCCCACTCCGGTATCGGGCGTCACTCCAAGCCTGCAGATGTTGTGCACTGGAGGAGGTGAATGGAGGAGGTACCACTAGCTTGGCTTTAATAATATAATAATATACAAAATAACTTTAAAATGACTTATCTTCTGAATGATCCTTCATGATTAAAGCTTGAAGGTGCTACATTTCATTATCACCATTCTACATGAAAACTTGATCTTGTGCTGGCATTGGCGATGACACTAGCTCTGATGGTAGGCTGTTGCTAATGCTGCAAATGAGTTTTCAATTATTGCTATTGTAATGCGCTGGATTTATGAATCACTTTTTTTGGAAGAAAGGTTTGCATTAGAGTCGAGTAAAGATGGTGATCATTCTTGTGAGTTGCTATTTCAACTTTGAGATCTTACAAACATTTACTGAAAAAGTGGCGTTTTTGGCAATGTTCCAATATGTCTTTAAGACATTCATTAGGGTCACCAATGGTGTCACCATTGAGGTCATCATCGGGGGCCAGGTGCATGTATCTGGACCACTCAAGTTCATATTACATGGTGAAGGCCAATTTCAGTATCAAAATAATAAAAATTTGGGCCCATAGAACTATACAGGTGCCAACTGAGACCTTCGGTCGGCATCAAATTAAGTGAGGGATTGAATTAACTGAAGTAGAATTAATGGACGTCTAGTGTAGAGGTACTCCATGAAAGCGTGAAAGTAAAATGTGCAAAATCAAGAACTAGAATTTAAACACCCGGTGACATTATGACTTATGTAATAGGTAATAATATGTATGTTTGAGAAGCAGTAAAACAGATAAAGAACTAGTAGCATATGAAGAAATCTTCGGCAACAAATTCCGTGGCAGCAACGTCAATGCAGAAATAGGATTGTCACGTTATTGCAGTGCTACAGCAAAACCTCGCTGTCTCCCAACAGTCATGAGCTACCGACTTGCCCATCAGCAGATAGCCTGCAGATTGTTGGTTTCGGCGCATTGACCGGGGCGCTGAGAAAAATTGGTGGGTCATCATCCTAGTGCGACTATGCTTTCGCAATCAAATGCAATGTGCTCACTCCTCATCGTACTAGCAGATTGATCACAACCTCCTCATTGAGCCATACTTCGTCACCCTTTCTTGTCCTCACTTCATGAGATGCATGCTTCCTCACCCCATCAGATTTTCTGATTATGATCCTCTACTCACTCTCAATGTGAGTGCAGATGGGGGTGAGAAGGCTATTGTGAGGGCATGCCCTTTAAGACTGCCCATGTCTGTTTGTAATAGGCTTTGTGCTTGCAGGTGCATTTATATGTAGTGTCAAGCATAAAATTTTGTAAAAGAAGAACTGCAAGCTAATCTAATGTTTATGAAAGGCAGGACATACGTATGGTAGGCTGGGAGGTTTCTTTATTGACATTTCTGTCTCATCATTTTTTTTTTTCTGTTGCATACAGTGCGAAATGACTTCATTAGATCATTGTTCACAACTGCCGAAC
The DNA here is from genome assembly GCF_023375885.2 of Dermacentor andersoni. NCBI lineage: Eukaryota > Metazoa > Arthropoda > Arachnida > Ixodida > Ixodidae > Dermacentor > Dermacentor andersoni. Next base: position 140,337,093 of record NC_092823.1, read on the forward strand.
AAGACAAAGGAATATGAAATTTGACCAACGGGATTAAATGAAGGAAGGGCTTGTCAAATCATTGTTTCCAGACCGTTTGCCTTTTAGTGGCAAAGCTCATCTGTATTATTGCATTTATTGTTTGTTTCGTATGTGTGTGTGCCAAGCTTTACAATTTGCTAATAAAATGCCACTTTATAGGGCTTGTTTATGATAGCCTAGTTCTACAAATTATTGTTTGCAGTGTGTTCAGGAGATATCTGACATGAATATGCAAATCATAGCCTCGTTGTGGCCAATTGTAGCATATTTAGTGTTGCTGTGGCACAGTGTGACATGATCTCAAAATCATGGTGTGGCGAAGCCTGGCCACGTAGTGCGTGGTGCCGGCAAAAGAAGAAGAGGCAAGGCAGGCGCGAGCTCTACTTTTGGAAGAAAATAAAAATCAGTCTAAAGGGTTAGCCTTGCACAAAGGTTGTGTCTTAGATCTTTCCTGTTCCCACGACATTGGTGGCCTCAGACCATGAACACAGCTGCACCTTCTGACAGCACATTCACGGCTCAGCTCTATATCACTGCTCTTAATTCTATCCCTGTGGCACACTATGCTGTCAATATGCCATCATACAGCCACCAGCATCCTGACATCCAGTTTCTTCAGGTAGAGGTGAGCTTCTAGACTGCGCACATAACCTCTCAACAGACCCACTACGTCCACCTACTAGCTGCCCTACTTGCTTATGTCGCGTTCCATTTGTGTGACCTCCTGACGGCACCTCAGTCTCCGACACCCTGTGACACCTTCAAGGTCACTATCTTGGAGCACACAGTCTCTTCCGAGAGACGCCGCCTGCAAGAGCTCCTATCCACCACAGAGCTCGGCGATCATCCATCAGCCATCCCAGCTCCTTCGACATACGCAGCATCTACTTGTGCACCACAGGCCTCCACCTTTGATGAGACACTTTTCAAGCGCCTGATCCTCCAACGTCTCCCAGTTCCCGTCCAAATGGTGTTACTAGGTGCATCGGACCATAGCCTTTCTGCTCTGGCGTCCTTGGCCCCAAACTCTGCAAGGTGTCATCCCCAAACCTCGTTGCTTCCCAAGTGGCAGTGGTCGAAACTCACAACGCCAGGGCTCATCCAACTGCTTCGTGATTGTTTACAAATGAGCATACCACAATCGATCCTTCACTCCCACAGCATGTTGGTTTTCCTATCCTTCACAAGGATATTCGACACCTCTCGGATCTCAGCGCTACTGCACTTAACGGGATGTCCACTAACCCACGTGCTCGCCGTACATTTCCCTTTTGGTCACCGTCGCTGGCTAGTGACGGTGACCACAGGTTAGTGAGGGCTAGGATTCACCTCAATTTGAACAGAGAAAGAGTAAAATTCATCAAGAAAAACACAGGTCAACTTAGAGGCAGTGAGGCTAAAAGCAGACAAATTTAGGCTAGTTCTTGCAAACAAATATGCAGCCTTAGAACAGACAGATGATGATGATCACATAGAGGTAATGACTGAAACCATAACGAGGCTGGCTTCAGAGGCAGCAATTAAAGTGGGAGGCAAGGCACCTAGGCAACCAGTAGGCACGCTCTCCCAAGTAACAAAGAACCTAGTAAAGAAACGATAAAGAATGAAAGTATCCAACTCAAGAGATAAGATAGAATTCGCGGAACTGTCAAAACTTATCAACAAAGCGGAAATAAGTTATATTAGAAATTATAATGTGAGGAAGACTGAAGAAGCCGTAACAAATGGACGCAGCCTGAAATCAGTGGGAAGGAAACTTGGCATAGGACAAACCAAGATGTATGCTCTAGCCGGGTAATATCAGCAATCTCGAAGGTATAATAAAAGCAGCGGAATAATTCTATACTGACCTGTACAGTACCCAGAGGACTCAGGAGTACTCTGTTGGAAACAATAATGAACAGTATACAGAAACTCCTCCTATAACTAGAGATGAGGTCACAAGGGCCTTGCAAGACATGAAAGTGGGAAAAGCGGCAGGAGAGGATGGAATAACAGTCGATTTAATCAAAGATGGAGGAGACATAATGCTAGGATACGGCCGGTCTCGAGGGGTGCGCGCGCTTCTCTTCTTACGGCCTTCGCAATGGGGTCTGTTTCCGCCTCCCACCGCACCGCGGTGGGGTCGCCACTGCCCCACTGCTCCGCCGCTGCGACCGCCATTCACGCGGAAGGAGAACGCGCGCCCGCTCCAAGGCCGTCCCGCGTGAGTGGTGCACCAGAAACGTGCACCAGCGCTCACAACACTAAAGGCCACGCTGCGTGCCGGCACACAGTGCGATGAGAGCACTCCCCGTCCAAGAGAGAAATATGCGAGGCTCGGAAAAAAAAAAGAAGCAAGCGCAGACCAACAGTGACGTTTGCGCTTCGCACATAGAAGGGAAGTCAAGTTGGCAGGCTTTTCTGCACATTGTTAAGATCGGCGAATTCGGACCTTGGGAGGATTATTAGAAAACCAACGTAAAGGCGGATGTGTCGGAATTCGAGACATAATTCGACACGCAGCTGCGAGGAATGCCGTTCGTGGAAGCAGCGGCGACAATGGCGTCGTCAGGTATCCGAGTCAGGAGACGATACCCCTATTCCTGACAATGTGGCGAGAAAAAGAAAGCAATGAATATGGCAGCATTGAAAGTTATATGAATCCGCCGCGATGGCTCAGTGGTTGGAGTGCTAAGCTACTGAGCCATTTCTATGAAGGCGAAATTCTAGAGGCCCGTGTACTGTGCAGTGTTTGTGCACGTTGAAGAATGCCAGGTGGTCGAAATTTCCAGAGCCCTTCACATTGGCGTCCCTCATAGCCCGAGTCGCTTTGGGACATTAAACCCCCATAAACTATAAACCATTCCGTTAACCTTCGCATTAACTAAATTCTCTACCAGCACTTAACTTCGGCATGGACTATGAGACATGCAAGAAATTGACCGAAATACGACCTTCGGCATTTCAGACCGCAATATCTGTCATTTACCTATCATACATTTCAGGAACGAGAGTGATTGGACCTTTGATGTTTCTATGGCTCGAATTTTTCTATGAAAACTCCGTTCACGTGTGAACTTATTGGCTGATATGTAGATAAATCATTTGCTTTTTGTTTTCTTTCGTTTCGGTGAATCGTTGAACAAGAAGCAGCGGAAAAACAGCACGAAAATAGGCGATCACCGCCCGCCGCCGCAGAAGCAGGCGGGCAGAGAACGGTCCCTAGCAGTAGGGTCGTCGCGCCCATGGCAGCGGCGAAAGGCGTAACTCTTGGAGAAAAACTCCCATTGCTTCCACGGCAAATGCGAAGGCCGTAAGAAGGAAAGCGCGCGCTCCCCTAGAGACTGGCCGTGGCTAGGAAAACTGGCAGCTCTCTATACGGAGTGTCTATCGACTGCAAGGATGCAAACATTATACTAATCCACAAAAAGGGAGACGTTAAAGAACTGAAAAATTATAGGCCTATTAGCTTACTCCCAGTATAATAGAAAATATTTACCAAAATAATCTCCAATAGAATAAGGGGAACACTGGACTTTAGTCAACCAAGGAAACAGGCTAGCTTCAGGGAAGGACACTCTACGATGGATCACATCCATGTCAATCAGGTTATCGAGAAATCCGCAGAGTACAATAAGCCTCTCTATATGGCTTTCATAGATTACGAAAAAGCATTTGATTCAGTAGAGATACCAGCAGTCATAGAGGCATTGCGTAATCAAGGAGCACAGACCGCTTACGTAAATACCCTGGAAAATATCTAGAGATTCCACAGCCACCTTAATTCTACACAAGAAAAGTAGGAAGATACCTATAAAGAAAGGGGTCCGACAAGGAGACACAATCTCCCTAATGCTGTTCACTGCGTGCATGGAAGAAGTATTCAAGCTACTAAACTCGGAAGGCTTAGGAGTAAGGATCGACGGTGAATATCTCAGCAACCTTCGGTTTGCTGATGACATTGTTCTATTCAGCAATACCGCAGACGAGTTGCAACAAATGATTGAGGACCTTAACAGAGATAGTGCAAGAGTGGGGTTGAAGATAATACGCAGAAGACAAAGACAATCATGAATAGCCGGACAAGGGAACAAGAGTTGGGGATCGCTAGTCAGCCTCGAGAGTCTGTGAAGGAGTATGTTACCTAGGTCAACTAATCACAGGGAACCCTGACCATGAGAAGGAAATTAACAGAAGAATGAAAATTGGTTGGATCACATACGGCAGACATCGGGAGCTCCTGACTGGGAAGCTTGCCATTATCATTGAAAAGGAAGGTGTACAATCAGTGCATTTTACCGGTGCTGACATATGGGGCAGAAACTTGGAGACTGACAAAGAAGCTTGAGAACAAGTTAAGGACCGCACAAAGAGCAATGGAACGAAGAATGCTAAGTATAACATTAAGAGACAGAAAGGGATTGGTTGGGATCAGAGAGCAAATGGGTACAGCCGATATTCTAATTGACATAAAGAGAAAAAAAATGAAGCTGGGCAGGTGATGTAATGTGCAGGTTAGATAACCAGTGGACCATTAGGGTTACAGAATGGGTGCCAAGAGAAGGGAAGTGCAGTCGAGGATGGCAAAAGACTAGGTGGGGCAATGAAATTAGGAAATTCGCGGGTGCTAGTCGGAATCGCTGGTGCAGGACAGGGGTAATTGGAGATCGCAGGGAGAGGCCTTCGTCCTGCAGTGAACATAAAATGGGCTGATTATGATGAAAGGAGCATTATATATTTCAGCAGACGCGCTCAGCCGAGTCAAAGCCATTGCAGCAATGGGTGTTTCGCAAAAAGAATTTGCCATCGCACAGCAAAACTATGAAGACTTCAGCACTTAAAATCAGCACCAAGCAGCTTGGACCTGCAACATTCTTCTTGCAAGAGCGACGCACTACTCACTTGTCACATGTCCACTGGTCGCTATCGCCCCTTTTTTTCGCATCATCTCAGACGCTGCATCTTTGAACATTTGCATTCTCTCGCTCACCCTGGAATCAAGGCTTCCTAAATGCTCATAGGTGAGTGCTATGTCTGGCCAGGCATGAATGTCGATGTGCGGGCATGGGCACGTTTTTGTCTGGCTTGCCAAAGAGCTAAGATGTATCGCCACATTCAAAGTCCCCACAATCGTTCCTCCCGCCCATTGAACATTTCCAGAAAGTTCGCATTGATATCATTGGATCTGTTCCTCCATTAAAACAAAATCGCTATGCCTTAACCAAGGTCGACCATTTTACTCGATGGCCTGAAGTCATGATACTTCCAGACATCACAGCAGAAACTGTTCCAGATGCTGTTATAAGCACATGAATATCACAATTCGACATCCCATCCTAGATTACAACTGGTAGAGGCCAACAGTTCAAGAGTGCACTCTTCCAACAACTCACTAACCGCCCGCGGCATTCATTCATTCAATCACTGTGTATTATTCATTCAACGACTGTGTATCGCCCACAAGCCTTAAGGCGGCACTCATGGCCCTTGTCAACTCTGCAAACTGGGTTCATGTCCTTCCAGTAGTACTTTTTGGTCTCTGTGCTGCTTTTAAGGAAGACTTGCAGAGTTCTCCAGCCCAGCTCGTGTATGGTACTACCCTGCGTCTTCCGGCCGAATTTGTCCACCCTCTCTTCTTCTCCACAACGTGCAATGCACCCTGATTCGTCCAATGAATGCAACACTCGTTCACCGCACCTCGACCCATCCAGCCTCGCCACAAGACTGTAGAAGCACCCTTCAGCTTGAAGGACACTAATATGACATCCCGTGTTTTTCTGCAGACTGACGCCACTCAGCGGTCACTGAAGCCTCCATATACAGGAATGTATCTTGTTTTAGACCGCAAGCCCAAACACTTTACGATTGACGTCGGTGACGAGCCAACAGTCGTTTCTGTTGATAGACTCAAACCTGCCTTCATCGACAACACCTGTCTTCATCGACAACACCGTTATTCACAGTTTTTACATTGCCCCATTTTCTCTGCTTCCTTCTCCCTCGCCATTACTGTCTCCAGCCCCTCAACGTTACAAGTACGTTCACTGGAAACAGGCTCCGTCTCTCCAGGAGGGGGGCCCGTGTGACGAAGTCTGGCTGCTGAGCGTGTGGTGCCGGCAAAAGAAGAAGAGGGAGGAGAGGCACGAGCTCTGCATCCGGAAGAAAATAAAAATCACTGTGAAGGGTTAGCCTTGCAAGAAAGTCGTGTCTTAGTTATTTCCTGTTCCCACGACAATGGCTTAAGTTTTTACTCCCAGTTACACCTTCTGAGGTGCTAGGCCAAGTGACCACCCTGCCCTGTAGACCCCACTGCTTCTCTCTTTCCAATTCTAATGCCCACTTAGTCTACGCATGTATCAACAAGTCCAACAATGGAAAGAAGTACACATCGTTTAACATGTGCCGTGTGCTGTTGATGTTTCCCATGCTAGTCAGCGTAATGTCTTGGCACATTTAAATACCATGAAACCCACTATCAGGTAAACATTGCGTACAGCTATGAGATGTTTCATGAATATTTCTGTTTATCTTTTGTAGACTATATTTTTTTACTGCTACCAAATGCCCAGTTGCTGCATTGCTATGTCATGCGGATCTTGTTACAATTGGCCAAATGAGCAGGCGTAAAAACAAAAGGTTGCAAGAACATTCCTCCAGATTAAAGAACGCTGGTCTATCACATTTGGCAACCCATTGCACAGCTTGCAGTTGCAAGCCCATTTTTGAACGCGCACACTTAATCTGGACAAATAAAAATGAAAAGGCCCGCCTCATTTCAGAGGCCTACCTAATCGATAAATGTGGGGACATGTGTGTAAGCCAGGCGTCACTCGCACTGCACAACTAGAAAATATGTTTTTAATCTTTAAAAATGTTGCGCTATCTTTTAGTACCGCTCTTCTGTTTTGTTTTGCTTTTGGTTGAGGGAATGTATGGTGCGCGGGTGTACGCATGTGTGAGTTTTTCTATTTATATGACTGTTTGAAAACAATAAACTTTTAGTTGTGAGTCAACACTCGTGTATCGTCTCTTTTTTATCTAGGTTTGAAGTGTGCACTGTAAGTAATAATGTAGAACAAGGCTTGTGTATTGTTCAAAAGAAAAATGCAAGCTATCCTGTAGTAAAGCTAAGTTTAGTATTTTCTGGCTTGAGCTTTAGTATATTTGTCACTTAAAGGGACACTAAAGGCAAATACCAAGTCAAGCTATAGTGATAGATTAGTGCTCGAGAATAACTAAGGCATCAATATTATCGCGAACAGAGCCTTAATAATTGAGAAATTGAGGGGACATTCAAGCACTTGCCCCATGACGAAAGCACTCCTCAGTTAAGTTCTGTCACTAGTAGTCAACCACTAATTTCACAAAACATCCTCCTATTGTATTATAAAACGAAATAAAATGCTACTTGTCCAGTTCTATTTCATCTTTAAGAACTCATTGAAATCACCCTTGACAATGATGCGGGCAGTCGAACGGTATCGTGTTTTCTCGGCTGCGCGCCACCCACGCTTTCGCATTTCAGTAATTATCGCGTAGTGCTGCGCTGGTTTTGCTGGCTTACGAAACTTGCACAAACTGCAAGTAGCAGAGAATTCACCTTCCATGTGATGTCGCGAGATGCCCGAATGGTCTACACCACTTAGCCAAAAAGCAGCTGCGACAGAGAATCCGCCGCTCTGACTTTATCTGTCTTGGCTCACCGCCGTCTCTCGGACGCCGTTTCACTCACCGACGGCAGCAAAGGTCCTATGCAACGTCACCACTCCCGCGGTTGGGTAGCAGGAGATTTGAATTTTGAGAAAGGTATTCTCTTGGCGCATAATGAGCGTTGCGAGGTTTTTGGAACGGTATTTAAACACTCCACGTCGACTTAGTATTAGCCTTTAGTGTCCCTTTAAGTTTGAAATATCTTTGTTACCATATTCTCTCTTGTGCAGCAGCATCTGAAATGATTCTTCGTCGGAAAGTTTGTGTGCAGTATTTCTCGCTGTATTCTCTTACATTGTCTTCCTTGAACCTGTTGAGACAGGCCATGAGCACCACTTGGGTTGAGGCACAGATGAGCTTGTCAAGGAGTGTGATGGAAGTGCGCACTGAAAAGGAAACAACTCAGGCCACTGCCAGCATCCAAAGTTCTGGAGCCACAGAGGATGACCTTGTACCAAAGGTGAGTAATAAGAAATGTCATTTGTATAAAAATTATGTTCAGCATAGTGTGTTTATGTGCCGAGTGCTTTGCTCAGACAAAAATTCTTAGGCAATATTTGTTTGGGAGAAAGGACGCATTGAGCAGAGGCCGCTTGTGCTTGTTCCTCATGTACAAGGATGCTACAAAAAGGAATGGAGAACTTAGCGCAATGCAATAAATATTGCAAATAGAGAATGCTTCATCATTTGTGTTCATAATCATTTGAATGAAAACTTCCCTGCTACTTTACCAACAATATTTAATTATCATTCCTTCTGAGCATACGTCAGAGGTCCAGATGCATGATAATGACAAAAGGCAAGATCATTGCTCTAAGGTTGATGCTGCAACTTGTGAATTTTCAGTCAGGAGTATTTTCGTTCATCAATATGGCATGCTGTAGATGTTCATGCATGTGCCCTCATTAACAGGCATCCCTGGCATCGATAATGTGCGCAACATCTATCGTCTCAGAGTCTTGCTGACTGTGGGAACGGGGAAGTTCAATACTGATGTTTAGGGGTGGACAATACCAGAGATACATGTACCTTAATTAGTACTATCTTAAGATACGGATTTGGTATCTTGTGTCCGTATCATGATATACATTAGGCAAGATGTTTGTTGGCATCTATATTTGTGATACAACAATTAAGGTATGGTGTATTTTAAGATGCTAGATAATACTCCTATCACAATTTCCACAAAGATAGAGTCAATGAAGGCTAAGAAATGAAGGCAATTAAACCTCGTTTTAACAGACAACAATCTTTCTTTATTGTTGTTCATGTATCTACATAATTACCAAACACAGTCAGGAATATGAACAATGCATGAATACAATGCCACCTAGAAACTGTGCACTTTTCAACTTCAATGACTGGCAACATTCGTGCACTTTCAACAAAGTGAAAGCCATCTGTGCTGTTGTCATTCAGGGAATATGGTACTACACATTGTGCATAAACATTACTGCTATTCCTCTATTCTGATCTAAAGCTTGATTTAGAGAAGTTGTCAAACTATAAAAATTTGCATGGAAAACAGCATTGTTTCCGACCTTAACATGCGTAGAACACATTTTATCAATACTTGCTGCATCATTTCTCTCTCACTTCTGCCATGAAAGCAAGGGTATATATTTGTAAGAACTATATTTATACAAGTATATATAAGACATGTGAACCTCTGTCTCTATATTGAATTTTTTGTACTTGTTTGCTGTTTTCTTTTATTTTACTGACTTAGTGCCTGAGTAAATTTCTGTGCTTCATTTTTACTGCTAGAAGAACTGTGATTGCCATTATTCATTTAAGCCTACTGCCCCGTTTACAAAGTGTTGCTATTTTACGGTGCTGCCAAGCTGATGTGGGCAGCAGATAAAATCATCTTTGTGTGTCATGGCACTTAGAAAGCTCCTACAGTCCATGATGTAGACAGTATGCGGTGGCACCATTGACAGTAGCAATATCCAACTGGGGCTGCCAGCTTATCCCCCGGTTGGACACTGGACCACAATCTTTCTAATTTAATTTCTAATTACACAGCACAGTTATGAAGTCCATGCTTCATGACAAAGCTGCTCATAAATTTTAGAAGAGCATGTGAAATAGAGCAACGTAATTTCAAACCAGACGATTTTGCAACATCAATTAACAAATGTACACAAATCGACGCTATATTCATGGATTTTTCAAAGGCATTTGACAATGTTCCTCGCAATAAACTACTCTATAAATTTCATAATGTTTTCAAAAATAATCAAGTCGACTGAATGGACCGCTGCGTACCTAACCTACAGAAAACAATTTGTTTCCTTTTGTAACAGCTTATCTGCATCAGTAACGGTGGATTCTGCAGTACCCCAGGGTTTGGTGTTAGGGCCACTTTTGTTTCTCCTATATATCAGTGATATTGTCCAAGATATTGCAGTTTATATTAAGCTTTTTGCCAATGATTGTGTTTTGTACTGCAAAATTAATGCCAAGTGGGATCAATTATTGGTGAACAGTGCACTTCAGAAGGTTGCTTCTTGGCGTCGCAAATGGCAGATAGTGATCAACGCTGAAAAAATTTTCATGAGAATAACACATAAAAAGAAACCTTTCCACTTAGATTACAGTATAAATAACACTTTCCTCTCTGAAGTTAATAACTGTAAATATTTAGGGCTGTAGATTTCAAACGATCTCAATTGGAATTGGAACCGGAAACTCTTTTTTCTCTGGCGAGCACTTAAGCTTTCTGCCCCTTCTGTTCGCCTCTTGGCTTACAAATTCGTTGTGCTGCCCATTTTAGATTACGCTGAAATGATATGGGACCCTTTTACAAAAATTAACATCACCAAACTAGAACAGGTACAAAGAAAAGCCGTGTGTTTTATTTATAACACATTACGAGAACTTGAGTTAGAGCTTTTAAAGAGGGCTAATCTTTCTTCTCTGGCACAAAGAAATGGTTGTTCACGTTTGAAATTCTTATATAAACTAATCAAGGGGCATTACAATATTGACATAATGAAAATCACGTACTTCTTGTCTAGATACACTACTCGGCAAAGACACAATTTCATTATAACACCCTTTTCCTTGCATAGCAGCTTTTTCATGTATTCATTCTTACTTTACTACGCACAATAATGGACTGGAACCAGCTAAAAGATGATGTTGTCTCAGCACCAAAATTAACTTCTTTCTTATCATGTTTACAGTGACTTTATTTTGTGTGTCATATTTCTAGTGACAGTGTGTACTTCTGTGGTGTAACCATGTGTGTACCCAACCTGTGTGCTTTTTATTTATTCAAATAATAGTTTTTTTATTCACCTTTGCATTTTTCTGTACATCCCATTGTATTAATTAGGCTTGTACCACCCTGCTAAAATCACCACATGGTGATTGCAGTATATTTATAAAAGTAAAATATTGTTTAAAAATTTTGAATGCAGGTCTGACAATAGAAGCAATACCCCCAATGCACCCACACAATTGAAATGTAATTGACCAGCATTCCAGAAGTCCTTTATTTATTTATTTCATAAATTACTAGGAATGCAGGAATTTTATCAACAGCTGTTCAATTCATGCTGATTCGATTCAAGCTGATTTGATAAATGCAGTCTCCCAAATATATCAGACTCGGATATATCAAATTATTGCATATATTGAACAGTTGTAAAATTTCCTTGGAAATATTATGCAAAAGTATAGCAATGTACTACCCGTACATCGAATTTCCATTCACCGCCACATTTAATATATTGAACGTTGCACCGTGCCATGCACCTGCAAGTACACATCTCTTAATGGAGACACGATTATGTGTCGTATCGTCAGAAATATTTAATGCCGGCAAACTTGAAACAGCACTGTTTTGGCAGATGCACTCAAACAAGAGAATGAATCTGATGGGCAGTACATACCATGGAAGGAAAATGAGCAGGGCGGTCTCAGTTTAGCTTGCTGCACGTATGGATGGCTCGTTAAAACTCCAGCTGTTCATTATCTGCAAGAGTAGATCACCTCGCTGCTTCAAAAACACCTAAGGCCTCCTAATCCAATACATGTTCCACAAGAAAGTGTGGATGACACTTGATCTTTTCACTGAGTGGCGGCAGATATAGGATGCCAAACTGGAGAAGACAAAAGTAAGAAGGGGGCATTGTCACGGGGCCCCTGCTGGTTCTTATGGCTGCCCAACACTATCAGCTCAAGTACCCACACTATGCAGCCTTTTCATGCACAGAACAACACCAGCCGTGAGGTGGAAACCTCTGTGTCTGCTGCTAATCTGGCTAAGTGCTTAAAAACATGGTTTTCGAACTGCAAATTTGACCAAGTTACAAGCTTGGAAATCCCTTTAGACCCTCATTCTATGGCAGTTGAGTGCCACCAGGGTGCTTCAACAGAAAAGTGCATTAAAAAGCCGACTTTAGGAAAAGCTAGGAAAACTTCAACACCAAGGAACCCAGATGTGCCCTCAACACTCAAAGCTTCTGAAGTAGCTCCTTTCATGTCATCACTGTCGAAAGACTTTGATAAGCTCATCAACCAGCAGCAATCTTCCCTGCCTTGTACAAGCACAGGTTGAAAGATATGTGCATGATGAAATTTCGGGCCATGAAAAAGGTCCAAGTTAGTGGTGTAAGCATGGTGCCCACTATTGGCTCAGATTGTGGAGAGATGCCTGCCGAGACCAGACACTAGTTTGTCTATTGAACATCTCTTTTTGGTATCTGGAGGAATTGTGAGATGCAGGAGGGTGTCGCTGCTCCCCTACATGTTGAATAGCTATCCTTCCTGCATGACAGCATTAAGTAACTGCAGTTATGATACTATCAAGCAAAAGTGTTGTACTAGAGAATTTCGTTGATCACAAAGCACAATTTTCCTGTTCGTTATGTGCTGTGCAATAAACTTGCTTTTTTTTTTCTTACGTTTGGTTTGTGAATAAAAATTACATTTTTGCAAAACCAATAGTGTTAGTATTCGAAAAATATTCTATTCGATTCACTCACACAATTAAACGTTGAGTCGGAATGTACTTGAATATACCTTGCTGGGTGAAGCAGCACACTGACACGGACACAGTGAAGACACACAAGAAAAGACGACACTCGCTGCAAAGTGTCGTCACTTGTGATGACCTCAGTGCAAAGTGTCGTTGCAGCGAGTGTCGTCTTTTCTTGTCTGTCTTCACTGTGTCTGCATCAGTACGCTGCTTCACCAGCAAGGTGTGATGATTAATCAACAACTAGCCCAACTTTCCGCATTAATGGACTCAAATGTTCTGCAAGCTGAAAGCCACTTTCGAAACTAACAGCATGTGCGTAGTGCTGGCAGTCACCGACACAGCAGCCAGAGGAGAAGGGCCAAGAATGAAGGATCGGAGCACTGAGCGTGTGAGGACTGAGTGGCTAGCAAGAAGAGATGTGCGGACTTTTTTAGGGTGGTTGAGAAGCAAGGATGACTAGTTCCAGCAGCAAGTTGGTCATGAAACCTGACACGGTCTGCCTGGCTAGTTGCCTACGTATGATGATAGGCCATTTAAACAGCGTATTGTTGGTATGGTAATGGACATGCGGCCCAGCACGTTCACGCATGATTTGCAATACAAGTGCACTGATGGCAGCATGGCACAAATTCATACAAGCCGGCTTGCTTCCGCGGTGCGTCCATTTCTACATTATCTTGAATAAAAATATGCAACAAGCACTACAACATGCGCGAGGTGCACCAAGGTCTCATGTCTAGGCTATGTAAGCTTTTAGGGTTAACACTGTGATCAGTAAATCTGTGCGAGTGACTTGTGACATCCGTGTGCAAAAAATAAGTCAGCTTTTGTGCATTCAACACAGCCTTGGAGAATCAAATCGGTAAAATTCCACATTTAGATCTTAGAAAACTGTCCAAAATGCACAGAGGTCTCAGATAAGCTTCAGATAGACATATTTTAAATTTAAATATCAAATCATTTCGCAATCCCCTTCTAGTTTGATATATCTGGGATTGACTGTATCAGTAGAGAGTATTACAAAATGGTAATGACACACTGGGAAGCATTGGAGCATAGCATGTGACAAAGCAGCACCAGAAGGTTAAACAAACCACAAACAATCTCTATTGTTTGCTGATCTGAGCATTATGCACAGACATGGTACATTGTGAGAGAAATTTTATTCGACCTTGTTTTTCACTGCAAGTCATTTAAACAAGTGTCCAACTTGTACTTAGCCAATACATAGGTATATCTACAGGGTATAAACGCTGCTCAAGTCCACAGCAAGCCGTGGAAACAGTAAATGAATGCTACCCAATACACAGTAACAGAAATATTGGCTGTAATCAAATGGCAAGAAACTACTAAGGAAATTTCAGTGCAGTTGGTGAGGATCATGCAATATTCACCAAGGAAAAAGTCCACCTGGGAAAAAAATCTAAAATAGCAAGAGACTAAAGAAAGAAAGAAAGAAAGAAAGAAATGACAGCAAGTATATGTAAAGAGTCTGAATGTGCACAGCCATGCGCATGTTCCATTCTTGCATGGTGATGCACAATCAAAACGGTGCACGTATTTCCCATGGGAAATGTAAAAAAAAAAAGAAAGAAAAAAGAATGCAAACACTCAAACAGTTCAGTAAAACACTCCGTAGTATACATAGCAATAAATATATGTAAAGATGCCGGATGACCGTTGGACAGTGATGGTCAGTGGAGCCTTAATTGGCTCATTTCACACATCTTTGTTGGTTAGACAAGAAAACACAGCCCAAATAAAAGCTACTCACAACTTGTAACTGCTGGCCTTGCTTGCTCTCCTCTTAGTGTCATGGCTGCATCATATGATAGAAAGGTTCTTTCCTTGATGCAGATTTCTTTGGGTAGTTACTCAGTTCTTTTAAACTCCTTCAAGCAGTTCAAACCACACACTGGCTGCAGTGGCTCATTACTGGCTGTAATGTGTGAAAAGGCATTGAGAAAGTGAACCTTTGACCATTTTACGTGACAAATTTTTGTCATTTGACATAGTTTTCATTTTTGATCTCTGCAACCAGAGGTGTGCCAACTGCAACCGGGAAGCCTTGTTGGAGTGCACCGGGTGCCATCGGGTCAGCTACTGCAGCCCATTTTGTCAGCGCAAAGACTGGAACACTCACCAGGAGAGCTGTTCTGAAGAGGCTGACGAGGAAGAGCCTGGCACAACGGATAAGCGGCAGTCACAAGCCAGTTCTGTCTAATTGTCATGTGCTGCTGTTTTATGGACAGAATTAGCAGTGTTACTGCCATTTCATGGCTGTCGATTTGCACGGCGGCTGCACTGGGAGTGAGCCGATGGGTACCAGTTTGTGGTGTTTAATGAAATACATATGTGTGAGTGACGTCAAGTGGTGATGCCCAGCCAGTGTTCACATTTATGGCCAGTATAAGACATTGACCATTGTGTGGGGATGCAACTCTTGTTGATCACCACACTAGTGCAAGAGAAAATATTCTTTTCATCCTGTTATGATGGTACCATTGTTGTCTTAGCTACAAGTTCAGCAGTTTCATTTAGACCCAAATGCTGAAATTAGAGCGTTGTAGAAGAGCGTTCTCATCTTTTGGTGAGCGTTACTGGTACCGACTTCCATGGCTGCACATACACGGAGTTTACTGGGCTCCAGTAAAGTTTACAGAGGATACTCCCGCTGTATACTGTGTTTGCATAAGAACATGGCACCATGTGATAGGAAAGGAGTCTGTCTATAGGCCCAGGTTACCGGAAGCATTAGAGATAGGCCAGTAACATGAAGGAATGCTGTTTATGGAGGAGGACTGTATGGGACACACATAAAGGACAGTAATAAAACATATACATTGCAGCTCTCAAAAACACACAAGATCATTTAGATGTCTGGCTATGTTTGTTTAAAGCTTGAATGATAAACATTGAGCTACCATTCTTCACTAACCAATACCTATCAAAGGAGTCCTGGTGCTATTCACTAGTAAAGATGGTAAATGACTGTCTCCTTCCCAGAACAGGCGTCTCACTTACGCGCACCGTCACTGCGATGACCGTAGCACCAGGCAACAGGGCTACGAGCATGTTGTGGCATTCATGCAGTGGGCACGCCTTCTCAAGTCACAGGCTTGAGCTTGAAGATGCTTTGCTGCACCATGACGCCTTTTTGATGGGCCTGGTCAAGCTTTACAGATGCGAGCGCCCTGGGCACGGTGTCCGAAGCCCTAGATGCCAAGGAAAGCCAGCGGCACACCACTTCTTGAACGCAGTCTTTCTCTTTCAATGGTGTGCGCTCTAAACAATCTGCACCGCATTCTCATCACATTCTTCTCCCCTATTTAAGAAATTCATATGCATTTCTTGGGGATGCTTTCGAAAAGTTCATGAAGCATGCAACTTCGTAGAGAAGCAGGCAGGAGTCATTCTGGTACTTGCACAGGCTATTACTGATGATGGCTGCTTTCCAACTTAGCCAGGTGGAGTGTTCATTTGCCCACTATGAAGTCGAAGGGAAGATCACCTTCCACAGACAGTGAAATCAAGCACATACTGCAAACACTGACGAAAGCCAAACGTTCAGTAGAAATTTGTCACCCAAGAAGAAATATGCCGCTGGCAGCGATGCAGCAAGCTTTTCATGGCATGACAACAAGCACTACATCCAATCATAAACAGTTACACAAACAAGTTTTCAGCATGCTGTCCTATGCCCTAGTGTTGCTTTCTGTCAAAAACAGTTCTGCACACTCAGAAGAAATGTAAATATAACATTTGAATAAAAAGTTACCTACGGTACAAACTGACTTTGTCAATGACAAAACACGTATGGCTAATGTAGCACTTCACACCACGTATGGTAAACACGGTCGCAAAGACAACTGATCACCATATGTCGCTAGTCAAGAGGCAGTCATTGAATATTTATACCAAGGCTCTGACACCATTAATTAATTCATTCATTCATTCATTCATTCATTCATTCATTCATTCATTCATTATACCCTCAAGGTACAGCATATGCAAGGTACCTCCCTCATGATTCCTACAATTAACCCATGGCCCTCAGTCCCCAGCAGCTGCAGAGCACCTAACTAAGGCGGTGGTCAGACCTGTAACGCAGCAGAGGGTGCTAAGAATCTCTGGGTCTGGACAGGCTGCCAATGGAAACTTATCCTTGCAACATTCAACACCTGAACCCTCTCAAGTGAGGCTAGCTTAGCAGGGCATTTTGAGGAACTATCAGACATTGTTTGGGATATCATCGGCCTTAGTGAGATTAGAAGAACTCGTGAGGCTTATACATTGCTGAATAACGGACATGTCCTCTGCTGTAGAGGTCTCCTAGATAAGAAGTAATACGGGGTAGGATTCCTAATCCATAAGGACATAGCAGGCAACATTGACAAATTCTACAGCATTAATGAGAGGGTAGCTGTAGTCGTAATCAAACTTAATAAGAGGTATAGATTAAAGGTTGTTCAAGCCTATGCTCCAACATCCAGTCACAATGATCATGAAGTATATCAATGTTATGAAGATGTTCAATTAGCGATGAGAAAAGTGCAAACTCAGTGTACTGTAGTCATGGGCGACTTGAATGCAAAAGTGGGGAAAAAGCAGGCTGGTGAACAAGCAATTGGCAACTGCAGCATCAATTCTAGGAACGCTAGAGGAGAGATGCTGGTAGAATTCACAGAAAGGAATAAGCTGCCAATAATAAACACCTTTTTCAGGAAGCATTGGAAGAAAATGTGGACCTGGAAAAGCTCTAATGGTGAAACAAGAAATTAAATTGATTTCATACTTTCTGCCGATCCCAGCATAGCGCAGGATGTAGAAGTGTTAGGTAGTCTAAAGTGAAGTGATCATAGCTTAGTGAGGGCTAGGATTCACCTCAATTTGAAAAGAGAAATGGTAAAATTGGTCAGGAAGAAAGAGGCCAACCTAGATGCAGTAAGGGTAAAAGCAGACAAATTGAGGCTGGTACTTGCAATCAAATATACAGCCGTAGAACAGAGAGATGAAGATGACATAGAGATAATGAATGAAACTGTAACTATGCTGGCTTCAGAGCAGCAATTGAAGTGGGAGGCAAGGCACCAAGGCAACCAGTAGGCAAGCTCTCCCAAGTAACAAAGGACCTAATAAAGAAACGACAAAGAATAAAAGTGTCCAATTCAAGAGATAAGATAGAGTTCGGGGAACTGTCAAAATTGATCAACAAGGAGAAAAGAAGGGATATTCGAAATTATAATGTGAGGAAGACTGACGATCTAGAAAAAGAAAATGGATGCAGCTTGAAATCAGTGAGAAGGAAACTTGGCATAGGACAAACCAAGATGTATTATGCACTGAAACATAAGCAAAGTACTATCATCACAAATATCGAGGGTATAGTAATAGTAACATGCCTCCATTCTATGGAGGCATGTTATTTTGGGCCAGTTGCGCGCACCAGTGGTGTTGAAATTTTTGAGAAATGCTCATAACAGCACCGATAATGCTGAAGGCAACATTTATGAGGAGGTTGGTTTTTCCTTAAAGCCGTATGAACAGGGTATACTGATGTAAAAGGAGCTTTGATGCGAGTTCTATACTCCAAAAAATTTTTCTGACACATGATGAGATTCTTTACTTTGTGCGTCTGATCTAGTATTGCTTGTGGCACATCCCATTGCGTGTGGCTTATTAAGCGAAAGCCTTAGATCTCTGTTTCAAGGTTGTGTTGTGAGCTACAGAAAATATCACGTGACCGAAGGAAGGCCGGAAGTGAACCAAAGCATGTGCACCCGTGTATAATAGATGATTGCTGATTAGCAAAGTTAAGTAATGATTGATTAGTGACTGGATCAAGATGAATTACGGTGTATTAAGGAGAATTACGGTGGATTAAAGCAAGGTGGATTAGGGTGAATGAAGGTCGATTATGGTGAATTAAGATGGATTAATGTACATTAAGGATGATTAAGGCCAGTTAAGGTGGATGAGGGATTCGTGTGGATTAAGGTTTAATACAGTAGGCTTTACAACCTTAATCCTCCTTCATCCAGCTTAATCCACCCTAATCGGTCCTAATAATATATCAATACTAATTCACCTTAATCCTCTTTCATACACCTTCATCCTTATTCATGCACCTTATTGCTGCTTAATACACCCTAATCCACCTTCATCAACCCTAATCCATCCTAATCGGTCTTCATCCTCTTTTATCAACCCTAATTCACCTTAATCTGCCCTAATCGACCTTAATCCTGCTTCACCCACCCTAATCCTTGTTTATGCACCCAAATCCAACCTATTCTGTCCTAATACTTCATCAACTCTAATCTCCCTTAATCCTACTTCATCCACCTTAATCCTCTTTAATACAGACTAATCCACCTTAATCCTCTTGTATACACTCTAATCCACCTTAATTCAATCACTGATGAATCATTATTTGGCTAACGAGAAGAAAGAGTGGCGGTACTCGTTAATTGGCTAATCATTCTCTGCCTTGGGTCGCCTCTGGCCTTCCTTGGGTCACGTGATATTTTCTGTTCACAACGCGACCTTGAAACATAGAGATCGATTTAAGGCTTTCGCCTTAAAACTTAAATAAAACGCAATGTGGACTAGCTAGCGCTCGTCACTTGCAGTACCACGGGTATACTCGCCGCTAATTTTTTCAGGGCTTGCATTCATTGTATCTGACTGACGCATAGATCGACGTAAGCTAGAAATAATAGCTCCTCTGCAAGCCGCTATTTCAATTTTCAGTAAAACAGGCAACGGATCCTAACAATTGCGAAAAGTGCGATCGAGAGGCCGTATCTTCGCACATAATTGTTCACAGCGGAAAACAGAATGTATAGTGCTGCGTTTCCGACTGAATAACAACCGTTGGCGACGTGCGAGGTGGTGGAGCCGCAGCAGAATATTAAGCATACTGAGGACAACTGCATTTTTATGCAACGTACAAATTGCCGCAACAAAAGCGCTCGTGAGCAGGCTGGAAGGATGTAAAAAAAATGCAGCATTACGGAATGCTTTGCTACAAGCATTAAGAAAGAAAGACACCTCACCTCGCAAACAACGCTGTTCTTAGTCGGAACAAGCCACTGCTTCCTGCGCAAGCCGTCACGCTTTCCTTGTGGTATCATAAAAACGGCACAAACGTCTTCAAGCTTCTTGATGCAGTTGTATGCGCAACAGCACGGCATATATCGCTAGCACATAGAGCAGGAAACAGAGCGTACAACGTTCGCTACGCCGAGCTAAAGCGCCGAGCCAGCCGAGCTGAGGAGAAAAATGGCGCGAACAAAAAAGAAAAACGCAAGCAAAACTCAAGATCCGCGCGTTTTCAAAGGCAACGGCAGGGAGACCAATCGTTGTGCAGACAAATGGGGGCAAAACTGTGCCGCGGTGGGGCAACACCCTCTAGGGGGTGTTGGGTGGGAACGCGCAAGGGGCGAGGAGGTCGCGCGGCGGCGGCAGAGTTCAAAGAGTGGCGGTACTTTCAAAACTCGTGAGTGGTGGCCCCCGGGCGCCCTAGCTCTCCACCTGAGCTCTCTTCCGCTGAGCGCTTCATCGCCGCGGCATGTCGCGGCTTATGCTCACAGGCTATCACAGGCCCGCAATGAGTTCGGAGAGTCGACGAACCCTGCCGTAGCGCCGTGCCATTTCCTGACCGTCGTTTGTAGGGTGATCGAGCCTTGTGCGAACCCATCTCCACATAACTGGCGTCCAACTCTGTTTCAGCATGGCATCAGAGCAGGCCCCCCTTCACGGCCCTCGTTCCTGTTTGATCTCATGGCTACGGACTTAATGTGTCCTTCGACGCGGACGACACCGATAGCATAGGTACGTTCGCCTCGGCGACCCTCTAGCTGCCTTCGGCCACCGGGAGCGATCCCTTCTTTAGACAGCCCTTTGGTGATGTCGAGATGTCTACTCTAGTCCTAGCCATGTCATTTTCGGGTTTCCTCAACTGTTCGAGACGCGCGCGGAGCAGGTCCGTACTAGCCCCTCCGACGTGCTGCTCCTGCTCGCCGGCCCCCTTTTCGTCCCGAGCGCAGTTGAGTACCCCACGTGCCGTATCGGAGCCACCCTGCTTAGGTGCTGGCACAAACTCGCTCGCCGTCCTCTCTTTGTCCCGAGCGCCTTTCTCGGACGAATTCGCCGCGGAGGAGACTCGCCGTTCTGCCATAGGCTCTCGCTCGCTCGCTGGCCCCTCTGTCCCGAGCGCAATTCGATGTCCGGTACGCCGCAGCGGAGCCTCGCTGTTGGTGCAAACCCGCTCGCTGGCCTTTTTGTCCCGAGCGCAGTTGGTAGGCAATGTCGAGCGTGAGCCACCCCGCTAAGCCGACAACGTTGCCGCGCTTTCCGACTACCGCTTACCTCGTGCACAGCTAGGCGACTTCGACACGCGTGAGCCTCTCCGCTCTGCCGTCGATCCGTTCGCCGGTCGTTTGAGGCCTCATGCACCTGTCGGAGCGGCAACCCAGCTCTCCGCGCTATGCCGTTTACTGACCTCCTCAGGGTCGGGCGTGCATTTGGGCGAACAGGCGCTGGTTGGCCCTTCTCAGACCGCCGCGCCTGGTCCGGAGCAAACGCCACTGCAGCACACCGCAGCCGCACAGCTTCTCCAAGTCCTGATAGAAGCAGCGCGCTCGCAGTCTAGTGCTCTAAAGGGAGACCTCCAGCCCCCTCAGCCGGGCATGCCAAGCGGCCTACGGGTACTCCTCCCGGAGTACGGCGGTTTTCGGACCGCACGAGTGCTACGGAGTACCTTGAGGCGCTGCACCGCTATCAACAGGCAATGCGGCTGGATGACAGCGCGGTGCTAAACACTATATTGCCCGTCTCGCTAACAGCCCACGCGGTACGGTGGTACCTACTTGTCGGCCACCAATCTCGTTAGATGGAGGAGTTTATGGTGGATCCACACGACGGACGAAATCCGTCTTTTTCGCGACGGACTGCGCATCACGTGACTACGCGTCACGGATTTGTGCCGTCCGCGAGTCGTCCGCGACCCCCACGGACGGAAAATGCCGAGCTATTTTTCGCATCCGGATTTTGGGGGTCGAATGCTGCGGATTTAGCCTAGCATGCTCTACAGTCTGGCAACGAGCGCGGCTTTGGGATCTTTCTGAAACAGCTTCATCGCTGCTGACACCACTCGTGTCCAATTCGGACAAAACAACAGCCATTGCGGCCAACCGCCGTTTCCTTTCGATCTCCATTTTCATTCAGAGTGAAAACACCTATGACAAAGTCTCTGTTACACCGATGGCGCCATCTAGAGTGAGTAAAAACAAGCAATTATATTAACTTACGGCCACTGAGATCCGCTCGGGCCGCCGCAACATCTTCGAGGCCATGTTCAGCCAATACAGCCACTCTAAGCCTACACGCCGAGAATCTGAGTATCGCTTTCGGAAACGGTGTCCACTCATCACGAATACATTGCTGACGAAGCTTCTGGACACAAATTTAAACCAAATACAATCCTCAGTTTGAAAGTTACGGGCCACACAGTGGACGACGACGACTTGACAGGTTCGAGGCGGACGGCAGTTGCTTCGGGCGTAGCCGCCATCTTTATTTTTCCGGCGCGGTCGTCTACTCAGTCCGTCCGTCGTCTGGATGTGCTTCGCAGCCGGACGGGCGGCGGAATAAGCGTCCGCGGCACAGATTTGCGCGGAGCCGTCCGTCGTGTGGATACACCATAAGACGCTTTTCCGCAGCGAATTCCTCCCTCCTGACTATGAGCGCTGCATGCGTCGCAAGCTCGAGCTTCTCACCCGACACCCCCGACGAATCTCTGCTCGAGTATGTCTGGGCTATGCAGGAGCTCTATCTTCTTGCTGACCCTTTGGCATCTCACGCCGAGGTGGAGCGGACCATTCATCAAGCCCATCCAACCTTCGCAGCGCCCATTATCGTGACCTAAACGAGTTGGCCTTGTACGAGTTGTAGTCGGGCATGTAAAAATGTGGTAGCGGGCCCATACCGTCGTCCAACTCATGCACGCTTGGGACGTGATTGAAAGGAGGAACTTGCTCTCATCGAGAACTAGGATTGGATTGGAAAAACTTTAATAGGAGT
The DNA here is from genome assembly GCF_023375885.2 of Dermacentor andersoni. Classification (NCBI taxonomy): domain Eukaryota; kingdom Metazoa; phylum Arthropoda; class Arachnida; order Ixodida; family Ixodidae; genus Dermacentor; species Dermacentor andersoni. Next base: position 140,359,885 of record NC_092823.1, read on the forward strand.
CCTGCAGGACGCACGTCAGCGCGCAGTGGGCGTCTCCCACGCAGGGATCGACAGGGAGTACCTGGCGGCCGCTGCGCGAGCCTGCGCGAGAACTAGGAGTACGGGATTTATTTACAATATCTACATAAAGACGGGAGAACGTTACATTTCATCAGTCTAGCATGACTGAAAACGAAGCACACCGAGCAGCCGAAAACGGCTGCTTAAAAACCCTCTGTCCTCCCTAGATGCCTAGGTGAGGTAAAACTGCCGTTCAACCTTCTTCCAATCGGAGCGTCCAAAGTCGTCGTAGTCAACCCGCCTTTGAAGGGAGAGGGCTCACACACTCACGTCCGCACTTTTGTTTCACTGAACACACCGAGCGGAGGGGGTTCTCGTAGGCAGGGGTTGTCGCGCTTGACTCAAAATGGCGCCTCTTGATTCTAGAGCTGACTCCGCAGTTAGCCGCCGCGTCTGTCAAACGACTGTGACAATTACTGGGGCGCGTGAGAAAGCGACGTAAAACACCATTTTCCAGGAGCTATCTTGCTCCGGCCATTAGACCGTGAAGGCAACAGCAAACCAACTAACAATACTCGGTCCGCCAAACGCGGCTAGCCTTGCTAGCGCAGTTGGGCTGTCCGAAGGAGGCGCGTTATTGGCTTACAAAGCGGCTCATCGCAGCGGGCTGGGAGGGGTTCGAAGGTCACTACACCTGCCGGCCGATCGTAACAGCCTCCGATGCGAAGCGGATTCAGGGCAACATACTGGCAGCGAAAGCCCACCGCCGTCCGCTTCTCTCGAACCTCGTGTTGCCTGGGCTGGTTGTGACACGTTACCCCGTAATTCCCCGACATACGAGGCGGCCTCGACGACGAGAGAACACCGAGATGTGCTTGACCTTTCTGACCGTGCTCTCGACCCGAACTCGCACGCCCGGTCGCGCTGTTCTGCCCCGCACGCACAACGAGAATGTGAACCGCGTGCCCTTCGGCACGAGGGGAAATCCGATCGCGGTGCCCATTTGGCTAGCGAACGGAAGCGAACTAGCGCTCGAGACGCGCCCAGGCCCATAGAGTTTCTCACTATATTGCCTAGAGGGAATCTGGCGCTGCTGCGCTGTGGCATGCATAGGAATGCCGTTATATTGTGACTTCGGATTGGCATCATTCTCGGAGAGCCAGGCAAGCACCGTTCCGTCTGTCACTATGCTGGCCCCGCGGATCGCACTTGACGGGATCAAAGCGTCCGCTGTCCAGCTAGATAATGGGTCGAACGCAGTTGAACATTTAAAACAAACTTTAATTGCACTAAGAAGGTCAAAAAAGCAAGTCAAAAATACACAAAACGTTCAATTTGAGCCCTTAAACAATGTGGTCCTGTCTCTAGGGCGGGTGGGGCTAGTCTGCCCGTCCCGAGTTTTTCCAACCGCGGTTTCCATCCCCGTCGCCGTCCCCCAGGCCCGGGAAACATCACCCGAGACCTCGAAGCGTCGTCACTGGGTCACTTCCAGGAACCGAACGGAGGTAGCGGGTCCTTTCTCTCGCGCACAGCTCGGAGTCCGCGGGGGTTCGATGAAAGAGAAAGCAATAAAAGTAAGGAAGGCTCCCTTCCCTCTTGAAAGAAAAGTCCGGTCGTGCATTCGCGATGTGCTCAGAACACTCCCTGTCTGGTGTCTTTCGTTGTTAAGACGCCACCAGTATATCACGGTGACAGCAAACGCACAACTTCTGTTGATGGTCGGAAGAATGTTTTCACAACCCCGTCTTTGGCTCTTTTCAGCTTGACCTTGCGCACCCTTCTATATGCGCTGGGCAGGCTTCGTGTAATCACTCCGACGGGCCAGTGGTTGCGGGTTGCTTCTTTATCTCTGAGTAGAACGACGTCGCCTTCTTTGAGGTCGGGTTTTGCTGCTTGCCATTTTTGGCGTTGCTGCAAAGTAGTAACATACGTTGTGCGCCAGCGCTTCCAGAACTCGTCAGCCAGGTTTTGCACGAGACGCCAATGCCGTTTGTAGAGGTTACTTGTGTCTAACTGCGCAGTTGTTATAGATGCGCTTCCGTGTTTTGGGGTTGAAAGTGTCGCCGGAGTTAGGATTGTGGGATCTGGAAGAGACTTAAGCGCATCATCGACGTAGAAATCTCTTTCAGTGAACTTCCTGGCATCTTCACCAAATCGTGGGGTAGCTTGTTGGGCAGTCCGTCGAAGGCCATACGCTGAAACAGCCGACGATGGGCTATTGCCGGAAACGTGGACCTTAATTTGGCACTTTATGATTTCTCTGGAGATATCATTGGCCTTAAACTAGAGAAACCTCGGGTAGTTCTGATGGTCCTCGCGAACCATGAAACTGTAGAACATTTGCTGGACGTCTGCTGTAACCACCACTGGTTCTTGCCGGAAGCGTCTCAATATCCCCACAAGGTTGTTCGTCAGGTCGGGGCCGGTCAAGAGAACGCTGTTCAGAGATACCCCTTCGTGCTGAGCGCTGAATTCGAATGCTACTCGGATTTAATCAGGCTTCTGGGGGTGCTGAATGCCGAATATGGGCAGATACCAGCATTCTTCGTCCACGTGAAGTGGTGGAGCTTCCTCTGCATCACCCTTGATGAAGAGCTCGTTCATGAAGTTCACGAAACGTTCCCTTGTTTCTGGATTTTTTCGCAGGGTCCGCCGTAGCGAGAGCAGACGAGACAGAGCTTGTTCTCTGTTGTTCGGAAGCCGCCTTATCGGTGTGCGAAAGGGGAGAGGGGCAACCCAATTGTTTAATTTGTCTTGGGTGAATGCACTATTCATTATCTTGAGCAATGTCTTGTTTTCCATGGAGAGCTCACGCTGGTTGTCAAGTTCCGTTATTTGTTTCGAAAAGATTCGGGGCCAGGGTGCCATCCAATGTTGTTGCCAATTGTAAATCTTTAGGGACCTTATCCGTAGCGTAGAAAATCGGCGCCTCCCTTACAAAGAAATGCCTTGAGCATGGCTCAAAAAGAGATGGTCGTCCGCTGTCCAGCACATGGGTCTTGAACACATTGACGCTGCCCGTTTTCCGCGTACGATCAACGCAAACGTCGCCGACAATGACCCATCCGAGGTCGAGCTTCTGAGCATACGGTGCGTCGTGGGGTCCGTTGATTGTGTGACGAACCTTGTGAGCTAGAATGTCTCGGCCGAGGAGGAGCAGTATTCCACCCTCCGCAAGATGCGGAATGTGATTTGCTACAGACTTCAAGTGCGGGTAGTGCCGTGCAGCGTCAGGTGTTGGAATTTCATCTCTGTTTTCTGGAATTGCCTTGCACTCGAGGAGAGGCGGAAGAGGGAACTTGACTTCGCCTGACACGCTCCGCACGAAAAAGCCATGAGCGACTCTTCCAACCACTTCAGTACTGCCGGAGCAAGTGTGGAGCGTGTATTGCGTAGGCGTCGCCTTCGCTTTGAAATCGTTGAGAAGTTCTGGCTTAACCAACGAGCGATTACTCTGGTCGTCAAGAATCGCGGATGCTCTGACTGTCTTCTCAGGCTGAGCCTCATGGGTAACCTTTACGAGGCAGATTTTAGCACATGACTTTGTGCCGTTGCCAGCGTTTGCCACTTCAGTACGCCTAGATTTGACTCTTCTTTCTTAGTTATCTGTGGCAGGCAACTACCCAAGGGGGGGGGGGGAGGGAGCGCCCCTTCCCCGAAATTAAGCGGCATACCCCCCCCCCGCCCACGCGACCACCCTCACACACATTGCTAAAGCGCCGACAAATCAATCTACTTGGCGGTCAACATTTTGCTGCCTTTTACAGCGAAATCAGTGTATGACTAATTTCCGTAGTATTTTTCGGCGTCCGTTAACAGAAAAAAAAAATCATCATGTGGGCCGATCCTGATGATAGCGTAAAATGGGTCCAAGATCAATGGCACATACCCCTGTGGACTCGGGAACCTACAACACGCCCTTAGGAATCTTCGGGATGGGCCCACGTATGGAGAGCGCTTACGCCTGCTTCACCTCCGCCGCGGGTGGGCCCGGTAATGCAATATCTTCGGCATCGGCCTACGTATGGGGTGTTGTTAATGCCTGCTTCACCTCCACCGCGGGTCGGCCTGGCATTGCACTACCTTCGGGATGGATCCCTGTATGGCGAGCGCTTAACGCCTGCTTCACCTCCGGCGCGGGTGGGCCCGGTATTGAAATATCTTCGTGATCGACCTACGTATGGGGAGTGCTTAACGCCTGCTTCACCTTTGCCACGGGTCGGCCCGATATTGCACTATCTTCAGGTCGACCCGCTGCGGATGTGAAACACTTTGCTTTTCGTTTGAGAGCTTTGACTGTCAGCTTTCGCTGCCATTCCATCTTCACAAAGTATGATAGTTGTCAATTTTTTCACTCCTTCTGGATGGCGGTAGTTATCAGCATCTTCTGGGGTGTGGAGGCCAGTTTTGTCATCGATTCGGTGCCCGCGCGATTAACTCAAGATCAATTCAGTTGTCACCATCTATTGCAGCAGACAGGGCGTAGTTTATTGTTTTAATTATAGTATTTTATTTATAATGCCCAACACAATTTTTATTTCACCATCTATTCAACGATCACGCGCAACGCTGTTGCTTCGTTATTTCAACCTTCTTTGTTTAGACTGATCCAGGGGCCAGGAAAGGGATTCGGTTCATAGTCAGCTGGTCTGTATGCTTGTGGAACGAGTTGTGGCCGGAGAAAACGATAATTGCGTTTAACTTTTCCTTTTGCTTCATTATTTCCTCGAGTGATGGCTCGCCGCGACGCTGGCAGATCCTCGGAACTATGTATCCGCGATATGCGTTAGATAAGGTGGAAAATAAAATATTGCGAAACAGCGTCCAACTTCAGACATTGCAATAACCGTTCAAACCATAAGCAATATGACTGTCACCCGTTACCTCGTCTGGCTTTTCCCTAATTGTACAGCACTTTTCGAGCAAACTTGGCAACTGGAAACAAGAGTCGCAAGGATATGAGAAATTAAGCGGTCTACTAAGGGAGAAAGCCAAGGTGACAGCCAAACAGGGAGAAAAATCGAAAACTGTTCGTACATATATTTATTAATCAACATCTTTTTATTTAAAAAGGAAGCAGAGAAAACGCCGCCGGATGTGGAGAATAATTCCGTGTGTTGTGAATGACGCTTCTGCAGTTGTCAATCGAGCCGCCTGACGTATATATCCACTTTCCTGTTGTGCTAATGGGGGTGTTTTTCTAACCTTCCGTGGTGGGCTCAGTACGTCTAGAACTGCAGCGTCCCGCTCTCTACGCGGTTTTACGGGACTCGTGACCACGCATCGTTACGTAACTTCCCAAATAACAACACGAGTCGGTTTTGGCACTTGGTAAAGCAGTAAACGAGGGATCCACCCCTATCCAAAAGAACTGTGATTGTTGCAAAAATATCCATTTCTCTGTAATTCTTCCAGAGCTAATTCAAAAAACGCTACTAGAAATCTTTATTTTGCACTTTCGCTTGTTAACTTGTTCTTGGCAAGGTTCTTCCTCCCCATCTTTCATGCGCGAGTCATTTGATGTGATTCGCTGTTTGCTAAGTAAAGAAGAGGTGTATCTCGCAGGCGTATCTGTGAGATACACGTTATTTCAATTCTCTTTTGCGGGTTCACTAGTATATATGGCGAATAGTGGGATTATTATCATTTGTACTAGTAAAGGTACCCTCCCCCTTATTTGCATAGAAAAGTTACCTTGCGTTGCCCCCCCCCCCCCTCAAAGAAAAATCCTGCGTACGTGCCTGATCTGTGCTACTGTCGTTAGACCCACTAGCCCTTGACGGCTCTAAGGTTGGCGATGCTGGATGAAGCCCTGTGGCGTGGTCGGCGCTGTCGCATATGAGGCATATCACAACTGCCTGACATTGCCACTGCATGTGGTTCTTAGATGGGCAGCATCGTAGGCAGACCCCTTGCTTCTTTAGGAAATATAGCCGCTCTTCCAATGTTTTTTCACGGAAGGCGCGATACCTTTCCAAAGGGTGAGGTTTTTTGTGATGTGGGAACCACCTCTTGAAGTCCTTCGAGTCTGGTTGCTGTTCGTTAGCAGTGGCCTCTTGATTAATCTTGGCAGAAGCAGGATCCACGTCGGTTTTACTCGATGACACAGATGATCTTTGCCGCATGGTCTTGGTACCATTGTCTTCCTTCATTTTTATGAATTCAGACGAGGCATTTTATGGGTCCAAAATGAAACTCGGGTCGTTCCTCATGCTGGCCTGATCTCTAACAAATTTGCAGAAGAAAGAAAAGGGTGGAAATACAGTGTTGTGATCTTTCTTGTATTTTGACCCCGCCGACATCCAATTTTCTTGAGGTCCAGATGGCAACTTCGAGACAATTTTGTTCACCCCTCTTGCGGTATCCAAATAGCGAAGACCGGCAAGATACGGGTCAGTTTTCGCCACCTCGAGTTCTAGCAGGAGGTCGCCAAGTTCTTGGAGTGTGGTATTTTCCCGGTAAGATATCTTCAGGAAGTCTTCCAGCCGCTTCAGTAGTGCATCCTCAATTGCTTCGGGGCGCCCGAAGACGTCGTCTAGCCGTTTCCACACGACGCTCAGGCCCGTTGAAAAGTCATCGACATGCACCGATTTCAACCTCCGAGCCTGATTTGACGGTTCAGGGCCAAGCCATTTGATGAGAAGGTCGAGCTCTTCCTGGGCAGAAAGACTTAGATCTTTGACGACACCTTTGAACGATGACTTCCAAGCGTGAAAGTTCACAGATCGATCATCAAACTTGATAAGACCGCTTGAAACAAGGTCTTTGCGGCACAGGAATTTAAGGACACCGGCTAGCTCTGAGCTTGAACTGTTGTGTCCGGGGGCGTACACAAGCGGCTGCGGATCAACTCGTAAGTCCATAGGACGACTCGTAGCTCCAGCATGCTTATAACTTGGGTTGTTAGAGGCAGCATGGTAGTCAGGTGGCCGTTCATCAGCTCGCAGACACATCGAATTATTCGCAGCTGTGTTGGCCCTCGGCGACGTGTGAGCATTGTTTACGTCGTCGCTAGCGTTGGCAACAGCCTCCTCAGTAAACACGAGCGCAGAGTTGCGCAGGCTTGCTGTTCATCGATATAGCTCCTGGTCTGCTGTGTTCAGTCCACAGAAGGGAGCGTGCACATGCGCTCCCCGCCATGCTGCTCCACGGCTGCCTCGAGCGCATTCGCCTGTGCGTTTGCAGCTGCCGCTTCTTTTCCATGCTGCAAAATATCCAATTCAGCCTCAATCCTTGCCTTCTCAATACGCATCGCGGCCTCTCTGAGATCAAACTGTGCTCTGGCTCGGACGGCTTCAGCTTGCGCGCGTGCTTGTACGGCGGCTAGGCGGATTGTTGACGAGCCCGATCGTCGTGACCTCGAAGAAACGCTTGAATGGGCCGATAGAGAGTGCTGCGACGTTACCTCTTGTAAGCGGTCGCGTTCTCGTTCTGTAGCCTCACGTAATTTGTCGCTTACAGTCACATAACGATCTGCGTCGGTTGCTTTCTGAAGCTCTAATTCCTGGTGGGTTTCAGATCTGCTCGTTTTGGCAAGGAAGATAGCGTATCTGGCGGCGACGTGCTCGTAGCGCTCACAGCTTGCACGAAGCTGCGTTGCGGCGCTGTTAATGTATTCCTCGTTCGCACATGATACTGTGGTAATAGCAGTCTCCACGTTCTTCCAGGCAGTGTCTATTGGGCATTGGGCTTATGGACGTAATTGATTTACGATCGCCTGGCTGTAACTAAGCTTCACTGATGCGCGGTCACCAATTGTTTTGCTTTTTTTGTTGAGCTCCAACGTCACAAAGTGAGCAGAAATACCGATGCTGTTGGGCGCGCAGCTTGGACAGTGAGCCAGATATACCACATATCCAAGTGGATTACCTAAGCACGACTATGAGGCGCGCGCAACGCTAAGCTAGCTGTCCTCCTTTCAGGCAAGCCTGCACGCGCCTACGAAATGCTGGAGACTGCAAACGACGGGAGTAGACGCCGTTCTGTCAAGAGAGCGCCGCCGCCGCACCTTCGTGTTCGCGACCTGCCTTGGCCGGCCACTCTGAGCAAAGAGGAACAGAAACGGCGTGAAACAAGCAGTAAGATGGTAGCTGTGGTGCCCATTGTAGATTGCGCAGTGTACTTCATTTGGGATGCACACTGCAGACAGATCGCGCACTCTGAAGCTTCAAGGAATATCGCGGTGTTGCAGAAAGCGTCGACGAACTTTTATTTGTCGTCCCAGTATCTAATCTTTCAGTGGGAACGTGTTTGGAAACTAACGATTTTTCGACCCATCGTTTTTAATTATTAATTATAGTAACTCTAATATAAATATAGCACAAGAGCGAAGCAGACAGCGTGTCTCAACCAGAGCAGCTCAGGCAATCTCGAGCTCGCGCCTCCCAGGCGACTGGCGATGTGGCTGCGGCGCCGGGCATTCCTCTTCACTACAATCACCCCCCACAGGAAAAGGAGCCATCCTGGCGACTTATGGTGAACATAGAATCATGGGGTCGTAATACGGCTTCAGGCGTTGTACGTGGATGGTTTCACGACCACGACAGCGTTGGTCCGTAGGTGGCGTGAAAGGCTCGACAATATAGTTCACAGGCGATGTCTGCGCGACAACACGGTAAGGTCCTTGATATTTGGACACAAGCTTGGATGAGAGTCCAGCAGGAACGGCGGGAACCCAAAGCCACACAAGCGAGTCCGGAAGAAAGTGACAATGCTGGTGATCATCGTCAAGTCTACGTTTTTGTTTCCGTTGGTCGACGGCTGTAAAGGAACGGGCGAGCTGACGGCATTCCTCTGCGCGGCGGGCAGCTTCAGAGATGGGCGTACATTCGGATGAGTCGGGTCTGTACGGAAGAATGGTGTCGAGGGTAGTCGAAGGTTCGCGGCCATACAAGAGGAAGAATGGGGAGAAGTTTGTGGTCGCTTGTGGTGCAGTGTTGTAGGCGAACGTGATAAACGGCAAAATGAGGTCCCAATCAGTGTGATTAGAGGCGACGTATTTGGAGAGCATGTCGCCAAAGGTGCAGTTAAATCTTTCCGTCAGACCATTAGGTTGAGGATGGTAGGCGGTGGTGGTGCGATGAACGATGCGACATTCAGCAAGGAGCGTGTTTACGACTTCGGAGAGGAAGACACGTCCTCTATCACTTAAAAGTTCGCGAGGTGCACCGTGACGGAGAATAAAGTTTTTCAGGAGGAAGGATGCTATATCGCGAGAGGTGGCAGTAGGCAGAGCGGCTGTTTCTGCGTATCGCGTCAAATGGTCGATGGCGACGACTACCAGCGGTTCCCGGAGGCCGTGCTCGGAAGGGGTCCATACAGGTCAATGCCAATGCGATCGAAGGGCCTGGCAGGACACGGGATTGGTTGGAGTGGCCCAGAGACATGCTGAGCAGGAACCTTGCGGCGTTGGCACTGAGGGCACGACCGTACTTGCACACAAAGGTGTACATGCCACGCCAATAAAACCTGGAGCGAAGCCGGGTGTACGTCTTGAAGACACCCGCATGTACACACTGCGGGTCAGTGTGGAAGGCAGAACATATTTCACCATGAAGATATCGAGGTATGACCAGCAGCCACTTGCGAACGTCAGAGACGTAATTCCGGCGATAGAGAAGCCCATCCCGAATTTCGAAGTGAGATGCTTGACGGCGCAAAGCTCGAGAAGGTGAAGGAACAGTCGACGGATTTGAAAGGAAGCGGATAAGAGTACTAATCCAGGCATCCTTGCGTTGCTCCGAAGCCATGTCGCAGCCTGCTGGGAACGAAAGTACTTGGTCAACGGCAGAGAGGCAGGCATCGCTTTCGGTTGACACGGGCGAACGGGAGAGCGCGTCGGCATCGGTGTGGCGGCGGCCAGACCTGTAGACAACGCGCACGTTGAAATCTTGCAACCGCAAAGCCCAGCGAGTTAATCGACCCGAGAGGTCCTTCAACGTGGACAGCCAACAAAGTGCATGGTGGTCTGTAATCACGTCGAAGGGGCGGCTATAGAGGTAGGGTCGAAATTTAACAAGTGCCCAAATTATGGCCAAACATTCCTTCTCCATAACGGAGTAATTCTTCTCGGCTTTGGTGAGGGTGCGGCTTGCGTATGCAACGGCGTACTCGTCGACTCCAGATTTGCGCTGCGCGAGCACAGCGCCGAGTCCAACACCGCTGGCGTCGGTGTGTACTTAGGTCGGAGCTGTCGGGTCGAAGTGACGCAGTATAGGCGGCGAGGTCAGTAGACGACGCAACTCTTGGAAGGCATCGTAACAAGCGGACGACCAGGCGTAGTCATTCAAGTCGCTCCGTAGAAGCTGATTCAAGGGAGCAATGATGGACTCAAAATTCCGAATGAAGCGGCGAAAGTAAGAACACAGGCCAAGGAAACTGCGAAGTTCTCTTACGGAGGAACGTTTGGGAAAATCAGCAACTGCACGGAGCTTGGCGGCGTCAGGAAGAATACCGTGTTTAGATACTACATGGCCAAGGATGGTGAGCTGAAGGCCGGCGGCAGTTAGGCACTGCAACACTTCCTCCAGCCTACAGAGATGGGTGGGAAAATCGGGCGAGAAAATGACCACATCATCTAAATAGCACAGGCACGTTTTCCACTTGAGACCACGCAAAAGGTTGTTCATCATACGCTCAAATGTTGCGGGGGCGTTGCAAAGCCCGAAAGGCATGACACGAAATTCATATAGGCCATCTGGTGTCACAAAGGCCGTTTTAGGTTGGTTTCGGGTGCTATGGAGACTTGCCAATAGCCGCTGCGTAAGTCGATAGAAGAGAACTCCGCGCCTTGGAGACAGTCAAGGGCGTCGTCAATTCTCGGAAGAGGGTAAACATCTTTACGAGTTATTTTGTTAAGACGACGGTAATCGACACAGAATCGAATCGATCCATCCTTCTTCTTAACAAGAATAACGGGAGATGCCCAGGGGCTGTCCAAGGCTGAATGACGCCGCGCTTGAGCATGTCAGCTACTTGATCGTCGATAACACGGCGCTCTGTCGCGGATACACGATATGGTCTTTGTCGCAGTGGCGCACTGGTACCCGTGTCGATGCGATGACAAACAGTTGACGTGCGGCCCAAAGGAACATGCTGGCAGTCGAAAGACGAACGGAATTTGTCGAGAAGGCGTAGAAGCTGGGCGCGTTGAGAAACAGTCAACGTGTCGGCGATGGAGCTGCGTAAAACATCGGGCGATGTCGGCTCCTGCTCGAGGTTACAGGTCACTCCGGTGACCTCATGAGTGGCGATGGGACCAGTTGGCATGTCAATGACGGTAGCAGGGTCGACACACTGGGCACGGCCAACGCACTCCCCACGAAGCAAAATGAGAGGACAGGATAATTGGTTGCCGGTTGGCGACAAGCAGTCTGCTGACGCCAGCATGAACGTCCAAAAGAGCGATAGGCAGCGGGGAACATTTGCGACGAGCGAAAATTGCAGATGGCGTAAAAAGTGCGCTGGCATCACCAACAATGTTGCATGACACTGTGGCAAGGGCAGATGAGTGCGGTGGAATTGTAACGTCTTTGGCAATAAATACTTTATCTTCAGGTTCATGAGCGTCAAGGAGTGGGGCATTACACAGCGTTTGAAATTCCACTTCAGCACGAGAACAGTCGATGACGGCCTTATTAGCGGAAAGGTAGTCCCAGCCCAAAATTACATCGTGGGAACAAGAACACAGCACCAAAAATTCGACGATGTAGAGGAGGCCGTTGATCACAACGCGAACAGTACACGCAGCTGCAGGCGTGATGCGGTCTGCGCTGGCAGTACGAAGTGACACGTTGGACAGTGGCGTCGTGACTTTTCTGAGTGAACGGCAAAGTTTGGCACTAATAACTGAAACTGCGGCACCAGTGTCAACGAGGGCGAGTGCAGCGACGCCGTCCACATATACATTAATAACATTAGTCGGAGAAGGGAGAGGCCTTGGTCTGTTCGTGGGTGACGCAGTTCTTGCCTCTGGAACTGCGACGATTAGTTTTCCCGTTCCGGTGAAGAAGGACGACGGCGCATCGGCGAAAGCGAGCGGCGTCGAGGCGATGGCGAACGACGGTCAACAAGAGGGCGGTGGTCCGAGTAGGAAGACATCTGGCCGGGGGTCTGAGACGCGGAGGATGACGGGTATGGGGAAACGTATGGTGCGGCGTCAAAGCTACGGCGGTAGGACGTTGCGCGGCGACGACAAAATCGTGCAACGGGGCCAGGTACACCACACGCAAAACATATTGGCCGGTTGTCAGGATGTCCACTGCTGTATCGCGGCTGAACGAAGTGAGGAGGTGGACGCAGTGGCACGACCGATGGGGATGGCGCAAAGGTCGGAGGTGGTGGCCGCGCGAGAGCCTCGGCTTTGCTGAGAGGTGCAGTCACCTCGGAGAAAGCAACGGGAGTCGGCACAGGCGGAGTCTCGCGGGCAGAAGGGAGAGCTGCGCACACTTGCTCGTGGATGACCTGGCGAAGGTTGGCCGGCAATGGCGAATGTGGTGGCGTGGCTGAGGACAGTAGGGAAAGCTGACCAGCGACCTCAGAATGGACGAACTCTTTTATCTGACCAAGCAAGGAGTCCATCTCAGGAGCCGCGGCCATGCTCGCGAGGGTTTCATCGGACGCGGGGGGGGGGGGGGGGGGGCGTAAGAAGCCGCTGTCTGCAGAGCTCGTCGAAACTCTGGCAAAGCTCAATGACCTGAGGGACAGTGCGTGGGTTTTTGGAGAGGAGCATATGAAAGGCATCGTAGGAAATGCCCTTCATGATGTGACGTACCTTGTCCGCCTCCGCCATCGTCAGGTTGACACGCCGGCAGAGGTCGACGATGTCCTCTATGTAGCTGGTGAACGTCTCTTTGCTGGGATCGGCTTCGTAGGCGTTGTTCAGCGCGAAGTTTGCGCACGCCAGGGCGGCCGAAAACTTCTGCGATGCCGGTTTTGAAGCTAGCCCACGTGCGCAGATCGGCTTCGTGGTTTTTGAAACACAGCTTGGCGACGCCCGATAAATAGAAGATCGCGTACGTTGCCGAGCTTTAGGGTATCGTCCCATTTGTTGGTGTTGCTGGCGCGTTCATACGATTCCAGCCAATCTTCAACGTCTTTCTCATCGGTACCGCTGAAGTTATCAGGATCCCGCTGACGCTGAGCACCGGCAAATACGATGGCTGGAGTAACCGGTGGGGATGTCGGGCTGGGGTCGTCAGGCATGACGGATGGCAGGGTTCGGGTGGCTCCGGCCCAGATAGGATCCCTGTATATGCTCCCGCAGGGAGCAGAGTTGCGCATAGGTCCGCCGTTGTAGGCGTTGAAAGTATGCCTTCCAACCACTCGAAAAACCGACTATCGCGGACAACATGAGTCCCTTTCCAAGTAAGTGTGAGGCTCGGAGCAGGAGCTGTGGCGCTTGAAAGTGGCCTGGGGCCTGACGAACCAACCGACTGAGCTATCTTTTCGGGCAACATCGAAGGGTCACGAGTTCAGATCACCTGTAATGTTCCTTTTTTTCGCCCCTTTTTCTTTCTTTCTTTTCTTTCTTTTAATGTATTTTCCTTTATTTTATCACTGTACGGGAACCCTCCTAAAATAAAAAAAAGAAAGATATATATCTTCAAATATGTATGGCCTCACATGTGCAGATCATAAATACCAGGTTCTCTAGCCGAGTGCCATCCGTGCGGTATAACCGAGCTCAGATTGGTCCACCTCGACTGATCAAATAGGGCACCACTGTATATTAGATGAGGCGTACAACTCCTGCGGGACCCGCCGTGGTTACTCAGTGGCTATTGTGTTAGACTGCTGAGCACGAGGTCGCGGGATCGGATCCCGGCCACGGCGGCCGCATGTCGATGGGGGCGAAATGCGAAAACACCCGTGTACTTAGATTTAGGTGTACGTTAAAGAACCCCAGGTGGTCGAAATTTCCGGAGTCCTCCACTACGGCGTGCCTCATAATGAGAAAGTGGTTTTGTCACGTAAAAGCCCACAATTTATTTTTAAATTTACCTCCTGCGGGGACGGTACAGTATCCGCCTCCCGTGCAAGAGGACCGTGATTCAAATCCCGGACCGCAGAATTCTCCACCGGAAAATACCAGAAAAAAACAACAACCGTGTGTTGAGAAAATTGCACAAACAGGCCTGGAGTGCGGCCTGATCCCGGTGACCAGAACCGGTAACGCACTCTCTCACCAGAGCAGGATTGGCCACCCTGGTGCAGTACTTGGCCACAACCTCCTATATGAACACAACAATCAAACCCCGGCCCTCAGTCCCCAGCAGCTGCGAAGCAACTGACCACGGCGGCGGTCAGACCTGCGACGCTGCAGAGGGTGCTAAGAATGCCTGGCTCCGGACAGGCCGCCATTGGAATATGAACCTGGCAACGTTTAACGCTAGAACGTTATCTAGTGAGGCGAGTCTAGCAGTGCTATTGGAGGAATTAGAGGGCAGTAAATGGGATATAATAGGGCTCAGTGAAGTTAGGAGGCCAAAAGAAGCATATACAGTGCTAAAAAGCGGGCACGTCTTGTGCTACCGGGGCTTAGCAGAGAGACGAGAACTAGGAGTCGGATTCCTGATTAATAAGAACATAGCTGGTAACATACAGGAATTCTATAGCATTAACTAGAGGGTGGCATGTCTTGTTGTGAAACTTAATAAGAGGTACAAAATGAAGGTTATACAGGTCTACGCCCCTACATCTAGTCATGATGACCAGGAAGTCGAAAGCTTCTGTGAAGACGTGGAATCGGCGATGGGTAAAGTCAAAACAAAATACAGTATACTGATGGGCGATTTCAATGCCAGGGTAGGCAAGAAGCAGGCCGGAGACAAGTCAGTGGGGGAATATTGCATAGGCTCTAGGAATAGCAGAGGAGAGTTATTAGTAGAGTTTGCAGAACAGAATAATATGCGGATAATGAATACCTTTTTCCGCAAGCGGGTTAGCCGAAAGTGGACATGGAGGAGCCCGAATGGTGAGACTAGAAATGAAATCGACTTTATACTCTGCGCGAACCCTGGCATCATACATCATGTAGACGTGCTCGGCAAGGTGCGCTGCAGTGACCATAGGATGGTAAGAACTCGAATTAGCCTTGACTTGAGGAGGGAACGGAAGAAACTGGTACATAAGAAACCAATCAATGAGTTAGCGGTAAGAGGGAAACTAGAGGAATTCCGGATCAAGCTACAGAACAGGTATTCAGCTTTAACCCAGGAAGAAGACCATAGTGTTGAAGCAATGAACGACAATCTTATGGGCATCATTAAGGAGTGCGCAATAGAAGTCGGTGGTAACGCCGTTAAACAGGAAACCAGTAAGCTATCGCAGGAGACGAAAGATCTGATCAAGAAACGCCAATGTATGAAAGCCTCTAACCCTACAGCTAGAATAGAACTGGCAGAACTTTCTAAGGTAATCAACAAGCGTAAGACAGCGGACATAAGGAACTATAATATGGATAGAATTGAACAGGCTCTCAGGAACGGAGGAAGCTTAAAAGCAGTAAAGAAGAAACTAGGAATAGGCAAGAATCAGATGTGTGCGTTAAGAGACAAAGCCGGTAATATCGTTACTAATATGGATGAGATAGTTCAAGTGGCTGAAGAGTTTTATAGAGATTTATACAGTACCAGTAACACCCACGACGATAAGGTGAGAGAGAATAGTCTAGAGGAACTTGAAATCCCACAAGTAACACCGGAAGAGGTAAAGAACGCCTTGGGAGCTATGCAAAGGGGGAAGGCAGCTGGGGAGGATCAGGTAACAGCAGATTTGTTGAAGGATGGTGGGAACACTGTCCTAGAAAGGTTGGCCGCCCTATATACACAATGCCTCATGACCTCGAACGTACCGGAATCTTGGAAGAACGCTAACATAATCCTAATCCATAAGAAAGGGGACGCCAAAGACTTGAAAAATTATAGACCGATCAGCTTACTGTCCGTTGCCTACAAAGTATTTACTAAGGTAATCGCAAATAGAATCAGGAATACCTTAGACTTCTGTCAACCAAAGGACCAGGCAGGATTCCGTAAAGGCTACTCAACAATAGACCATATTCACACTATCAATCAGGTGATAGAGAAATGTGCGGAATATAACCAACCCTTATATATAGCCTTCATTGATTACGAAAAAGCATTTGATTCAGTCGAAACCTCAGCAGTCATGGAGGCACTACGGAGTCAGGGTGTAGATGAGCCATATGTAAAGATACTGGAAGCTACCTATAGTGGTTCCACAGCCACCGTAATCCTCCACAAAGAAAGCAACAAAATCCCAATAAAGAAAGGCGTCAGACAGGGAGATACGATATCTCCAATGCTATTCACAGCGTGTTTACAGGAGGTATTCAGAGACCTGGAGTGGGAAGAATTCGGGATAAAAGTTGATGGAGAATACCTTAACAACTTGCGATTCGCTGATGATATTGCCTTGCTTAGTAACTCAGGAGACCAATTGCAATGCATGCTCACTGACCTGGAGAGGCAAAGCAGAAGGGTGGGTCTGAAAATTAATCTACAGAAAACTAAAGTAATGTTTAACAGTCTCGGAAGAGAACAGCAGTTTACGATAGGTAGCGAGGCACTGGAAGTGGTAAGGGAATAGATCTACTTAGGGCAGGTAGTGACCACGGATCCGGATCATGAGACTGAAATAACCAGAAGAATAAGAATGGGCTGGGGTGCGTTTGGCAGGCATTCTCAAATCATGAACAGCAGGTTGCCACTATCCCTCAAGAGGAAAGTGTATAACAGCTGTGTTTTACCAGTACTCACCTACGGGGCAGAAACCTGGAGGCTTACGAAAAGGGTTCTGCTGAAATTGAGGACGACGCAACGAGCCATGGAAAGAAGAATGATAGGTGTAACATTAAGGGATAAGAAAAGAGCAGATTGGGTGAGGGAAGAAACGCGGGTAAATGACATCTTAGTTGAAATCAAGAAAAAGAAATGGGCATGGGCCGGACATGTAATGAGGAGGGAAGATAACCGATGGTCATTAAGGGTTACGGACTGGATTCCAAGGGAAGGAAAGCGTAGTAGGGGGCGGCAGAAAGTTAGGTGGGCGGATGACATTAAGACGTTTGCAGGGACAACATGGCCGCAATTAGTACATGACCGGGGTAGTTGGAGAAGTGTGGGAGAGGCCTTGGCCCTGCAGTGGGCGTAACTAGGCTGATGATGATGATGATATGCTCCCGCAGGGAGCAGAGTTGCGCATAGGTCCGCCGTTGTGTTCCAGCTCTGCAGTGAAGCCACTCCTCGCGCGCGCGCGCTGGAGGCAAATGTCGCGCGGTGTTCCATTTGCTTTTCTGTCTGATGGTCGTGAGCTACATGCGGCAATTGTTCGCAAGCGCCGAGCAAGATGACACTTTTGAATGTAGGCTACGCTCGAACGATTGGCGTAGCTGGAGGGGTACCACCCCCCTGAATTTTTTAGTTTGTATGTACATATATACACGCACATATACAAACACACGCAAGGAGTAGGACTCCCCTGGATCCCTCGAAATAATATCTTGACTACACCCGTGGCTCGAACAGCTCAGAACTTCGCGTCCAAAGGCGCATTACTTTGCGACAAAAATATGTGCAATGTTTTTTCACATATTCTTTTTCACATTCCTTGCCTTTCGGAGGCCGGCAGGCAAGAAATGTTTTAAAGGCTGTTTAAAGAAAACGTCGCACGTGTAGTAGACAATTATGTGAGCGCATTTTGGCTGCCGAAACCAGACGAATAATGATCGTCGCCAAGAGAACTATCGTGCCTGCAGTTATGTCAGTGACCGTTAACCGTGATCGTCATTCATCACTAACCGTCGTTCACAGCTGCTGCACGCTTTCGGTATATGCGGTACAGACGCGTAGATTTAAACGCATTTCAAATTTTCACCTGCGCACATTTATTTATTTATTTATTTATTTATTTATTTATTTATTTATTTATTTATATACCCTAAAGGCCCATTCGGGCATTACATAGGGGGGGGGGAGCCAGTTACAATTACAAACGTGTAAAAAAAGAACATTGGTAAGATACAGGGACATAATATAATATACATTTTTACATTTTGTGCAAAGCTTATTTTTACGATTCATACCACAAACTTAACAGCTGCTTCGTAGAAGCAAATCTGCAAGTGGAAAAAGATCCAAGATGCACTAGCTTCTAGATCAAATTTATTTCGTGATGATGATGAATATGGTGTTTTGTGGCGCAAGGGCCAAGTATGACCAAAGAGCGCCAAGCCCAGGGGAATGTGTTAAATGTGAAGCTATAAATTACGAACAATTATGTGACAGGGCTGTAAAGGGGCCTAAAAGACGGTAGAAAACATGCAATAAAACTATGCCAATGACTATGAAGCGTGCCACGCGAAAGATACATTGCGAAAGAATTGTAATGCGCTTAAATTAGTCACAGGCTAGAAATTCCTAAAAGCACTCCTGCCGTAACAGAGCCCTTGAAGCGCAAGGACCTGAAGGCGCGTGCTATACAAGGACTAATATCACAGCACCATCCTCTGTAGAGAGGATGCGCTACGAAACATTTGGGCTATTAACATGCAAGACCACATCTTTCAAGAAATCCAGGACAGCTTTGGTGGTAAAAAGGGGTTCTTTAACTATAAACATAGCAGGATGGAGAGAGAGACAATAACGGTATGCTAGAGGAAAATGTTTCCTTCTTTCTCTTTCGGCTTCCTGACACTCCACGAGGACGTGGAGGACGGTGAGCCTTTCACCATCTCTACCACAGGTAGGAGGTTCGTTGCCAGTAAGCAGAAAATTGTGAGTACCATATGTGTGTCCTATTCTGAGTCTACAGAATAGGATGTCAGTTCTTCGTGATTTTGTAACGGAGGGCCAGAAACCTAATTTTGGCTTAATCAGGTGAAGCTTATTATTTGTTTCGCTGTCCCACAAGTGTTGCCAGTGGCTTCGCAGATTAGTTCGCAAGAAAGGCTTTAGATCTGTGGTAGGAATAGCAGTGGTAGAATTGATAGCTTGCGATGTAATTGATGTGGCTATTTGGTCTGCCAGCACATTACCCTCGATGCATCTATGGCCAGGAACCCAGCATATTATTACATGTCTGCGAGATGAATAAATATTGCATAAGTACGAGTACAGCTGAATAAAAACAGGATTTTTGTGCTTTCTCAAGGACATCAGTGCTTTTATGACACTTAACGAGTACGTGAATATTATCGTTTTGTCCAGTTTTAATTTATTTATGTGCTTTACCGCAGACAGTACTGCGTATACGCTTCTGCGGTAAAGATACTCGTATGGGGGTTCAACACGCCTGATTCAGAAAAAGAGGAGCCAACAGCCGCGTAAGACAAGCCGACATGCGATTTTTATGCATCGGTGTAGAATTCAGAACAGGAGTACTTTGACTGCAGTTCATGGAAATGCATCCGAAGTTCGAGCTCTGGTGCATATTTTGTAAGTCTTACAAAAAATATATCGCATTGAATGACCTGCCACTCCCACGGAGGTAGCTGCTTCGCTGGAGGCATTAAGCGATGTTCGAAGAGTGGGACATTCATTTCCACGCTAAGCTCCTTCACATGCAATGAAAAAGGCCGTCTCAAAGAGGGTCGATTATGGTAAAGTGCTGTGCACGTCAAATCGGTAATAGTTTTAAAACACGGATGTTCAAGATTACAGTGCACTTTAAGAAAATATGTGAAGCTGATGCATGATCTCTGCATATGGAGTGACCACTCATTCGATTGTACATATAAGCTTTGAATCGGGTTATTTCTGAATGCGCCTGTCACCAGACGAATACCGAGGTGGTGGACGGGATCCAGCATCTTTAGTGCGCTCGGGGCGGCAGAGTTGTATACGTGGCACCATAGTCTACTGGTCGTTTCGGATCAACTCGCTCCGCGCCGGATCGCTCTCACTTGCTCCGCCGCCGAGGCGCGGATTCGGGCGGAAACAGCTCGCGTCACTTCCGTCCTCAAGGGAAATCGGTACCCGGTTGGTACGCACAACATTGTGTTGCTTCGCAATATGGCTGCGTACGGTGCTGTGGCAGAGCTCGCGTTTAGAGATGAGAGCTCGGTCGACAGCGATTACGAGGTGACGCAGGTGCTGTACGAAGCCATCTATGCACGTTGTCCATGCACAATCCTTGCGGGCGCGACATGGAAATGACGGACTATGCGACTACCGCGGTCAAATTACGCACAGGGGAGGGCGAGTTTGGTTGCCGTGGAAACGTAGAGTGGAAGTCGGGCATGGTTTCCGGAACCGGTTTGTGCGACGTGTAACGCAGACTTCCTGTATGATCCCCCGTGGAGCGTTTTTGCGCTCCGCTGGCCGATTCGGATTTGTGAAACCCGAGCGCTCGCTCGAGGATTTCGGCGGCCGCTCCAGATCGACCAGTGAAAAACGCCATTAATCGAGTTCGTTTGCAGCGCCCTCGCAAAATTTTTCCACACACGGCGAGATAGTCAGTAGTACCGCTATAGTGCCTAGAATATACTGGCTAGTGTGCCGTCTGCGGCATAGAGTTTCCTACTCTTTGTAGGAAACTCTATGGTCCGCGGCTTCCCGGGTGGCACCGGATGCAATGAATGCCGGCAGCTGCCGCTAGGAGCGCTGCAGTGCAGGCTAGGTTAGAGTTACTGTATATTGTCACGTGGTGGTGACGTAGAAGAACACAGTAGCAATACTGTGAACGAGAAAACTAACTTTTATTGGGCGAACTTGTGCCCACAAAACAGGCTACACTTATAGCACAACGAAAGCGGCGAACACAGTCGGCGATCGTCGGAAATCTGATCAGCGGGTCAAGCGGGTCGGCTTTTATACAACAGTCGTCGAATGTTCCAGACTAATCGTTGGGACCCGCATGCCTTCCACAAAGTTCTACAACATTCGAGTCACGCGATGAAATCAGATAATACAAGGTTCGGCGACAACAGACAGCGGATAGCAGCGTCGATAACTTTCCAGAAACTTCGGATACATGCAGACGCGTCCCGCGCTGTGCGATAACATTTGTTAGGCGGCGAAACGCGGTTGCTCGTTAAAGATAAGTACACGTGTCAATACCCCCCTCTTAAAAAAAAAAGCATCGACCCGATGCTGCAAACAAACGAAAGTAATACACAAAAGCACTCGTAGCAAAGAAAACAACAAAAATAACGAAGTTCGTCAGCGTCCGTAAAAGGGTTTAAGGCGCACCACGTGGACCACTTCAGATCGTGCGCGGCGCCGCTGTGAATGCGAAATGCCGTCTGGCACGACCTCATAGTCCAGAGCGCCAATACGTCGGATGACCTTGTAGGGTCCGAAATAGCGCCGCAGTAGCTTCTCACTGAGTCCTCGTCGGCGTATCGGTGTCCATACCCAAACACGGTCGCCGGGCTGGTACTCGACGAAGCGTCGTCGGAGGTTGTAGTGTCGGCTGTCGGTCCTCTGTTGGTTCTTGATCCGGAGGCGGGCGAGCTGTCGGGCTTCTTCGGCGCGCTGGAGATAGCTAGCGACGTCAACATTCTCTTCGTCAATGACGTGGGGCAGCATGGCGTCGAGCGTCGTCGTCGGGTTCCTGCCGTAAACCAGCTTAAACGGCGTGATCTGTGTTGTTTCTTGCACCGCCGTGTTGTAAGCGAAGGTTACATACGGCAGGACCGCGTCCCACGTCTTGTGCTCAACGTCGACGTACATCGCTAGCATGTCGGCGAGGGTCTTATTCAGGCGCTCCGTGAGACCATTAGTTTGCGGATGGTAGACAGTTGTCCTCCTGTGGCTTGTCTGGCTATATTGCAGAATGGCTTGGGTGAGCTCTGCTGTAAAAGCCGTTCCTCTGTCAGTGATGAGGACTTCTGGGGCGCCATGTCGCAGCAGGATGTTCTCGACGAAAAATTTCGCCACCTCGGCTGCGCTGCCTTTCGGTAGAGCTTTTGTTTCAGCGAAGCGGGTGAGATAGTCCGTCGCCACGACGATCCACTTATTCCCGGATGTTGACGTCGGAAACGGCCCCAACAAATCCATCCCAATCTGCTCGAATGGTCGACGAGGAGGTTCGATCGGCTGTAGTAACCCTGCTGGCCTTGTCGGTGGTGTCTTGCGTCGTTGACAGTCTCGGCATGTCTTGACGTAACGGGCGACGTCGGCGGTAAGACGCGGCCAGTAATACCTTTCATGTATCCTCGACAGCGTCCGGGAGAATCCGAGGTGCCCAGCAGTTGGATCGTCGTGTAAGGCGTGCAGTACTTCTGGACGCAGCGCCGACGGAACAACAAGAAGGTAGTTCGCGCGGACTGGTGAAAAGTTTTTCTTCACGAGTAGGTTGTTTTGAAGCGTGAACGAAGATAATCCACGCTTAAATGCCATAGGGACAACGTCGGTGTGCCCTTCCAAATACTCGACAAGGGCTTTTAGCTCCGGGTCCCCTCGTTGTTGATCAGCGAAGTCTTCCGCGCTTATTATTCCAAGGAAGGCGTCGTCATCCTCGTTATCTTGCGGCGGCGGGTCAATGGGGGCGCGTGATAGGCAATCGGCATCTGAGTGTTTTCGACCGGACTTGTATGTTACAGTGATGTCGTATTCTTGTAGTCTGAGGCTCCACCGTGCCAGCCGTCCTGAAGGGTCCTTTAAGTTAGCTAGCCAACACAACGCGTGATGGTCGCTGACCACTCTGAATGGCCTGCCATATAGGTAGGGGCGAAATTTCGCTGTAGCCCAAACGATGGCGAGGCATTCCTTTTCCGTTGTGGAATAATTGCCTTCCGCTTTTGACAATGACCGGCTAGCGTAAGCTATCACGTGTTCATGTCCATCTTTTCTCTGGACTAGGACGGCACCGAGGCCTAGGCTACTGGCGTCAGTGTGGATTTCGGTATCGGCGAGCTCGTCGAAGTGCGCAAGTACGGGCGGCGACTGCATGCGTCGTTTGAGTTCTTCAAATGCGTCGGCCTGCGGCGTTTCCCACTTGAACTCGATGTCACATTTAGTTAGCTGTGTCAGCGGCTCAGCGATGCGTGAAAAGTCCTTGACAAATCGCCTGTAGTAGGCACACATGCCAAGAAATCTACGCACTGCCTTCTTGTCGGTGGGCTGCGGGAACTTTGCGATGGCAGCTGTCTTCTGCGGGTCGGGGCGGACTCCAGACTTGCTGATGACGTGGCCTAGGAACAGAAGCTCATCGTAGGCGAAGCGGCACTTTTCTGGCTTCAGAGTGAGCCCTGATGACTTGATGGCCTCGAGTACTGTTGCAAGCCGCCTAAGGTGATCGTCGAAATTTTCGGCGAAGACAACGACGTCATCCAAGTAAACGAGACAGGTCTGCCACTTCAATCCTGCTAAAACCGTGTCCATCACGCGCTGGAACGTTGCAGGCGCCGAGCACAGTCCAAATGGCATAACCTTGAACTCGTAGAGGCCGTCTGGGGTGATGAAGGCGGTCTTTTCGCGATCTCTTTCGTCGACTTTAATTTGCCAATAGCCAGACTTGAGGTCCATCGACGAGAAGTATTTAGCGTTGCAGAGCCGATCTAATGCGTCGTCTATCCGTGGGAGGGGGTATACATCCTTCTTCGTGATCTTGTTCAGTCGACGATAATCGACACAGAAACGTAGGGTTCCGTCCTTTTTCTTTACCAGGACAACAGGGGATGCCCACGGGCTTTTCGACGGCTGGATGATGTCGTCGCGCAGCATTTCGTCGACTTGTTCTCTTATAGCTTCACGTTCCCGCGTCGAAACTCGGTAAGGGCTCTGGCGTAGTGGTCGAGCGCATTCTTCGGTTATTATGCGATGCTTTGCGACTGGTGTTTGTCGAATCCTCGATGACGTCGAAAAGCAGCCTTTGTATCGTCGAAGCAGACTTCTGAGCTGTTGCTGCTTAATCACGGGGAGACTTGGACTTATGTCGAAGTCTGGCTCGGGAACTACGGTCGTCGGGGTAGATGCGACAGAATCCGAGAGGACAAAGGCATCGCTGGTTTCCACAATTTCCTCGATGTATGCGATCGTCGTGCCCTTGTTGATGTGCTTGAACTCCTTGCTGAAATTTGTGAGCAACACTTTCGTGTTTCCTCCGTGCAGTCGAGCGATCCCACGAAACACGCAAGCAGCTATTTGATGTCTAAAAGATGTCTTGAACGGCTAATTCAAAAGCCTAGTAGCTGTCTTGATCAAGACATTTTGTAGCCATGGACGTCTAGAAGTACTTCAGTAAGCCCTGCTAACGTTACGCTAAAAGTTGGCTAATGGACAGCTTGACAAGAACAACTGAAGACTTTTACTAGACGTTCCCTAAAATTTTTGCGGCAGCTGTTACAGTAACACGATGTTTGCCCACAGTTACAATTTATTTTAAACGAGGCATGGACATCAGAAAAAAAAAGTTTATATTGTCGGATAGAGTGATGCACAGATAGTTTTTCCAGATGTGAACCATGGGAATAGTGTAGTACAGCCACATTGGTCAATTAGTGCTTTTTAATTAGACCAATCAATTGAATGCCGCCTGTCAGAATTATTTTGCTAATAAAACAAGATCTGTATTGTATGCTGATATAATACCAATATTCACCCATTGACCTAAACAAGAACATCTCTGCGTGAAACACGTCATTACTGACAAAACTTCGCCCTGCTAGGTCTCCACCAAATTGAATTAGTTTCTAGCAAAGAAAAATTTTCTCAGTGATGCTGCAGTTCAGGCAAAAATTACACCCTGGTTTCAGCTACAGGGGGCACAACAGCCGTACACCAGTATACGAAACAACACTGTGCTACAATGAGTTAAGAAATAAAGGACAGTACACATCTGGAAAAACACTCTGCGAACCACTCTAAATAGCAATATAAATATATTTTTTTCTGATGTCCATGCTTCATTTAAAAGTAAATTGTAACTTACTTTGTGGGTGCCTCTTGTAAGGTAACGCCACATGCATGCACAGCATCACGCAGAAATAATGGCCAGTTCTTCGGCATACCATCCATTAGTGAATTCCTTGTATGTTGCATGTTACCAGAACTGAAAGATAAATCATAATGTGCTGTTATTTCTTTTCATAAACTGTACAATGAGCTTTTCATGCATAAAAGATGATTGCAAGTGAAAATGCAGCAAGACATCAACTTCACACCATGTCACATACTCATACTTTATTACCTAATAAATTAGAAAAGATGCAGGAAGTGTAATTAACAAGAGTGAGAAATAGCAGCAAAGGTGATCATGGATAAATCTTGAAGATGATTGCCGCCGCTGCCAGAGTAGGCCAGCCTTCGTAGGAGAGCACTTGCTGCCCACAAAAGCTTGCTGTCACAGGCCATGCGTGACGGTTCTTGTAGACATAGGCAAGCAATACCTGCACAGAAGAGGAAAGAAAAGGCGAGGGAGGAAATGGGAATGTTGAAATTGGAACTTCAATTAGCAATATGTGCTAAGTAAGAAGTTTGGCTCACATTAAAAATAAATTTAAGCATTCCTTTCTCTTAAATTACGGGTATCTTAAGGTATGTATGCGATGATGTTTAAAATGACTATTATATTCCCTATCATAAGAAGCCAACAAACACTAACACCAAGGACAACATAGGGGAAATTACTTGTGCTTAATAAACAAAATAAAGAAACGATAAATTAATGGAAATGAAAGTGGATGAAAAAACACCTTGCCGCAGGTGGGAACCAAACCCACAACCTTCGCATTTCGCGTGCTATGCTCTACCAATTGAGCTACAGTGGCGTCGTTTTCCCATCCACTTCCTTGGGTATTTATGTGTCGTAGCAGAACCCTGGGAGTGTTAGCCAGCGCCACAACTCAGAGATCTTGTTCCTGGCATATAGTCATTAAGTTGCATAGCAGAGTCAAAGTCAGCCTTTAAATTATTATATGGTGTTTTGTGGCTAAAAAGCTACTTATCAACCTGTCAAACAAGTCTGAAAAGCTTCCTGCAAAATATAATCCATTTAAAACAGTAATTCATTCTGCAGGTAAATGATGTACTAACTTAATTAAAAAGTTAAATAGCGTTTTATATTGTTGAACTAAAAGCAAGTTTAGCATTTTGTGCTGCCTAGCTGTTGCCTTTCTTTCAAACTTAAACATGACACAGTAGAGTAAGCAGGCAGCACGCAAAGGAGGACTGATGATAAAGTAGTGTTGCAAAGCAACACTCCTAGCTGGATCAATCACTTTTGTTGATATATTTTCATGCGACCCTAATTGGCTTAGGGCAATACCTCACACAAATGATACACCTTGGATGATGCGTCATACAAAATTGAAAGTATCTCATGATGTGGTCAAACGATAACATTGCCCACTGTCTTGGAAGTGTTAACATAGTGTTTGGCAAGAAAGTGCAAAGTGATTTGTATAGGTGGCTACTTCATCAGTGCATCTATAGTCTCAGGCAATTCTGAGCATCTATGTTGACTTGCAATTGAGAAGCCACTGCACACAAAAAGGTGCATTCAAGTAATGGTCCATGCTGAATAAATGCCCACCTAGTGAAAAGGCAAATGTGGCAGGCTAATGGGCCAGGGCAAATAGATTGCTAGATTCTGATAACACCTCCAATGATATTATTGAAATATGTGATAAGAAACAGCACAGGTAAAATTGCAGTTATGACAAAATTTTAAAAGCACCTCTGCAAACTGCTGGAACCCTCAGCATTATGCCTGTTCTACACGCACATGTTGCAGCGCAATCCATATCTCAGGCACAGGAGCCTCCACACATCACTTTGTGATCTCCTCACAATAAGGTTAAAAAACAGTCTGGCACAAGCTACCTGATGTGATTCATTTTGCAAGCGCCAGCCAAGTGCTGATGGTGGTAGAGCGAAATTGAAGTTTGTCCTTGTATGGACGCCTCGGCCCACGTTTTAACAATTCTAGCGGCAAAGCACACCTTTTACAGCACACATAAATCTTAAATTAGACTGCTTGCTGATGCTGTACAGTAAATTCCTGTAAAGAACTAAATCACACAGAAAACATTTAGAATACCAAACTAATCAAATACTGGCTTGAATACATTTGTGCATTAAGGAAGCAAGGTGTAATGTACACTGTTGCAGCAAATTTTTACTTATGTGTGGAATACTTGTATGACACAGCAGAGTTAATTTTTGAGTTCTTACATAGCAATGACTACCTACAGGTACATTTTGTAAGGCTTAGGGAAACTAATTATTAGTAGAACTGTGTATGTACACTGGCACTGAGAAATTGGTTATAATAGTGGCAGCTTATAATGGACCACTGCAAAAAAATGCCCGTTTGTCAGAC
Organism: Dermacentor andersoni; assembly: GCF_023375885.2. NCBI lineage: Eukaryota > Metazoa > Arthropoda > Arachnida > Ixodida > Ixodidae > Dermacentor > Dermacentor andersoni. Next base: position 140,387,173 of record NC_092823.1, read on the forward strand.
ACCAACCAGCTATTTTACCACGAAGCGCTCCCTGGCCTTAACCCATATGAAAATCAGTGGGACGACCAGAGAGGGTACAGTACATTGGCTTACACTGATCATGATGAGGTCCCGTCATCCAGCTAGCGCCAAGGTACAAGAAGGATGTCCAGCCGTCTATAGAGTAAAAGGAACAAAATAAGATAGCATCAAGTCAGTTGAAAGGCAGATTTGCAATTACAAATAAGGTGACCCAGTCACAGTCATTCATTAATAAATGCCAAGCTGTCGTGATTTCACTCCCAGATGAAGCGCCTACTAGGTTAAAGGTTTTGCTGCTTATTTAGAACAAAACAAGTGAAATTGGTACATCAGCAGACGATTTAATTTGGAATTGTATGGATGAAGTAAACATTGCAGTTATATTTTTGTTTTGCTATAAAGTGGGAACGCTACAAACTGCATAGTCAGTGAGACACAGGCGCGCACACGCAAGAACAAAAGGGCACAAAATAGGGCGAGTTCAGCCTGGTTCAGCATTACAGCCAGCGCGTCGTCTTCGAATGCACTCCTTTCGGTTGGTTCGTGCTACGTCAACCACAAAGACTAACAAAGCAGGGCAAAGTTCTGACTGGTGTTGCGGAAGACGTGGAGCGCGGTAGTTCTGAACGGCTGAACACAAGCAGAACCCTCGTATAATAGTAATGGCGAAAACTCGCAGGGCAGAAGAACCCATATATCAAGAATTGTCGCGGGTAACACCTAAAAATATTTACATTGTTGACGAAAAACGAAGTGCAATGTATTTCACTTACCGGAAAAAGTGCTATCCGAACGTGCGACGTACAAAGACGCACCGAGACACGAAGGCGGCGAACGCAGATCCCGTCATTGTGGTAGTAAGCCGTCGGCGAAAACACGCAATACAGCCGATGTCACGAAGCACTGATGCAAAACACACGGCAAACAGCATCAGCACAGCTAAATGACTCCAGTTAATATTCAGTACAAATGTACAGAACGGCTTAGAATGACGCACAACTAGATAACGAACCCACGACCGAGACATTGCGGATGGCAGTGGCCGTTTTTTTTTCAAACTTCCTGCCTCCCAGTGTTTCCAGCACTGAATGAGATGTCCGACAAATTTGGATTGTGCCGCCGTAGTGATGGCAGCGCGGTGGCTCTGTCACACTGCTGTGTAACGCCGGCGTTTCGCTCCTGCTGCTGTCAGTATACCTGCGGCTCGAGCATAGAATGGTTTCCAGGCGTCGTGTGCGCGCCCCGTATGGAAAACAATAACACGCGCTTGATTGTTGAAGTTCTGGTGTGAAATTATGTAACATTAAAGCCAATTAACTTATGTTGCTTCCAACGAGTTCGATTTGCCTGTGGCGTTTTTTATTCGCTAACGCCGACGGCCGACGGTAACCGCACTTTAACACGTCGTTTGGCATTTTATGCACTTTTAGACAAAAAGATCTAGAAAACTTCTTGAGTTAGACATTCTGAATGGGTTTACCAAAACAGACTCTAGTGACACTAGTAGTGGGTTTTGCCGCAGATAGAATATATACTAGCATATTCCAAGTGCTGAGGTTATGTTTAGAAGAAATTCTATTTTCAGTCTTATCGTAGACCAAGACGTCTGTAGCCGTTTGTAGCCGTTTCAAGAAGTTTTTAAGAGGTTCTGTGTTTCGTGGGATCCCTCTTGCGACGCAAATTTCACGGTCGAGTAGTAGACGTTGGTCGCCTTCGATGATGCCTTCTACGTCAGCGGGTGTTTCGGTGCCGACCAAAATAACAATGCTGGAGCGAGGCGGGATGCTCACTTGATCTTCGAGCACACTCAAGGCGTGGTGACTACGAGGGCTCTCCGGTGGTATCGCTTTATCTTCCGACAGCGTTATTGACTGTGACTTCAGGTCGATGATTGCGCCGTGTTGGTTCAGGAAGTCCATACCGAGAATGACGTCTCGTGAACACTGTTGGAGGATAACGAAAGTGGCAGGGTAAGTCCGGTCATGAATGGTTATTCTTGCCGTGCAGATTCCAGTCGGCGTGATGAGGTGTCCTCCTGCGGTTCGAATTTGAGGGCCTTCCCATGCAGTCTTAACCTTCTTCAACTGGGCGGCGATGTGTCCACTCATGACGGAGTAATCAGCCCCTGTGTCCACTAAGGCGGTAACTGCGTGGCCGTCGAGAAGCACGTCGAGGTCGGTGGTTCTTTGTCTGGCGTTGCAGTTGGGTCTTGGCGTCGGATCACGGCTGCATCGTGTTGTACTGAAGCTTGAACGTCGCGTCGTCAAGTCGTCTTTCGTCGGTGTAGTCTTGGCTTCCTGACTTCGTCCGGACAGCGGCGTGTCGTCATTAGGTCGTCGAGATGGTTGCTTCGTCGTCTTCGTCGGCGGCGGAGGATCTTCGTCAGTTCGACGAACAGCAACCGCACCTCCATCGGTTGCTGCTTTTAGTTTTCCGGATATGGGCTGACGGACCGGCCGCGGGCTGGGCCAGTGTATGGTCGGCGCTGCGGCGACAGGTAGCGGCCTGGTGACGGCGAACGGGAAGCTCGTCGAGGGCTCCACTGAGTGGCGGCGAGGTAGTCGGCGATATCGCGAGGTCGTTCGCCAATCTGTGGCCGCGGCGCGTTAACGGCGAAACCTCGCAGTCCCATCTCCCGGTATGGGCATCGGCGGTACACATGGCCGGCTTCCCCGCAGTGGTAGCAGAGCGGGCGGTGGTCAGGAGCGCGCCAAACGTCTGTCTTCCTCGGGTAGCTGCGCTGGGCGACGGGTGGTCGTGCTGGCGGCGGCGGAGGCGGCGGACGACGGAATTGCGGCGTGACAGGGCCCTGGCGCGGTCGCGGAGGGGGACCTTGACGGCGTGCGACGGCGGCGTAGGTCATCGCTTGCGGCTCAGGCTGCGGCGATTCACGGGCTACTCCAAGTTGTTGTTGGAGTTCCTCACGCACGGCGTCGGCAATCGAAGCCACTTGAGGCTGTGATGATGGGAACAGCTTTTGTAGCTCCTCCCGCACGACAGCTCGGATAGTCTCGCGTAGGTCGTCGGTGGCCAGTGACTGAACTCCGGCGTAGTTTGTCGCGTTCGTGCGGCGGTCGAATTGCCGGTTTCGCATCTCGAGTGTCTTTTCGATGCTGGTGGCCTCGCGAAGAAACTCGTCGACGGTCTTCGGTGGGCTTCGTACCATCCCGGCAAAAAGTTCCTCCTTCACACCACGCATGAGTAGGCGGACTTTCTTTTCCTCGGACATTTCCGGGTCGGCGTGGCGGAATAGGCGGCTCATTTCTTCTGTAAAAATTGCGGTGGTCTCATTTGGTAGTTGCACCCGGGTTTCTAATAGCGCTTGGGCTCGTTCTCGGCGTACGACGCTTGCGAACGTCTGCAGGAAGCCGCTTCGGAAAAGTTCCCAGGTCGTTAAGGTGGCTTCTCGGTTCTCGAACCACGTCCTGGCCGCGTCTTCCAAAGCGAAGAAGACATATCGCAGTTTGTCGTCGCTGTTCCAGTTGTTAAAGGTAGCGACTCTCTCGTACGTCTCAAGCCAGCTTTCCGGGTCCTCGAAAGTTGAACCGCGGAACGTCGGAGGCTCCCTGGGCTGCTGCAGCACGACGGGTGACGCTGGGGCTGCCATTGGTGTGGACGTGGTGGCCATCTTCCTAGTCGTCTCAGGCAAAAGTCCGTGCTCCGGGGGCAGTCCTTGCAGCCTGCGGCTACCTCGCTGGTTCTTGGCGACGTTGGTGTCTTCCGAGTGAGGGCTTGGGTCACGGCTTTGTGGGGGCGTCCGGTACATGAACGCAAAGCACCTCCACCAGATGTCACGTGGTGGTGACGTAGAAGAACACAGTAGCAATACTGTGAACGAGAAAACTAACTTTTATTGGGCGAACTTGTGCCCACAAAACAGGCTACACTTATAGCACAACGAAAGCGGCGAACACAGTCGGCGATCGTCGGAAATCTGATCAGCGGGTCAAGCGGGTCGGCTTTTATACAACAGTCGTCGAATGTTCCAGACTAATCGTTGGGACCCGCATGCCTTCCACAAAGTTCTACAACATTCGAGTCACGCGATGAAATCAGATAATACAAGGTTCGGCGACAACAGACAGCGGATAGCAGCGTCGATAACTTTCCAGAAACTTCGGATACATGCAGACGCGTCCCGCGCTGTGCGATAACATTTGTTAGGCGGCGAAACGCGGTTGCTCGTTAAAGATAAGTACACGTGTCAATATGCTACCACAGGGGTGGTAGCATATACAGTAACTCTAGGCTAGGTGGCGCGCGCCGCCGCCGCCCGATTCAAAGGGTTGAGCCTCAATCATCCATCCATCCATCCATCCATCGTGCCGCGGCACCATCCGGTCTTCGTAATCCGCCGTGTTTCGACAGCATCGGCAAGTCAGGTTGCTGCGCTTTTTGTTTTTATTAAGCCTTAGCAGCAGCACAGTTCCAATGTGGGCAGCTGATTGCTGATTAGGGTTTGTTTTGATTACAACAGGCATCTTTAGCGCTTGTCGCTTGCTTGAAAAGCTTGTGCTAGCTCGGAATACTCGTACACGGAATAAAATATAGCTGGTGGTAATGAAGCGCGGAGTGTGTCATCTTAACTATAAAGAGTGTGCAGCTGAGCACACCTCCCTGAGGTACACCAGTCTCCTGTATAAATGGACGTGAAAGTACATTCCCGACTTTCACGAGGAAGATACGATTGGACAGATAACTTTCTATCAGGTTTAGCATATTGCCACGGATGTCCATTCCCGACAAGTCTCGCAAGATCCCGTACCGCCACGTTGTGTCGTACGCCTTCTCCATATCGAGGAATATCGATAAGAAAAACTGTTTGTGTACAAACGCGTCGCGAATATTCCCCTCAATACGCACGAGATGGTCGGTTGTGGACCGACCCTCTCTGAAACCACTCTGATAGGGATCAAGTATTTTGTTCATTTCAAAGATATGTATGAGTCGCCGGTTAATCATTTTCTCAAACAGCTTACAAAAGCAACTCGTGAGAGCTATCGGGCGGTAGCTTGCCGCTGACGAAGGATCTTTACCTTGCTTCAAAACGGAGACCACGATCGCTTCTTTCCATGCAGGTGGAAGATATCCAGCACAGGGGCGTAGCCAGGGGGGGGGGGGGGGCTTATGGGGCTTCAGCCCCCCCCGAAATTTTTTCGGGCTGTCCATGGACCGCCAACCAAAGCGACCCCCGGCGCCGGAAATCACTCTGGATTTTGTCTAGCATGCCTTTTGGCGCTCGAAAAGACATCTGACCGCGAAGATTGCGAACTAGGGCTGGATTTCGTGGCCACGCCCATACACCGGGAGTCACATAACGCCAAGCAGTCCCATCCGAGCACAAAGTTTCAAGGGCGCTTTGATGGTGAGCGGGCTCGCCGCGGAATCTTACTGAGGCCACGGAATCTATGGAGCGCATGGATATCAATTGCGAAACTTTATGGGTATAAATCTCATAAGCTCTTGATGTTAAAGGTGCATTGACATTTCCAAAGTTTTGCTTTAGATTTTCAATTGCCGAACTTTGTGGGTTTAATGTTGTTATAAACATTTGACGCCAAAGGTTCATTGACTTTTCTAAAGTCTTACATCGGAACATACAATGAGACAAGCCAAATCAAAGCAGTGGCAGACGAGTTGACAAAGCACGCAGTGAGGTCCAATGAGACGAAGCGTTGGGGTGGTTCATTTGTGCCGTCATGTCACATAAAAAAATATCAACATTTTTTTTAACCTACGCCAGAACATCCATGTCAAGACACTAAACCCAGCCGAAGTAACTACGTTCTTATTTATTTTTTCTACTTTGACTTTTATTCGCGAGGTCAAATTGAGCCGCTTCAATTTTTTTTTTATTGTCGCTACCCTACCCGCGGGCTGCCAGAGCCAGCCAGAGCGCATACGTTTTTCTCGTATGACCCCGACCACCGCGCGGTGCACTACGGTGCGCGTTCGGTTTGCTCTGGCCGAGTGGATTTTCACCTGACAGAGTTTTGGACGCTTTCTGGCTAGCAGATGAGAAAAAAAAAACAATGGTCGCTCGCCGCCATCACTGTGGGGAATCGAAGGATTGCACCGCGTTCCTTGAGCGGAACCTTTCCGGAAAGTCTTGTTTCGCCGGTGTAGGATACTGAGCAGTATGCGTATGGTTCTCAGTGGACCAAGCGTCTCATGTTTTCTTCGGCATTCCTTCCGTAGCCCCATTAGGTGCCCGAAGTAGGCATTCGATTCTGACCAACATACTTTCCTATGCGTTTCTTTTTTTTTTTTTCATTTCGGTGCCTCCGCCCCACAGAAAAAAAAACAAAACATTGTTACGGCGCAGCGAATTGTCGCATGGTGAAAGTTCGATTTTGATACTTCTTTTGCGGAAAGTAATTGGCGACGGGACGCTTCAGTTGCCGGATACGTTTATTGTATTATTGCGAGAACAATTATATGGACACTCCAGCCGCATTCCGACCGTCACCGTCGCCCTCATGTTTCGTATAAAGTCCAAGGGTAATAACATCGTGACCACGCGCTGCATGCTGTATGTGCGAGTAAAAGCGTAGGAGGGGAGGTGGAATGGGTGAGCCGACGATGGTGGCTCAGTCTTGTGTGCGCAAAGAAGAAAAGCGGGGAGCAAGCGCGCAGCCTTCCGTCGCGCGCAATACATCGGGGAGAGTGGATGGAATGGGGGCGGAATCTAGGATTCCGTGAATCTATGATTGTGCAACATGGTTTATTTGCCTTGTTTGACGCATTATACACAGTTACTTTTTCTTACATACACAGACTCATTGGAGACTTATACTTATACTTAAATATCTTGTTGCGAGGTTTTGTGTATACATGCAGTGAGCTTTGTTTCCAGTGACACTTTTTTGTCCTTTATCAATCCGTATTTTCGCATTTGTATATCCCATTGTATCTTTGCATTTCTAATGTACGAGGGCGAGTCAAATGAAAGTGAGCCTACTCTAACCGCGCAATAATGGTTCGGTTCATTATCTGCGAGGCATGCGCGTAGGAGAACGGCATGTCTCATTTACAAAATTGACACGCAGGTGTGAGGATAAATGTTCTTTAAGGCTCTCATACACTGGGTTGAATATGGTTGCGTCACATAATGGACACTTCGAAAATTGAACAGCTCGGTGTCGCGAAGTTTTTGACAGCTCAAGGTGTTTCCAAAACAGAAATTAATCGCCGTATGGCTGCCTTGTACGTTGAACACTGTATTTCATTGATCACTGTGAAGCGTTGGAGCAAACGGTTCAAAGGACGGTGCAAAAACATTCCAAGACCGGGCCAAAACCGTCGTGCAATCACCCCCCACACAATTTCAAAGGTTCATGAGCTGATGAAACAAGAACGGAGGATAAACATCGATGAACTGGCAGACCGTCTGAACATCAGTCACGGTTCGGTTCACGCCATAATTCATGAGCTTCTCGGTTATCGGCTGTTTGGCGCGCAATGGATCCCCAAGATTTTGATCCATCGCGAGAAGAAGCGAAGTTTCGCGCTGCCTTGACTCATCTGATCGGGTATCACAATGAGGATGAGGACTTCTTGTTTGAAATTGTTCTGGGGACGAACCTTTGTGCCACTACTACGAGCCTGAAACACGATGGCAAAGCTTACAGTGGAAACGTTCGAATTTACCACGCCCAGAGAACGCAAAGGCCATCATTTCCGCTGGAAAGGTGTTGCTGACTTTTTTTTCGATTTTCAGGGTCCATTACTGATAGAATTTGCTAAATCTTGAGAGGCTATCAATTGTTTCCGATATTGTGAAATGCCAGAACGGCAGCGTGTCGCAATCAAGAACGAACAACGTGGAAAATTGACGAATGGGGTCATCTTGTTCCACGACAATGCCTGTCCCCACGTCGCTTATGTGGTTAATACAAAACTGGCAAAGTTCAAGTGGGAAACGCTGCAATATCCGCCATACAGCTCAGACCTGTCACCTTGCGACTTCTACATTTTGGGGCAACCAAAAAACAGCTCAAGGGAACCAGATACAGACTTTTTTAAGCAGCAACCCAAGGAGTTTTATCAGACGGGAATCACGCGACTAGTTAGTCAATGGGACAAATGTCTAAATTCTCATGAAGACTACTTTTAAATAAAATACCCCGTTGTTGGCTCACATTCATTTGACTTGCCCTCGTATATCTTGCAGAACTCCTGCTTTTTATACGTGCTCTCTGTCGCGACTATAACTTCGGTGCAATTACTCATGATACACGACAGGGGACAGCTACTCCTGCGTAATACGTCGGAACAAACGATAGCGTTATTGAGATTTTTCACTAGCCATTGCATACATACAAGAATGTAAGCACAGTTCTTGAATGATAAAGTTTCATTAAAATATTTGTCTTCAACTTGTTCAGTTCATTGCCTTTTAATTTTTCATATCAGCGGCATGCACTGCTTTCCTGGTTTCGAACTGATATAGTTCTAAAGTTCGTGTGATATTTTCTTTACTTAATAAATAGACAAAAATATGGAAGCATTGATATCAGTTATTTTGGGCAAAATGTTTGGCACGTACGAGTATATTCTTTTATGAAAAAATACATATTTTATTGTTTTGACAGTGCATAGCATTCAAGAATTCGTTTGCAGCATCTTTGGCAATGACAATGCAGTTATTATTCATGTATTTGATCCCTCGACAAATTGTTTAAGAGGAAGCTTTAGCTCGGGCCCAATCCCACGCGGCCTATTCAAATACTTGTAAAACGCAGAAGCGCTTTTCTGAGATAATCCTGCTAATCGCTTTTATTGAAATTGGTTGCATTTGAGAGAGAAAGTTAAATTCTAGTGTCTGTTGGAAACAGAACTTCGATTTAGGGCCTGAATTTTGTTTAAAATATTTTGAAAGATTCGAAAGTTTGAAAAAATAGAAGCACGACGTTTACAAACTAATAGCTATGCATGAAGAACAGATATTGTAGTTCTGTAAACGGCATCTATTATAACAGTGAAAGCGGACAAGTTTGATATGTCAGTTTGTATCTTACGTGAATTGGTTACGTTGTGTACAACGGTTGTGCAAAAGCCGTATTTCAAGAATACTAAATTTTTTTGAGATTCATGTCTAACATATCTTTTTTGTCCGCTGTAGATGTACTATTAGATGCAATTCACAGAATTGTGATATCATTTTTCATTGTTGAGTCACGGAGTTTTAAACTTGATAGTGTCGTTTTCTGAAAATTTTCGATTTTGACCAATTTTTAATAAATAATTGACCACCTAAATGAAAAAGTCGAAACCAGCAGTCACTAGAATTAAACGTTTTCTTTTAAATGCAGCAAACCTCCTCAAATTCGGTGAAGTGGTTGCAGGGAAAAACGAATTCCCCTTCTACATGTATTTAAATAGGAGCACCCGAGCTAAAGCTTCCTCTTAAGGAGGAGGACGAGCTGCAACGTGCCCCCCCTCGAACAAAATTTCTGGCTACGCCACTGGCCCCATGTATATATATATACATGGGGCCAGTGGCGTAGCCCCCCCCCCCGAACAAAATTTCTGGCTACGCCACTGATCCAGCAGCCCAAATAGTATTAAAAAGTGCAAGTAGTGACAGTTGTGTGTCAGTGTGTACGTTCTTAATCATGTCGTACATTATTCTATCAGGTCCCGGTGCAGAGCTGCTGCATAAGATCAAGGCAGCTCTCAGCTCGGCAATGCAGAAAGGACGGTTGTATGATGCGTTTTGTGGGAATTTCCGCTCAAATGCCCTACGTTCTTCTATTTGTCTGTACTTGATGAAGGATTTTGAGTAGTGGATTGAGCTTGACACATGCTCAAAGTGCTTCCCTAGGGTGTCTGCCTGTTCTTCTAAGGTATTCCCTTGTTCTAAGGTATTCTAAGGTATTCCCTGCTTCTTTAGCGCTTGTCGCTTGCTTGAAAAGCTTGTGCTAGCTCAGCCCGGCTTCGAGCAGGGAACCTCATGTGTTTCATGCTGGCGAAGAGAAAACGTAATTTTTAAGGCAGAAGCCTTAGATCTCCGTGTTTCAAGGTCGTGTTGTGAGGTACAGAATATATCACACGATCCAAGGAAGGCCAGAAGCGAACCAAAAGTATGTCCAGCCGAGATGATTAATGATTAGCAAATTTAATTATCGATTAGCGATTGGATTAAGGTGAATTAGGTTGAATCAGGGAGATTAAGGAGGATTAAGGTGGATTAGAGCGGATGAAGGAGGATTAGCGTGGATTACAGTAGGCTTTACAAGACGTTCTCCTTCGTGTCTCTTAGGCGATAGGTAAGGACACTTGTTTTTTATTCTAGCGATGATGGCAGCGTAATTAATTTTTTTAAGGGTAAGCTTTTAGCTAGGTTGCATTTTTTTATTGGAATAAAGCAAAATAATTCTAAGGTTACGGTACTGTTCTATCAATGTTATATTAATGGATAATCATTCAAGACCGCTGTAACCGATCATCTTTTCAAATGACTCGAATTTCGCTGTTCTTTCTTTTTATTTTATTTGCTGCTGTTTCTGCATATTTATCTTGTACTGTTGTCCTCATAGGTATGAATGTTTTTGATTGTTTGTAAACCATGTAACTATCCCCTCATCATGCCCATTGGGCCCCGAGGGTATGATAATGATCGAGTAAATAAATTAGCCTGTAAAATATGAACTGTGGTGTTCCTTGTACTATACATTCTTTATACCACGTAAATACGTGCAGATTTATTTTTATTTCTGATGTCGTGAACAAAAATAGGAAACATGTCTTTTATTTGAGCGTAACAAAGATTTCATTCAAGCCTAACAACAGTCACATGCAGGCACAATTAACACCGCAATAGATATGAGATAATGCACACATACATGAAGAAGATATATTTAGTGGCAGTGACGCAGTTTAAAGGAGTACTGACATAAAAAGAGCCACGTGGTTTTTTCTGCTTTAATAAGTAGTTAATGACCCAGTAATCACGGCACGAAACCTCACTTACTTCAGAGTGCGACAGGTAATTATTTGCAGTCTTTTTTGTAGCGACCAGTCGAAGTTTCGGTTCCAGAGAGCAACGAGACGGGACAAACGGGAAGGTAAACAAAGTGGTCACGTGTTCGCAAAAAGCCATGACGTATACTCTGACGCGCAGCCAGCGTGCGCGACCAACTTGCTGAATATTGTCGTGCGACTGCCGCATCGGTCGGACGACCGCAGCCAATGACAGCGCCCGTAGCGTGAACGTCATGACCACGTGGTAGACCCGGCGGGGCGGGGCAGGCGAGCGGGCATCTCGCCGCTCCGATGATGTCTTTTTTTTTTTTTTTCTCTCTCCCTGGTCGAAACGCGGGCCTCTTTCGCCGCTGCCGGCGGCACATAAATGGGCTACAATTTGTTTCTGACACGAAATAACTTCTAGAATAAAGTGACCTCGAAAGAGTGCGAGTTATAAAACGTTGTGCGAAATAGCTACTCGGACGCGGTAAGCGCAGACGCGCCAGCAATCGTCTGTATACGAAGCGGCTCGCCTGGCTGGCCTGTTTACTCATCGCTACTAACGGCACCGAGAAAACTAACCGTGTTTTCATTTAAGAGAAACATAAATGTTCAGGCATTGATTGTGCTGACGAATTTAGGCGCTTTATTACGAGCTGCGGACGCATCGCAAGGACCCTCGGCCCCGGATAGACGGCCGGCGAGCTAGGCCTACATCGTCTCCCAGCGATCGCAAGCTCGCCTGGCATGCTCGTTCGCTTCTGTCGGCGCCAATGAAATCAAATGTGCTGCAATTTAAGCGTGACATAACTGTGTACACGTTGTGCCGACTAACATAGGCGCTTCGTTATACGAGCTAGAAACGATCGTGTCACAAGCGCAACCGGTGTCGGATTCGATGGCCCAGCGAGCTATTGGCTCGCTGCCGGCTCTTGGCCATCGGCGGCTGTCAACGGATCCGATACTGCTAACGCGACCTTGTGGAAACACGTCTATAGTGCTCGCATAGACGTGTTTATATTGTCATCGTTTGTTTCAAACAAGGTAGCTGTGCAAATACGGTTGCTTTCACTTTCTGTTCGAAGTTTCGCAGCATTCCGAACTTCCACGCAGGGGCGCCGGTTCTGGGCCGCCGCTCGCTCATTCGTACCACGTGTCCCGAATCGCTGTATGCGGCAAGTCGCACACGACGCGCCGTACTACAGATCGCACGGAAAATCGCGCCATGTGTCTCGCGCTTTAGACGTGGCCAATCACTTCGACTCAGATATTGCGGCCGGCGATGGCGAGGACGAACCTCAACAACAGGTGGGCTCGGCAGCAGCGCTTCGGGAATGTTGCTTCAAAATCCGCTCTGCTTCTCGGTGCAGGTTCTCGCTACCCTAATCACAGTATGGTCACCGAACCGTGCTTGTGCATCGGACGGACTTCATTGCCACAATCTTGGTGACAGCGTCATCGAGGTATCAGTGGATGGTGACATGTGCGAGATCAGCAAGAACATCCCGCCTTTCCTCCTGACATCTGCGCTTGCGCCTTCATCTGTGACGTCACATCACGTGGGACTTCCAGCGCCTTTAAAACGGGTCGCACTGCAAGTTGCCTCCTGTGGGCTCGGCAGCAGCGCTTCGGGAATGCTGCTTCAAAATCCGCTCTGCTTCTCGGTGCAGGTTAGTTCTTACTTACCTACGAAGTGCTATCGTAGTGACAACCGTTTCCTGATGCTGCTGCCATGCCCACTGCTGTTGTCTGATATGTTTCCGTTTGTGTTGAATCTTTTATCATGTGGCGATATTGAGGCGAACCCAGGTCCGACTGAGAAGGAACTCTTGATGAAGCTACTTGATGGCCAGAATAACATGATGACCACCATGAATAGCCTATTGTCGAATCAAAATAGAATGGAATTATATATAACAGATATGAAGGAAAGACTAAGCTGTTTAGAGACTAACTCGTCTGTTCTGCAATCTTTAGAACAAGAATTTAAAAACGTGAAGTCATCTGTCGCTACTTTGCGAACACAGGTGTCATATTTACAGAATAAGTTAGATGACCAAGAAAATAGAGGTAGACGGAACAACCTGATCATTTACGGGATCCAGGAACATGACAATGAAACAACGGATAGCCTAACAAAAATACTACAAGACGATCTTTTCAAGGATAAGCTGGGACTCAGTGTTAGTGGCATGGAGAGATGTCACAGACTAGGCAAAAAGAGCAGAAAAGGCCGCCCAGTGATAATTAAATTCTTGGATTATCGTGAGAAACTAACAATTCTCAGGTCTTGTTCAAAGTTAAAAGGAACAAACCTTTCCGTAACAGAAGACTTTTCATTCAGAGTGCGTCAAATACGAAAAAAATTGTGGCTAAGTGCGAAACAGGAAAAAGAAAATAATGCTAAGGTGAAGTTGTTCTTTGATAAGTTAAGCGTGGACGGCGTAATGTTTGGCTGGGACGAAGCTAAAGATAAACGCTTTAAAATTACTAAACAGAAATGAATTGAGAAGATAAACAGCAGGCCTTTCACAATTCTTAACATGAATTGCCGCAGTGTCGTGAATAAGACTGTCCAGCTTGAGAGCATGCTTTTTTCACTAGAACCCGACGTGGCAGTACTAACCGAAACTTGGTTAAGCGATGATATATTTGACAGTGAATTCGTACCAAAGAATTATAAAGTGTTACGTAGGGACCGGGATAGAAGAGGGGGAGGTATTGCTATACTGTATAAATCTTCCATTATGCTGCAGACAATGCCTGATGTTCCGGATGTAGAAAGCATATTTTGTAAATTACACGTCAATAATTTTAGATATATCCTTGCAGGTTTGTACAGACCTCCTAACTCCACTGTTGATTACTTGGAGCGCTTGTCAACTTATATGCATTCATATGTAACGCAAGAAGATAAATTAATATTAACCGGTGATTTCAACCTGCCAAATATCAATTGGGAAACTTTTTCTTCGTATCCAATTCAAAGTGCGGAAAGTGTTATGACTAATATAGCTTTTACCTTTGATCTACTACAAATTGTGCAGGATTTCACAAGAATTCAAAATGATTCAAGGTCCATTCTTGATTTTTTTGTAAGTAACATCCGGTATTTCTGATCACAAAGCAGTTGTCCTGACGTTGAAAAGTGCTTTAATCAATCGAACCAATAACGTTCGATATTTTCCAAATTTTTCAAGAGCCCAGGATGACTCTATAATAGATGCGCTAGCTTTTAACTACGATCACTTTCAAGGCCTTGATTGTAGTGTAAACGACCTCTGGCTTTTTTTTAAAGACCTCATTTTTGATTGTGTGGAACGCTTCGTTCCTAAAATAGTGAAGAAGTCGGAGCGCCGCAATCCATGGATTACGCGGGAGACGTTACAGATGAGACGGAAACTTAAGCGATTAAAAAAGAAACGCACCCTAATGAAGGACAGCGAAGAACTTAAAGCCGATATTGATAACTTGTCCGAAAAACTTCACGAAAAGATTGTCAAAGATAAAGAGCATTATCACAGCACATTACTACCAGACTTTATCAGATCATCTCCCGATAAATTCTGGAGGGTTGTGACGCCCGCCTCTTCGTCTTCCGACACCTTTTTTATAAACGGCGAAAGTGTACGGGATGAGAAAACTGTGTGTTCTGCTTTTAATAACCATTTTAAGAGTGCATTCACAAGTGATGATGGCTGTTTACCATGCTTTTCTGCTGAACTGCCTTCCCTTCCCGACATTGTTATTTCGGAACAGGGTATTCTAAATTTATTGTTAAAGCTTGACATTAAAAAATCTCCAGGACCAGACGATATTCCGAACTGTTTCCTAAAGCGTTACGCTGAATGGTGTGCAAAATATCTGTACATTCTATTTGCGAAGTCAATTAACGAAGGATCACTATACCGGAAGACTGGAAAATTGCTAGAATAAAACCTTTACATAAATCGGGGGATAAATCGCGCATCAATAATTACAGACCGATTTCATTAACATCAACATCTTGTAAGCTCTTAGAACATATAATTCATAAACATATAACTGGTTTTCTAGACGAACATAACGTTTTCACAAACATGCAGCATGGTTTCAGAAGCGGCCTTTCGACGACTACTCAACTAGTTGAAATCATACATGACTTTGCTAACACTGTAAACAAAGGGAAACAAACAGACGCGATATTCATGGATTTCAGCAAGGCATTTGATAGGGTGTCTCATGTTAAATTGCTTCATAAGCTAGGAGCTGTGCTTAAATATGATAAAATATTAGCATGGATTAAAGCCTACCTTACAAACCGCCATCAGTTTGTTACTGTAAATAAAACAACCTCTGATACAGCTGCTGTAAATTCTGGTGTCCCACAGGGATCCGTTCTTGGCCCCCTTTTCTTTTTGTTATATATAAACGATATTGTCACTAACCTCTGTTAAAATCAGGCTTTACGCTGACGACTGCGTTCTGTACGATGAAATAACAACGGAAGAAGACCAACTTAGGTTAAACAGGGACATTAATAAGGTAGTTGAGTGGTGTAGACAATGGCAAATGAGCATTAATTTCGAAAAGACAGTATATATGCGGATAACATTAAAAAAGAAGCCACTGGTATATCGATATGGCACAGAAAACGCTTTTTTGGCAGAGGTAGCGCAATATAAGTACCTTGGCTTGTACATAACAAAGGATCTTTCCTGGTCAAAGCACTTTGATACAGTAATAGCAAATTGTCGCCGCAAGTTGTTTTTTCTAAGACTCGTATTAAAATCCTCCACACCAACAGTACGTCTATCGGCATACAAAACACTAGTCCGCCACGTTTTAGAATATGCTATAGTTATATGGGACCCGTTCACTAAAAGCGATATTGGAAAGCTAGAAAGCTTACAGAAAAAAGCAGTTCGATTCATCTACAATACATATGGGCGTAGTTCTATTACTAACCTTTTATCTCGGAGCGGCTTGCCTTCTATAAGTGACAGAAACCGTGCATGTCGTTTAAAATTCTTTTTCCAAATAATAAATGGTCACTACAACATCGACACGTCTCGCATTATCACCTATGCAACAGGTTACGCTACCAGACAGCGACACTCACTAGCTGTAACTCCATTGACAACACGTGTCAACTGCTTCAAGTATTCCTTTTTTCCGAGAACTATAGTAGATTGGAATAAGCTGGCCGATAAAACTGTAACACAGGACTCATTATCACTTTTTGAAACATATCTTTAACTTTTTTTTTCTTTTTTTTCCACTTGCTGAGATTGTCAGTGATAGCACTGTTTTACTGTAGGATTGGGAAGTATCGCTGATGTAACCTTGAAGCGCTTGTTTTTGTTTTTGTGCCTGTGTTTTTTGCGCCTGTGTTTTTTGTGCCTGTTTTTTGCGCTTGTGTGAAGCGCTTGTTTGAAGAATTTTTTAGTACAATTCCCCATTTTTGTATCTATATTGTTTCGTGAACTTACTCGTGTACCACGCTGCTAAGATCTTGTTTAAGATCGCAGTATTTATAAATAAATATAAATAAAAAAAAACCCTGGCATTGGCCACAATCAATGGTAAGACACAACAAATCGGCATTGAACGTTGTGGCAGCGCAGTCAAGCTCATAGTGTGGGAAATATACCGATGGACACGACAAAAACTGCAGTTGCAGCGACACGGAGAGCGTCCCACTACAAGTACAACAGCTAGAACAAGCAACAGAGGAGAAGAGCACATGTAAGCCGCATGGCAGCCAATGAAAATTCGTGACGTAGCCACATGACGTAGCGTTTTCTTGGCTATTTGGATGGATGGATGGCGGCTATACCCTTTGTAACGGGCGGCGGCTGGCGCCACCTAGCCTTTTGCTCCCCCTCCTATTTTATTAGTATTCTTTTTTTTCCTTTCTTTATATACTCTTTTCCTTAACCTAGTTTTCACTCCCCTCCTCCCCCCAAAATAACTATATAAAACAGTAGAGGAAGCATTATCTCCCCGATTTATGGTATTATCTATCCCTTGACTTCCTCCACCAATCCTCTAGCCTCCCCTTCGTTACTGCCACTCTTTTCTCGTCTATTTGCCCTCGTTCCCCGGGAAAACCTAATGCCCCTTCCATATCTGCCACTGTTCCCTCTGCCAGGGTCGGGCGAAGGTCTGTACATCTCAGCACTATATGCTCAGTGGTCTCCATTTCGGTTCCGCATGCTGTGCACCGAAGGTCCACGTCTTCAAATTTAGCCCTGTATGTTTTCGTTCTCAAAACCCCCGTCCTAGCTTCGAATAATAGTGCGCTGCCCCGCGAGTTATCAAATAAGAGCTCTCTCTTAATCTCCTGCTTTTGTGACCTATACATTGATAGCACTGGCTTTCCGAGCATTCTTTCTTCCCACATTTTTCTTTCCGTCTCCTTCACCTTCTTTCCCACACTAGAACCACGTTGGACCCCCTCCCTCGGCTGTAGGTATCTATTCCTCAGCTTCCTCGTTCTGAGTGTCCACTTTGTGTTCAAACTTTTCATGTACAGATATTTGTACAGTTTTCCTGCCCACCTTTTTTCCTCCAGTGCTGGGAGTCTCTGTTCAAATTTTAGTTTACTTATTGCCTCTCTACCTTCGAATGACGTCCATCCCATGTCCCCCTGCACTCCCTCATTAGGGGTGTTCCCGTGTGCTCCTAAGGCCAACCTGCCTACACTTCTCTGTCTCGTTTCCATGCATGCCTGAACTTCCGATTTCATGCACAGTACTTAATTTCCGAATGTGAGGCCAGGTACCATAACCCCTTTCCATACGCCCCTAACCACCTCGTACCTATTATAGTTCCAAAGTGCCTTATGTTTCATTACAGCTGAGTTCCTTTTCGCTTTTTCAATCATAATTTTTTCCTGTTCTTCCAAGTACTTTTTGCCCTCGTTTAGCCATATGCCCAAATACTTGTATTTTTCAACATGATCAATCTTAGTGCTTTGTATTTCCAATGGTTCCCCCCTTTCTTCATTGTATACTATTATCCCAGACTTCTCTCTACTGAATTGCCGTCCCAATTTTTCTCCCTCCTCTCCACATATGTTCATTAGTTCCTGTAGCCCTACTCGGGTGTCAGCAAGCAGTACAATATCATCTGCATCCGGTTGATGTCAATGTCGCGAGGTGCTCTGTTTTGTGGTTGGCTGCGCGCACGTACTTTCAAATTGATTTTAAATATGTTCTAAGCGATATTCGCCGCTGATATTTTATAGACGATGTGTGTGTGACCAACTAAATCGATCTCACAAGTTATCTCGACTTCAAATTTTTGTGTCAGTGCTCCTTTAACGAGCTTCTGCCGTTGCCTTTGCGCTTCCCTCTCTTTGTTGATGCCTTTTACAAAAACCGAAACCTCAAGAAAACAGATCTTTAGAACTTCTGTCAAAGCCATGTGGTTTTTCATGCTCTGGGCACCCTAGTTGCGGAAACGCCAGTGTCTGGAGCTGACCTGAAAAATCAGCTAGACTCGCTGCATGTAACTTGTTTTTGCTAAAGAACACAGTAAAAGCATCTTCCATGGCCTTCACAGTGGTTGACAAGGTCTGAATCAGATAGACAAGGCCTCCATTGTCAAAATGGGTATAGTGCAACATGAAGCGGCGTTGGCACTAGCTTCAGCTTTACTTACGTAGAGGAATTAAGCCTGCACACAGTGGTCTTTTCGACAGCGATCTTTCGTGCAACGTACATAATCTGCAGTCATCATCATCATCATCAGCCTAGTTACGCCCACTGCAGGGCAAAGGCCTCTCCCATACTTCTCCAACTGCCCCGGTCATGTACTAATTGTGGCCATGTTGTCCCTGCAAACGTCTTAATGTCATCTGCCCACCTAACTTTCTGCCGCCCCCTGCTACGCTTCCCTTCTCTTGGAATCCAGTCCGTAGCTCTTAGTGACCATCGGTTATCTTCCCTCCTCATTACATGTCCGGCCCATGCCCATTTCTTTTTCTTGATTTCAACTAAGATGTCGTTTACCCGCGTTTGTTGCCTCACCCAATCTGCTCTTTTCTTATCCCTTAACGTTACACCCATCATTCTTCTTTCCATAGCTCGTTGCGTCGTTCTCAATTTCAGCAGAACCCTTTTCGTAAGCCTCCAGGTTTCTGCCCCATATGTGAGTACTGGTAACACACAGCTGTTGTACACTTTCCTTTTGAGGGATAGTGGCAACCTACTGTTCATGATTTGAGAATGCCTGCCAAACGCACCCCAACCCATTCTTATTCTTCTGGTTATTTCAGTCTCATGATCCGGATCCGTGGTCACTACCTGCCCTAAGTAGATGTATTCCCTTACCACTTCCAGTGTTTCGCTACCTATCGTAAACTGCTGTTCTCTTCCGAGACTGTTAAACAGTACTTTAGTTTTCTGCAGATTAATTTTCAGACCCACCCTTCTGCTTTGCCTCTCCAGGTCAGTGAGCATGCATTGCAATTGGTCTCCTGAGTTACTAAGCAAGGCAATATCATCAGCGAATCGCAAGTTGCTAAGGTATTCTCCATCAACTTTTATCCCCAATTCTTCCCACTCCAGGCCTCTGAATACCTCCTGTAAACTTGCTGTGAATAGCATTGGAGATATCGTATCTCCCTGTCTGACGCCTTTCTTTATAGGGATTTTGTTGCTTTCTTTGTGGAGGACTACGGTGGCTGTGGAGCCGCTATAGATATCTTCCAGTATTTTTACATATGGCTCATCTACACCCTGATTCCGTAATGCCTCCATGATCGACTGCTGAGGTTTCGACTGAATCAAACGCTTTCTCGTAATCAATGAAAGCTATATATAAGGGTTGGTTATATTCTGCACATTTCTCTATCACTTGATTGATAGTGTGAATATGGTCTATTGTTGAGTAGCCTTTACGGAATCCTGCTTGGTCCTTTGGTTGACAGAAGTCTAAGGTGTTCCTGATTCTATTTGCGATTACCTTAGTAAATACTTTGTAGGCAACGGACAGTAAGCTGATCGGTCTATAATTTTTCAAGTCTTTGGCGTCCCCTTTCTTATGGATTAGGATTATGTTAGCGTTCTTCCAAGATTCCGGTACGCTCGAGGTTATGAGGCATTGCGTATACAGGGTGGCCAGTTTCTCTAGAACAATCTGACCACCATCCTTCAACAAATCTGCTGTTACCTGATCCTCCCCAGCTGCCTTCCCCCTTTGCATAGCTCCTAAGGCTTTCTTTACTTCTTCTGGCGTTACCTGTGGGATTTCGAATTCCTCTAGGCTATTCTCTCTTCCACTATCGTCGTGGGTGCCACTGGTACTGTATAAATCTCTATAGAACTCCTCAGCCACTTGAACTATCTCGTCCATATTAGTAACGATATTGCCGGCTTTGTCTCTTAACGCACACATCTGATTCTTGCCTATTCCTAGTTTCTTCTTCACTGTTTTTAGGCTTCCTCCTTTCCTGAGAGCCTGTTCAATTCTATCCATATTATAGTTCCTGATGTCCGCTGTCTTACGCTTGTTGATTAACTTAGAAAGTTCTGCCAGTTCTATTCTAGCTGTAGGATTAGAGGCTTTCATACATTGGCGTTTCTTGATCAGATCTTTCGTCTCCTGCGATAGCTTACTGGTTTCCTGTCTAACGGCGTTACCACCGACTTCTATTGCGCACTCCTTGATGATGCCCATGAGATTGTCGTTCATTGCTTCAACACTAAGGTCCTCTTCCTGAGTTAAAGCCGAATACCTGTTCTGTAGTTTGATCCGGAATTCCTCTAGTTTCCCTCTTACCGCTAACTCATTGATTGGCTTCTTGTGTACCAGTTTCTTTCGTTCCCTCCTCAAGTCTAGGCTAATTCGAGTTCTTACCATCCTGTGGTCACTGCAGCGTACCTTGCCGAGCACGTCTACATCTTGAATGATGCCAGGGTTCGCGCAGAGTATGAAGTCGATTTCATTTCTAGTCTCACCATTCGGGCTCCTCCACGTCCACTTTCGGCTAACCCGCTTGCGGAAAAAGGTATTCATTATACGCATATTATTCTGTTCTGCAAACTCTACTAATAATTCTCCTCTGCTATTCCTAGAGCCTATGCCATATTCCCCCACTGACTTGTCTGCAGCCTGCTTCTTGCCTACCCTGGCATTGAAGTCGCCCATCAGTATAGTGTATTTTGTTTTGACTTTACCCATCGCCGATTCTACGTCTTCATAAAAGCTTTCGACTTCCTGGTCATCATGACTAGATGTAGGAGCGTAGACCTGTACAACCTTCATTTTGTACCTCTTATTAAGTTTCACAACAAGACATGCCACCCTCTCGTTAATGCTATAGAATTCCTGTATGTTACCAGCTATTTCCTTATTAATCAGGAATCCGACTCCTAGTTCTCGTCTCTCCGCTAAGCCCCGGTAACACAGTACATGCCCGCTTTTTAGCACTGTATATGCTTCTTTTGTCCTCCTAACCTCACTGAGCCCTATTATATCCCATTTACTACCCTCTAATTCCTCCAATAACACTGCTAGACTCGCCTCACTAGATAGCGTTCTAACGTTAAACGTTGCCAGGTTCAGATTCCAATGGCGGCCTGTCCGGAGCCAGGTATTCTTAGCACCCTCTGCAGCGTCACAGATCTGACCGCCGCCGTGGTCAGTTGCTTCGCGGCTGCTGGGGACTGAGGGCCGGGGTTCGATTGTTGTATTCATATAGGAGGTTGTGGCCAAGTACTGCACCAGGGTGGCCAATCCTGCTCTGGTGAGAGAGTGCGTTACCGGTTCTGGTCACCGGGATCAGGCCGCACTCCAGGCCTGTTTGTGCAATTTTCTCAACACACGGTTTTTTTTTTGTATTTTCCGGTGGAGAATAGCGCGGCACCGGGGTTTGAATCACGGTCCTCTTGCACTGGAGACGGATTCTCTACCGTCCCCGTAGGAGTTAAAATAAAAATTAATTTATGGGGTTTTACGTGACAAAACCACTTTCTGATTATGCACGCCGTAGTGGAGGACTCCGAAAATTTCGACCACCTGGGGTTCTTTAACGTGCACTTAATTCTAAGTAAACGGGTGTTTTCGCATTTCGCCCCCATCGAAATGCGGCCGCCGTGGTCGGGGTCCGATCCCGCGACCTCGTGCTCAGCAGTCTAACACCATAACCACTGAGCAACCACGGCGGGTCCCGCAGGAGTTGTACGCCTCATTTAACCTACAGTGGTGCCCTACTTGGTCAGTCAAGGTGGACCAATCTGAGCTCGGTTATACCGCATGGATGGCACTCGGCTAGAGAACCTGGTATTTATGACCTGCACATGTGAGTGTGAGGCCATACATATTTGAAGATATATATCTTTCTTTTCTTTTTCTTTTTTTTTAGGAGGGTTCCCGTACAGTGATAAAATAAAGGAAAAGACATTAAAAGAAAGAAAAAAAAGAAAGAAAAAGGGGCGGAAAAAAAAAAAGGAACATAACAGGTGATTTGAACTCGTGACCCTTCGATGTTGCCCGGAAAGATAGCTCAGTCGGTTGGTTCGTCAGGCCCCAGGCTACTTTCAAGCGCCACAGCTCCTCCTCCGAGCCTCACACTTACGTGGAAAGAGACTCATGTTGTCCGCGATAGTCGGTTTTTGGAAGGCATACTTTCTAGGAAAAATGGCCGCTCAAGGAGAAGAGCGAACTCGAGCGGCTTTAGAGGCTAGGAAAACTGCCTTAAAATATTTAGACTTGAGGGAAAGCTTCGTTAACAAACTATAACACGGCAATCAGCACTCGAATACGACGAGAGAAATTACTGAGACGTGGAAAATTCCCTTGAAAAAAATCTGGTTTGCTAGACAAATGCTTGTATGTATTGAACCTCTTAAAAGATGAGGGGTGAAATATGCGCTCACCGAGAGGGCATCTTCAGCACGAGACATCCACAAGGCACCTTACAGAGATGTGGAGAGCTTCGCGGCCGGAACGAAGCATCCCTTCTCCGCCGGCCAAGAGGGGGAAACGCGCTTTCCGATCGCTCAAGGTTGCGCGGACAAAGCATAGCTCTAGCGTCTAGGAAAAGCTTAACCAGGTGCGATGGCGGCACGCATAGCGTGGGAAGCTAGCCGCCAGAATAACTATACCAAGGACTGCTGCTGATGAGGGCGAAGTACCTTCGTGTAATTATAATAACCCTAATAGGACTACTTTCGAAAAAAAAAAAGGAAACGGCCCAGAGGGCTATACTACGAGAGCTATGACTGATAGTTTTCTCTCTCTATATATATATATATATATATATATTCATCTCATCTATGGGATCGCATTCGCGCGCTGTTTCTTTGTCTCTGCGTGTAGTACAGTTAAGAGAGCCAGTTTAAGGGCGGAGAAGAAGAAAGAAGAGAAAAGCAAAAACTGCAGCGCCGTGGTTTTAAAGCGCACCCGTGGTAGAGAAACGGAATGCGATATAAGCGTGCGTAGCCATGATACGCACACGACAAACTGCCTTAAAATATTTAGACTTGAGGGAAAGCTTCGTTAGCAAACGATAGCACGGCAATCAGCACTCGAATATAATTATAACCCTAATACTAATTGTAAATATTCATCTCATCTATGGGATCTAATGCGCGCGCTGTTTCTTTGTCTCTGCGTGTAGTAGTTGAGAGAGCCAGTTTAAGGGCGGAGAAGAAGAAAGAAAAGAAAAGCAAAAACTGCAGCGCCGTGGTTTTAAAGCGCAGCCGTGGTAGAGAAACGGAATGCGATATAAGCGTGCGTAGCCATGATACGCACACGACAAACTGCCTTAAAATATTTAGACTTGAGGGAAAGCTTCGTTAGCAAACGATAGCACGGCAATCAGCACTCGAATATAATTATAACCCTAATACTAATTGTAAATATTCATCTCATCTATGGGATCTAATGCGCGCGCTGTTGCTTTGTCTCTGCGTGTAGTAGTTGAGAGAGCCAGTTTAAGGGCAGAGTAGTTGGAAGGCATACTTTCTAGGAAAAATGGCCGCTCAAGGAGAAGAGCGAACTCGAGCGGCTTTAGAGGCTAGGAAAACTGCCTTAAAATATTTAGACTTGAGGGAAAGCTTCGTTAACAAACTATAACACGGCAATCAGCACTCGAATACGACGAGAGAAATTACTGAGACGTGGAAAATTCCCTTGAAAAAAATCTGGTTTGCTAGACAAATGCTTGTATGTATTGAACCTCTTAAAAGATGAGGGGTGAAATATGCGCTCACCGAGAGGGCATCTTCAGCACGAGACATCCACAAGGCACCTTACAGAGATGTCTGCAGTATAGTAGTTCAAAGCACTACTGCTCATTTTTCTTGTCTTTCTTTTTCCTGGCACTCACGAGGTGCATGCTTAGGATACTCAGGAAATAGTGCTACGGAACAGTATTTGCAATGACGAAGAGGCGAGCAGTGAGAAGATGACGAAAAGCTAGTATATTCACAAGGGAATATGCCGCACTTGGCACTTGGCCAAGAGGCAACAGCCCGCGCTAGCCCAATCGTCTTCTCACTGCTCGCCTCTTCATCATTGCAAATACTGTTCCGTAGCAATATCGTTGGTATGGCGTAGGTTTATAGGCGTGTTTTATCGCGGGGAATCTTGTGGACAACGACGTTAATTCACGGTAATAGAGAACGCATGCTGGACTAAACTGTTTTCTAAATGTTTTTTCACAAATCACAGCAGTTGGTGCCAGCCTTCTGTCCGTTCTCCCGGTCATTCTTGCCCATTCTGCTACCGCTTCGTATCAGATGCTGGAGTGAACAAGGATACACGCCCTTTATTCGAGCGGTAGCCGCTTCTACACAATGGCACAAAGCAGGTCTTCTCCTTGCACTCTCTCTTTAGCTTCGTCATTTTTTCACCGCCGGCGCATAGTTCTCGTAATGACAAGCACACAAACACAGCAGCTACGCACCGACTCTTTGACAAAACCAAGAACAAACACGCAACGCTGTAATAGGGCAGAAAACGCAAACATAGAAACCGACGCAACCGCTGCGAAACTGATGTGCGAAGCAGACGACACGCGCAGTCTGCATGGATGGATGGATGTTATGAGCGTCCCTTCTGGAACGGGGCGGTGGCTTGCGCCACCAAGCTCTTGCTACTATGCTGCCTAATATCCTACCTAGGTTCACCAATGAAAAAAAAAAAAAAAAAAACACTATGAACTACCACGTCCAAATTTTCTGATACCCTATTGCGAACTGTGGTTTTGTACGTCTCCGTCTTTTGTCGTTTCCCTACTTTTCTTCCACCAATCCTCCAATCGCCTCTTACTGATGTCTATTGCGGACCTGTTTGCTTTACCACTGCTCCCGCTGAACCCAAGGGCTTCAAGGAGGCCAGTGGTGCCTAAATCGACCGCTGGATAGACGTCTTCACATTCTAATAAAATATGCTCCGTCGTTTCCCTAGCTTTACCGCAGCAAGCACATGTTTCTTCTTCCTTCTTATATCTCGTTTTATAGGTGCGTGTTCTAAGGCATCCCGATCTCGCTTCGAAAAGTAATGAGCTTCCCTTTGAGTTATCATAAATGGTTTCTTTCCTAATTTCGTTTTTTCCCCTTAAGTAGTTACTCATGGCAGGTTTCTTTTCCATTGCCGCCACCCATGAGATTAATTCAGCCTCTCTGACTTTCCGCTTGACCTTCTTTGTTGCTGTGTTGTCCACCCCACAGGCCGCATACTTGCTGGTAAGCTTCCTAGTTCTTTTCCTCCACTGTGAATCAATGTTTTGCCTGTACAGATACCTGAACACTCTCCCAGCCCATTAACTTTCCTCCATATTCCTCAGCCGTTCTTCATACTCAATTTTACTGCGAGCTTCCCTCACTTCAAAACTAGTCCAGCCCATATCCCCTTGCACAGCTTCATTTGTAGTCTTCCCGTGCGCGCCCAATGCGAGGCGACCCACTGACCTTTGGTTCCCGTCGAGTCCTGATTGTACCCC
The DNA here is from genome assembly GCF_023375885.2 of Dermacentor andersoni. Lineage (NCBI taxonomy): Eukaryota > Metazoa > Arthropoda > Arachnida > Ixodida > Ixodidae > Dermacentor > Dermacentor andersoni. Next base: position 140,413,100 of record NC_092823.1, read on the forward strand.
TGATTTAAAGCAAACAACCGCATTTCCAAAAGTAAGTCCTGGAACCATTACCCCTTTCCACATACCTCGGAGGACCTCGTACCTATGTATTGCACTCACCCGTATGGCAGCGACCTCTGTCGGCCACCGTGGGCACCCATTGCAGGCGGCGCCACACTCCTCCATTGAAAAGAGCGGGTGCACGGCGCACTAACCCGTACATTCTAGGCACTATAGAGGAGGTTATGGTACCACGGAACACCTGATGGTACACTCTAGCCATTGCTCTAGCATAACCCTAGCCAATTGCTCTAGCACTCTAGTCTCAAGTAGGATTCTGTAATCCTTCTGACACCCGTAGGCCTGTAGTTTTGTTGTGCTGTGGTTGTGCTCTTGCAGCTTTGCAGGTTTCAACGAGTGTTGCCCGTATCGCGCTGCATTGCCCAGTATTTCGCCCAACAGTTGATCCCTCCACGTTTAGCACAGACGCGTCATGTTTAACGTGAAATGCTAGGCCATATTACTACGCTACTGAGCCGAAGTGATACGCCGCGTCGTTCTCTGATGTGTCACTGAATCTAAGCCTAATAGCTTCTTGATATGATACCACGTCGAGACAAAAGCCGGATTCATCGCTCGTCTTACGCGCAAACATGTCGAAAGGATTTTTGGCTTTCCGCAAGGAGTCTCAGGCAAGTCCAAACTTGATTCTCCTGCTCTACTTGCTGTATGTGTTGTGAAACTGCGTGCGGAGAAAGCTGCTTGGGTGTCAATCTTCGGGACCGTGCGCTCACTTAATTTAAACTGCCACTTGGTTTAGGCTTTGATACACACGTTCGTAATGGGGCAATGACACTGGGGCCGCTGTTTTCCACGTCGTGTTAAGAACGGTAGCGTTTTGTACACGTCGCTGTCAGAGCTTTACGGTTCTGAAAATGTGCTCGTGTAATGCAGGTTCTGAATCTGTGTTAGTACGTTACGCATAATATAATAAACATAATTTTCTTGGCGCGAAAGGAGAAATGTGCAAGAATGGTGCACTGGAAGCGCCAACTACTACCTGGTTTATTGATTGGAAGGACAGACACATCATAGGGCGCAATTTTTTGCGCACGCCCAACCTGAGACGCAAATGTCTGTCGTCACAGGTCAAGCTTCAAGCTCGCATGAAATAAGCCAATCTCTGCAGATTATAAGACATTTGAAGTGTAGCTAGCGCACTTGCACAGAATATTAACACACGAAGTATGGCTCCCGTGAGCAGGCCTTACAATATAGTTATGTAGCCAATGATGTAGCTCACGCGCATTGCAAGGCCTGCTAATGCTAGCCTTGCTTCTCGTGTGTTAAAATTCTGGTCAACAGAGGCAGCAAAACAGTATGCGAGTTCATAAAGGCATATTTTATCAGAAAGGACCTGCGTGCGTTAGCGACACTTCGATTGCATTACTGTAGTTGCGTTTGATTGCGGTAGTGATTGACTTGTTATATTATAAACCTACGCTGGCACATTTGCGCTTTGGTTAAGCGTGCACGAAAACTTGCGCCTTATGTCGTCGGTGCTGTTCCTGCATGTGTCTCCTATTGTGCCAAAATAAGTAACTGACACTACCAACTTGCCCAAGAAGATACTTTGAATGGAATATGTTCCAAGTGATGCCTAATATTTATCCAGGCGTTGCAACCACTGAGTCATGAGGAGGAGCTTCTCACGGCTGAAGTTGAGGATGACTACGATGCCCTCAACGATGAGACATTTGGAGGGGGTCTTGGTGAGTTGCAAGTTCTTAGTGATGTGCCATCATAAGTTAGGGGAATCACGAAGAAAAAAATGAGGCTGCTCACAACAACCAACTAATACGTTTCAGCGCAAAGCAGAGTAGTTAGTAAAAGCAAGAAAAGTGAATTGTTCAAAAATTCAAATTCTTTGTCATAGAGTACCAGTGATGTGTGGCTAACACATCTCGCAGCAAGTCTCTTGATATGAAATTCTGCTGTTATGTCATGTGAGCTAATTTTGATGAGTAAGCAAAATCGATGAGTCATGATAAGATAAGATAAACAGATAGTGACAGCAGCAAAATAATAAAATAAAGAAACAGCAAAATTCAAGTCATTTTAAAAGATGATCTGTTACAGCGATTTTGAGTGATGATGCATCGGCTAAGGTGGCGATAGAAGAGGGAAAGCGGTTCCACTCGGAACAGGTTTTTGGCACAGAAGAATGCAGGAACATGTCAGTGCGAGAAAGAGGAACAGCTACCTTATTGCTGTGATCGATACGGGAGGATAAATACACTGGTTGCGAAAGGAGTTGCTGATGCAATGGACCGTGATGGAACACTTGTGGAATAAACGAAGGTGCGAGATGTTGCGCCGAGTTGGAAGGTTTAGGAAGGTTAAGTGACAATTTCATCTGAGAGACACTAGCGGTACGTGAATAGTTGGACATAATACAATGGGCTGATCGATTCTGAAGGAATTCTATGGATTGAATGAGAGTGCGGTGAGCCGTGTCCCAAACTGCACAAGCGTATTCGAGTTTCGGACGAACGAAAGTTTGGTAAAGTATTAATTTTAGGCGCTGTGGAGCTTGGAGAAAATTGTCGGAAATAACCGAGAGTGCGATTTGCATTACCTATGATGTAGTCAATGTGAGTATGCCATGACAAGTCATCAGATATGTAGACACCAAGATACTTGTATGCAGACACGCGCTCCAGTCCGGTACCATTAATTATGTATTCTGAAGACGTTGAGGCATTAATGCTTTGCGAAAATGTCGTGTACTTGCATTTACTGATGTTAAGAGTCATTGACCATATATTGTACCATTCAGATACTTCATTCAGGTCATATTGAAGGACAAGTGTATCATTAGGGTTATTTATTTCGTGATAGATAACGCAATCATCTGCAAATAGCTTTATGCTAGAATTAATGTTATCTGGAAGATCATTTATATAGATCAGAAATAGTAGTGGACCTAAAACGGAACCTTGAGGGATGCCAGGTTCAACAGAACATGGAGAAGTGTGATTGTTAGCGATAACATATTGGGTTCGGTTAGATAAAAAGCATTAGATCCATTTGAGGATGTTGGGGTCAGTTTCCAAAGTGCTGATTTTTAGTAGTAGTAGTTGAGGTACTTTGTTGAAAGCCTTAGAAAGAAAAGAAAAACACCATGAAGAAAGGAGCCTCGGTCTAGAGCTGCTGCAATGTGATTAGTAAATAACAGAAGCTGTGTTTCACAGGAATAGTTTTTCCGGAATTCATGTTGGTAGGAGGTAAAAAAGTCATTTGATTCAAGATATGAGATTAGAGTAAATTACATGTTCTAAACATTTGCACGGGATACTAATTAAAGAAATCGGTCGATAATTGAGATGAGGATGCGTGTTCCCTGATTCAAAGAGTGGCACCACTTTCCCGACCTTCCAATCTGAGGGCAGCTTACTACATTCAATGGACTGTATAAAGAGATATGACAGGAAAACTGAAAAGTAAACTTTCGTGTTCTTCAGAAACTTCGCATTAGTTTCATCACTACATGAAGACGAAAGCTTTAGTTTCTCAATTAATTTAGCTATTCCTGCAAAATCGACTATGATTACATCCATGGGAAAGAAATCGCGATTACGCAGCTGCGGCGTGACAACGGCAGTTGACTTTGTAAACACACTCGCGAAGACGTCATTCAGGACAGTACAACATTGCTCATTGCGCAGCACGTGTCCAGCAGAGTCAACAAGAGAAATGGCATGACTTTGGGCAGAACAAAGTTCCTGAACTTGGAAGGGTTGGTGGAAAGAAGAGAAGGGAGTGTGCCTGTATGATAGCAATGCGATAGGAGCACAGACTGTCACGATATACACGCCAGTGAGCAAGACTGTTTGTCGACTTCGCAAACAGAAAAGGCGCTTTCTTTTGTACAGCAGCCTCTTTAATGTTGTTAAACCAAGGTGCCCATTGTTTACCTGAAATTTATTGTAACGGTATGTTTGTTAATGAGACTTGTAACTTTATTTTTAAAGGAAATCCAGTTCTCTTCCACTGTACAATTGAAAAATGTTGGAATGCAGCCATCCACGAATAATTCAAGCTCCTTTTAATTTTTGTTTTCGAAGGCTGGCGCGTTGCAAGTTGTCATAACGAAATGAATAAGGCTGTGGTCGCTTATACCAGGCATGTATGAAATTGAGTGTACAAGTCCAGATGCTGTTGTTAAGATGAGATCAAGAATGTTAGCTGATGTAGGACCAGTTCTAGTAGGCTGGGAAACGATCTGAGCAAAGTTAGTCTAAGTACAAGGCAGCAAAAGATGAAACACCAGGTAATGTTTCAGATACAACCGGGACAGGTCTAGACCAGTTAATTTTAGGCATATTGAAGTCACCCAAGAGAAATAATGGAGAGCGCGGGAACTGTAGAACCAGATAATTAAGCACGTCATGTAATCTTTCACAGAAATCTGAAGCAGCATTTGGCGAGTGGTAGCATACGCAAAAAAGAAAATTTTTATGGTTTAAATAAATGTAAACACAAATAAACTCAAGGCTGAGCTAGTTACAATCATATGCGATACAAGGATATCGGCCACAGCAATAAGCATCCCACCACTATGTTTGTCGCTGCAATCACAGCGATAAATCGCATACTTTTTTTCACATTCAGATAGCTCAGAGCTGTCACTTCTTGACGATAACTAGGTTTCAGTAAGTAGAACTACATCAGCGGAGCACGAGTCCAAGATTGATGACAGTGCCTCACGTTTATTGACAATGCTTCTAATATTGTAAATAAAAGAGATACATCACGGTGAGTAACAGGGCTTTCAATTAGTATAACAACTGATTGTAAGAAGCCAACATCGATGCAGGTGATCCATCTGTCAAAACGGAAGCACTATTACCAGATTCAAGGTCACAAACACGGTCGGAGCTGAACAGTAAACGTAGCACTTTTTCCCGATGTCGAGCTTAATATACCGGATTGAAAATTGCTTTCCAGAAGATTTGCCGTAATCAAACAACTTTTTGCTCATAGCTCTTGTTGTTTTGCAAAAGTCTTCGGTCACATCCACTCCAGATTTCTTCAGATTACGCTTCGCTGCTAGGATACTATCCTGAAGTTTCAGTTAAATAAATTTAACAATAATAGGTTGGCATTTCCCAGAGACGCATTTACCGAGTCGTTGTGCACAAGACAGGCGGTCGTCACTGCAATTTAGGTTTAGGTTCATAGTGGCATCTTTGTTAAATGAATTTTATTTATCAATATTGTCAGCCTTTTTCAGACTTTTAAACCTATAGGTCACAAGGTGAGTGCTGGAACATTCTGAAGCAGCAAATATGAAATAACACATACAAGATACAACTACAATTCTAATACATAATGCAACATTCCTAAAGGGGGACTAAAGGGAATAATGGTTTGACCTGTTTTAGTTAATTACATTACTAAAAAAGTCACTCTTACCACAAAAGGATGCTTCGTAAGCCGGAAAAGATGTAAAAGAGGATTGAAATTCCCGCACTACCTTGCTGTAACGTCATGGATTCTGTTTGTGCCTAGTTAAATTTGATTGGTAAATATACACTGCATTGTATACTAAAATAGCCGAAGACTGAACTTGGGAAGCTTTAAAAACATTTACAGAACGATAAAGGCCGAAATGCAAAAAAAAACTGAAATTGTCATCGCACTCATGTACTGGCCCTAGGGTCTCGTTGCGAAAATAAAAAATGAAACTCTTTTCTCTTCTAATAATCAGCCTATTATTGTGAAATCAACAAAAGTAGAGTTCATCAAGAAAACTTCACCAATATAAACTGATTCAGTTTTCCTCTTTATTGTCCCATTAATAATACATAATAGACACAGCATCACATCTGCCTGTCTGTTTGTGCAGCGGCCATGTTGATAAAGCACTGTGACAGCTGTAACATAGTCGTGACTGCGATGGCAGTGGTGTTGTAACACGGGAGTCTGAGTCTTTCACTCAGAATGCTGCCAACTTCGAGTAGTGCCGATTGCTACTAGCAGCTGACTGGATAGACGTGTTCATGGTACAAGGAAAAATTGTGGCACGGATATTCATCGGAATATGTTGGTACCATACGCTACTGCTGGTCTCATCGTCTTCCCGGAGATAACTCACGCTGGCGTTGTTAGCTATCTTTGTTCTCAGCGAACTTTGTTACCCTTGAATAAATGAAAGCCTACAAGTCACTAGAATCTCCCAGCTATATTACGTACGGATGAGTGAAAAGCCTGTTGGTGAAATGGTTTGAAGAATATAGGGTGCTTTTACTTTGAGAGGTACGCTGAAGCTTTTCTTGAATTCTAAACTTTATAAGCATATTCTGTGCACTGTCTTGTCAGCAACTGTATCATCGATCAATGGAGCAGAATCTGCGTGGGTACATGGCTCTCTCTCTTTCTCTACGAGTGCCTCTGCTACAGCCATCTATTTCTTTGCATCCTACTTTCCCAGCAGCTGTAATGTACAGAACTTTCTAGCTTGGGGCAGTAGCTCTGTTGAAGAGTCCAATGCGTGTATTCTCGAAAAGCTTTGTCAGTTATTTTGAAAATGTGTATGACATGTACACCCTTGTCCAATATGGAAGAAAACACCTCATCTGTGTTCGAACCGTTATTTCTGCAAACTTGCAAATCAGAACCTTGCTCATTATTTGTTATGTTGTACTCCTGTTGAAGAATGTTGCTAATTATTATTTTCAGGGTGTTTACCAACTGGGAAAACCGGAAACTCTCGGATTTTCAATAGTCTGGAAATACTCAGGGAAAACTCGGGGAATTTTTGCTTCTATCAGGGAAGATTGGAAGAATTTTATTGAAAGGGAACGAAAGTCGCGCTAGTGCTGGCTCAAGTAACAGAGAAGAATCATGATGAATTGTCTTTGACACCTTGTCGTCGGCTGGAAGAGTTGCCAGTGTACAGACAAGACCAATTTTCCGGACGCTTGATTTTTGGGGATGTGCCTGATCAATTGGACGGCTTCATTGCACCACCGCATACCCTATAGAGTCAATGTATAAAAACTAAAATTTTGGACACAAGAACCCTTCGCCGTCTGATTTTCCAAATGTTTTGCCGTGACCGTAGGTCCGAAACGACATTAATCAAAGCCACCACCGCGGCAATGCTAGGGCAAAATACTTAGATGTTCGCTATTAATTTTCTTGCCATTTGGTGCCGTGTACCACCGCTTTCTTGGAGGAGCTTGAGCTCAAAAAGCAAAGTGTTGTGTGATGCAGAGATGCAGGTGTCCCTCATCCAAACCAAAATAAACTCTTTAAAGCAGTGAAACGTGACACTGCGGCGTTGTGCGCGTGCTGAGAGTAAGTCAGGACAGTTGAGGTTGACTTTCCAGCTGCTCATAAGGAATCTCACTTGTGACAAAGTTCAGACCTCATACCAATGAGCTTGCTATCAGTTGATACTAATAGCTCATATTCGAAAATATTTGCTTCTATAAGCATCTCTTTTTATTCGTATTTGAAAATGTTCAACTCGATTTGCAATAGGCTTTACCATTCTTTTTTGAAGATATCTTATTCGCGGTGCCCTCCCTTCTGTTTTCTTCTTGAATAAAATAAACACTATTCCTTACTATTCAAACTAAATTAAAGCGACATTAAAGGTTAATATTAGGTCAACATGGACTGTTGAAATACCATCCCAGAAACCTCGAAACGCTTGTTTCGTGCAAAGAAGAGACTTATTTTAAGAGAAAATGCATACCTCTAGCGCAGTTCAAATCGCCCGCCCTCCCATTCAGGAGTGGTGACGTCATGGTCTCACGGTGACATTGTGTCGTCGGTGAGTAAAATGGCGCCCACAGACGGCGCTACGGCTTTTCTGCAGAGCCAAGACAGAGCCGACAGCAGCGTGACAGTGGAACTATGGTGGCTAGCGGAAGGGAAAGCGCGCGACGATAAGCTGGTTCTTTATTTTATGATGCCAACTTTGACGCTCGTTGCAATGGACTACCCTGACAACGACACATTGCCTCGTGATGCTGGGCTTGACTTCAGCGATTTAACACTGATGAATGTGACCTGTTGCTGAGGGCTCGCGCTGCCGGCGTTGTTGCGTACTGCTACGACGGCAACTGTATGTCGTGGCTGTACATATTCGTACATTTGTAGCTTTTCCTTCGTGAAAACCAAATGCCACACTCGCTGCCTTGTCTTCGGCCTGCAGTTGTTCTTGCGCTTTGGAGAATGCAGGCAAGACTGACGGAACAGCGCTACGGAAAGCATTGCTTTGAAAGGCACTCCACACGACTTCAGTAAGTTGGCGTTGAACTCATAATCCTATGGACGAAAGTGCAGCGAGCACACTACGCGATTTTTCGGCTGTTTGCCAACGCGCTGTGGCAGAGGTACGGCACTTAACCAGTTCGAACAGAGAGGTTCACTCATTGGCACACAGTTATAAGTAACGTTGGATTCGGCACTACAATGCCCATGGCCAAGTTCCACGGACCGTTCGCGCATCCCACGGCATCATGTGGACGTGGCATTCTCGCTGCTTGTTCAAAATGCAAGTTTCGCGAGCCAGCAGAACCAGCGCAGCACAACGTGATAACGAAACAACTGAAACTTCAAAGAGCGTGCGGTGCAGAGTCGAGTGAAAACGAAAGCTTTCGACCACCCATACTACTGAAAGGCAACGTCAAAATGTTATTTTTTCTTAGAATCAAACAGAAGTAGACAGGTAGCATTTTCTTCCGTCTTGTAACCTAATGAAATTATCTTTTTAATACGGTAGTTGAGTACTAGTGACATAAATTATGAGGAGTGCTTTCGTCATTGGGCTAGTACTGGAATGTCGCTGGGGGGTCTCAAATCGTGTCATGCATTTACCTCAATTTCTTGGTTACTAAAGCTTTGTTCGCGATTATATTGACGCCTTAGACATTCTAGAGCAATGTTCAATCACTACCTTGACTTCATAGTAATCTTTACTGTCCCTTTAAGACGTGTTAAAACACCTGGCCACGCTCTGACTGTCCTACCAAAGCAGTATTCCTCATACCAATGCACAAGCACTACAACCACTAATAGCTAATAGTCTTGCGACTTTCGTTCATTCTTTCTACCAGTCATTGGCCCTTTGTTATAGCCGTCTCTATTGTATTTATTTCTCGCATTTAGAGTGCAGTTCTGTGGCCCCCGTTCCTGTTGGGAACATCGCTGTTGTCCCACGTAACAGAGCGAATGAACGCAGGGAAAAATGAAAGCAAACACGGAGCACAGTGGGAGATGAGACGCTGATATTGAAGAGAGTGTGAGGAAGAAAGCGGAAGAGGAGAGTGTGGTTAAAGTGGGAGAAAAGAGTAGTGCCGTGCAAGACAGGCTTTGCGGCAACGATGGTGGCAAAGTAGTGTGCGTTGTATGTATGGAAACAAAGCGCTGCATGAGCGACGGTCTGTCTGCGGCAGCTGCTGTGAATTGTGCCCATGCGTCGCCCTTGTGCCGTCTCTCGCCATCTTCCAATTAGCGAGGCAGTCACGCCGCACATCACTCCGTTTGCAATGTGCTGCACAAGACAGATTATTTGTGCCAGCCAATATATCGCAAAATGAAAGCCCGTATACATCTGCACTCAAATTTCGCATTAGGGAGTATCGTAATCGTTGGCGAACTTTTCCTGCATTTTTTTTTTTTTTTTTGCTGTGATCTTTGTGTATAAAATATCGAAGGACCATACCTGCTAATTATTTAGTGACGCATGGTCAGATTTTTGCCACAGATTGAACATTACGTCAATTTCATTAACATTCACGTTAAAAAAGAATGGGAAATTTCATACATATGATGCAATGTTGCCATTGCTTTATTGGAAAATTATTCATTGTGATTTGATGCTTCTAGTTCCTTAATCCTGAACCACAGCCTCATGTTTTTATTAGCTTCCTACCAAAATCGACACAAGTATGACCGAGTATTCTGAATATTGCCTAATTGCGGCCATATTATAAGGAAAAGTATTAAGCACACGCGAATGAAAATTTGTAAATGGAACTTGTGCGAACTGTACTGTCTCTGAAATTCAGCTTTCAGCAAATAGTTGCTGAGCTGGTTACAACACAAGTTGCTATACTTTTTGGCAATGTGCAAAATTTTGTGAAAGTAAAAATCCAACATTCTTGAGCTGTGTCGAGGAAGTAGATGAATATGTTCTAAATTTAACAGTACAAGTTGCAATGCTGTAACTGCAGTAGGTTTTGCAAATTATGGTCACAACTACTCAGACCCAGTTAGAAAAAGTGTATATCTTAGGCTTATTCTTAGGCATTTACTGTTAAAGCTGACATATCCACTCATATATCATACAATATATATTTAAGATCAACAAGAATTGAGCTTGTCATTGGTATATATGACAACTTCATGCAACAAGCAGAGACCCACTGTGGCTACTGTAAAGGTACTGAAAACAGGGTGTTTGTGTCACCGGAGCGGAGCACCTTAATCTGTGCACATCTCTGCAACATTGTTGCTGGCCAACAACATTGCTGGTTGGGCTTGGTTCAGTGTATTTTTGTATCGAATGGGATAATTGCATACAAGATCCAACATTAGCCTGAGTGTTGTCTATTTTGGGTCCTCCCTTTTCAGGTAAAATCCGATAATGCTAGATTTTTGCACCCTGAAACAACAGGGAAAATAAGATTAAACTTGATTTGTCCCTGAATTTCGCCCTATGTAAAGGATAATAACAAAACTAATAAGCACTGCCCATCTTTTGTGAGCAGGTGATCAAGATTTGTCATATTATTATTATATGGATATAGTGCATGCCTCGTTCTTGCTTAACACTCAAGCTAAAACCGGCATATATAAAGATATATTCATCATCTGCTGGCCTTGAGTGAACAAAAGTTTGCTGATTTTTTAAGTCTCCTTTATTCCAATTTGACAATGGCTTATTGCATAGCATTTCCGACGTGTTGCATACGTGTAAACAATGGTAGTGTTCTAGGAAGCGAATTAATGGAACACTGACATTGTTCTGCATTGCGAATGGTAGCTGTGACGTTGAGAGGATGTTTGCCCAACTACGTCATATCCAAGGAAGAGTGGCTGACTCACCTAGTTGGCATTTCATGAATGCTGTTCCAATTGCAAAAGCCTGTATTCAGAACAAGCAAGACAGGACGACTACAGACAAGGACAAAAGGCCTGACATAACCCTAAGAGTGCACATACTAATGCACATATTGATAAAGTGCGTCAGCAAAGGCTAGTAAAATAAAGAAAAGCAACACACCTGCTACAAAGCATGCCCTTGTGAACTACTTTGTACTTTATTCCTTTGTTAAAAATGTGCAGCGAACGGTGTAAAGAAGGGATCGCCTAACCAGTCTCTATTTGTTCTTTTCATCACTTTGGTTTCTTTTAAACATACTAATAATGGCTGACAACTAGTATTTGTACAGGTGAGTTCGTCACATAATTTGCGAGCAGCTCTCTTTGCCATTACATGCTCCTGTGAACGTCTTAGCTTGTTTAAAAAGAAGGTTTGTATCTAAAAGGGGACCATTGTTTGAATTAATCATTGGTAAAACTTAGCAGAAAATTCTGAATTTTGGGCTACCAGACAACAAAATGCCCCGTTTCTCCATAGTTGTTGTGCCAGACAGCAAAACTCGTTTCTCCCCGGTTTTCCGATTTAAAAATCTCACCAGATTTTTACCCCTTGAATTAGAAAATATATGAAACCCGAAAATGAAGGAATTCAGCTTGTAAAGTTGTATTCAAGAGTTGAAGGGCACTCATTTACTGTGAAGAAATGCCTAATGAGTATATGTTGCTAGCACAGTTGACTTCTCTTAATTCTACCCTGACAGGACTGACACTATTGATCAAATTGTCCTGCAGGTTGAATTAAACATTATGCAGAAAATAAACGCCATAATATACCGCAGATTCATTTGGCGGTATTTACCGAATCCGGTAAGCTCCTGATTCAAATGCGCTCCCATTTCCTATTTGTCCAAAGTAGAAGACTAATGTAAAAATTACAATAAAGCTCCTAAAGAAAGCACAAAGGTAATGTGCACCTTATTTTTTAGTAAAAGAAGAATGGCCAAGGGTTTAGTATGTGTCATATTAAGTCATAACTCCAAACTGTTAAAAAAATACTAAACAAATTCTTGCAGTGTATTTCTCAATGCTGTTCTCACTGTTGCCCAAAGCAGGAAGTTTATCAGACGACTAAAAAGTGGGAGAGGTTATTCCGGTCCACAAATCAGGTAACAAACATTTCCTCCCTGAATGACCGCCCCATATCGCTAACGAGCGTCCCATGCATAATTGTATACTCTCAAACAGTTTCTTTCATTATTCCCAGCATGGCTTTCACAAATCTTTATACTGTCAAACTCGGCTGGCAATATTTATTCATGATTTACATTCTAATCTTGACCATAACCTTCAGACTGATGCAACCTTTCTGCTAGAGCATTGCACAAAGTACCACACAAACACGTTACTAAAACTTGCCTGTTGAACCTGCCCCCTCGCATTCTCGAATGGATTTCAGAATTTCTTACTAACCGTGCTCAGTTTGTCTCTATTAGATATTGTCACGTACGAGTTTGTGCCGCTGTGGACGAATGGACGTTAGGAGGTGAAGAGGAGGTTGAAGTGTCTCGACGATCGCTAGATGGTGTTATCCTGGCTACTGAGCTGCAACCTTGTAACTGTATATATTGTAAATACATATATTTTCTCCTCGTAACTGAAGTAACTTAACAAGCGGTTGGCAAAGAACGAACACCTTATCAAAGGTTAGTGTAGCTTTTATAGCTTTCATCTTGCGACGTCACCACAGCCACTGCCGATTAACAAGAGGTGTGGCCGGCGAATCTAACAATATAAACACGTGTCAGCGGCGCATGCTGATTTACAATAATTCTTCCCCCTTAAGGAGTGAAGCGGTCGGTGGGCTCGGGCTTTCGTTTCGACCTATGCAGTGTCACTTCAGCGCAGTCAGTCACTTACGTCTCGCTGGTAGCATCCTCGGCTTCGACCCACCCATCTGACGGCGTTCGAATGTCGGTGCCTACTTGAGCCTGACTGTCACTGCTGTCGTGCCCTTGAGACTGCTAGTCTACCGCAGCATTCTGGCTGCCTTTAGCCATTCGTACTCATATGGGGGCCTCGGGTTTCACCGCTTCTCCTCCCATGCTGGTTCTCCTGGTCTTTAGCTGGTCGAGGTGGCGGCGATGTTGCTCCCCATCTGCACTCTTTACCTTTGCCATTCGCGAGCCTTCGGTGGACTCTACCAAGCGTGGTTTCCATTTGTCACCCACTCCGTAGTTCTCGAACCAGACGTCCATGCATAGTGGTTGGCCACTGTTGCATGCACCTGCAGAAGGGAAAGGTCGTGACACGACGTGAAATAAAGAACATGGCTGATATCCGAGAAACATAAAAGTTGGGGTTTTCCTATTTGGCAAGGGAGTGCGCCGATAATACGAAAGAATGTGGTCCAGTGGAGCTTGCAAACTGCCTCATGTATTTTTGTTTAACCCTTGTTTCACAGTCCGTACTGCTCTTTCTGTAAGACCATTAGACTGCGGTTTGTAGGGAGCTGTCCGCGAATGAGCGATGCCATTGCGCTTCATAAATGCCCTGAACTCTTCGCTATTAAATTGTGGCCTGTTGTCTGTCACAAGGGTCCTCGGCAAACTGAACCGGCTGAACATGGTCTGCAGTGCTCCAATTGTTTTCGCCGAACTGGCGATCTTCATGGCGGTAACCTCGATCCATTTTGTATGGGAATCAACCACAATCAACAATATGTTACCGTCCACAGGGCCCACAATATCGACATGGACCCTAGACCACGGCTCCTTTGTGTCCGGCAAAGGCATAGGTTGTCGGGCAGGAGGCATGCTGCCCCATTCTATGCATGTTGGACATGCGTTGACCAGCTTCTCAATGTCCCGATCGAGCCCTGGGTACCAGAAAACAGAACATTACAGGTTCTTCATAGCCATTATCTCTTGATGTGCATCATGCAGCATACGCAGCATTGACTGCCGTGCACTCGTTGGAATAACTGCTCGATGGACCCAGTACGCAATTCCATGGCTGTACGTCAGTTCATCTTTCCTGTGCATGTATGCGCGTCACAGCTCGTGAGCAGGTTTCAAGTACCGTGCGCACCCATTCTGAATGTAATCGCGGACTTGCGCAAGGTCCCTGTCATCAACAGTCAGCCAAGTCACTCGCCGACAGAGGACAGGTGTCTATGTGATCGGTCAGAAGAACATACTCACGAGCGTCATCTTCTGCACCCTTAGTGTTATGCTCCTTCCGCACCAGTAAATGGCTGAGGGTGTCTGCAGGAATCAACGTCTTTCCTGGCTTGAATTGAATTTTGTAGTTGTAGGTGCTTAGCAAGAGGGACCAATGCTGAATCCGGGCAGCAGCCATGGCTGGAATGGGCTTGTTGGGGCTGAAAAGGCTCGGAAGAGGTTTAGAGGTTTGTGATCTGTGACCAGCGTGAAATGATTCCTGAGCAGATATTCCCGGAACTTTGTAACCCCGAAGACAACAGCCTATGCCTCTCTTTCAATTTGTGCGTAATTAGGCTCAGCAGCTGAAAGCGTTCGCGACTGGAAACCAATTGGTCGATCTTGCCCATTTACTCTGTGGTATAGCACTGCGATGGTGCTACAGGACGACGCATCGGTTTCCAAGATAAGCGGTTTACTTGGATCGTAGTGCACCAAGAACTTAGCTTCCTCTAGCAGCTGCTTTGTTGCTCAGAACGCGTTGTCTCGCTCTCCACTGCCACCGTGTGTTCTTTCTTAGCAGCTCATGCAGCGGCTCTAGAACAGTAGCCAAGTTTTCCAAAAATTGGTGGTAGTAGGTCATGAAGCCCAAAAATGCCTGAAGTTCTGTAACACCCGTTTGCTTCTGCATTTTCGTTATTGCAGCAATGTTGTCCGTCTTAGGTAACAATCCATTCATATTTATACGATGTCCCAGAAATTCAACTGCTGCTTGGCAGAACTTGCATTTCTGTGGATTCAGCTTGACACCGTGTTGCCGGAAACGTCTGAAAACTTCACGCAGCGTCTCACAGTTGCCGCATTTCTCTGCGACTACCACGTCGTCCAAATATACTTGAATGCCCGAAATGCCTTCTAGGATGCCATCCATACATCTCTGAAAAATCGCAGGAGCAGAGGCTACACCAAAAGGAAGCTGATTAAAGCAAAACGGGCCTTTCGGAGTGTTTACGACCAAAATCTTATTAGTTTCCTCGTCAAGCGGCAACTGACTGTAAGAATCTTTCAAGCCGATGGTGCTGAATACTTCACCACATTTAGGTTAGCAAAGATATCCCGTATTTTTGGCAATGGGTACTGCTCCATGACACATGCAGCATATACGGTCACCTTAAAATCGCCGCACAACCGAATGGAACCATTCTTTTTGATAATGGGAACCAGAGGCGTGGCCCAGTCTGCACTGTCGACAGGCGAGAGAATGCCATGCCTAACAAGTCTGTCTATTTCATTTGATACTTGCTCCCACATTGCATACGGCACAGAAAGTGCTTTGCAGAACCGCAGCATTACATTTTCCCACAACCGCAAATGGACATTCAGGCCATCAGTTAGCCCTAGACCTAGCGTAAACAAATTGCCGAACTCCTCTAAGAGTGCGCTAACCAAAGTACTGTCAGGGACATTTTGCTCACTGGAGGTTTCCTCGCCGAGAATGCTGAGGACGGGCCTTCCACCACGCTCAAATGTGCTGAGGGCATTGCGCCCGCAGAAGTTCGGGCCATCACATTGCAGTACGGTTAGAGTTGCATCTAGGATTTTTCCTGTGTACGAGACCAGAAGCTTCAGCTGACCCTTCACGGGGAGCTTGCCAAGAAAGCAGGACAACTGCAAGGACGTCTCGCAGAGCACAGGCCAGACATGCCGATGCTTGCAGTATGTTTTCCATGTAGTGATGGAGACATGCGATCCGGTGTTCACTTGCATTGTCAGCGGAATTCCGCTCCAGCAGACGGTGAGAACCACGGGTTTGACCCAGTTTACCGACGCAGTGTACAAACTCAGTAGACAAAGTTCGTTGCCGTCGCTCTGTGAAGAATGCTCCTCAGAATGGGCCACCCCTTGTTTCCATACACACATTTTAGCTAGGTGCCCTTTACGTCCGCAGTGAAAACGGTCCGCCCAGCGCAACTTGCACTTTGCTGCCTTGTGCTTAGTGCTACCACAACACAAGCAAACGACGTCTTCGCTTGGTCGAGAAGTGCCCGGATGGGTCTTGTGGTAATACGGTTGACCTTGCACCTTGCTCCTCACGGCATGGATGTTGCCATAATCCTGTGTCTTCTCCATGTGATCAATGTTGAGGGCTGCCATCTCGGCTGTTAAAGCTATATCTTTGGCTTCTTTCAGCCTCAGCGAAGGTCTTGCCAAAAGCTTCTGATGAACTCCGGCATCACGTAGACCACAAACAAGTCTGTCTTGTAGCATCCTGTCCCGTGCCGCACCAAAGTTGCAACTGTAGGCCTTCTTCCGAATTACCACAATAAAGTCCTTTGTTGTCTCATCGAGACGCTGGCATCTGGTGAAGAACTTGTAGGACTCCGCTATTTTGTTGCCTTGTGGCGCAGTGCACTGTCAGCAGTTCAAGCAGCTTCTCGTAGGTGAGCTCTTGCATCTTGGCCGGCGTGCACCGTCCTATTATTATGCCGACTGTTGCTGCTGTGCTTAAAGCTACTGTTAGCAGGGCTTGTCATTTCTTCGAGTCAACAATTTCATAAGTTTCAAAGTAGGACTGCAGACGCACCTGGTAGGCGTCCCAACTGTCTTCCGTTTCGTCGAAACCCGGTGGTCAGGTGTGGGCTGCCTCGGAGCAGATAGTGGCCCGGTAATGGGCAGCCTCATCGCCATTGAAGTAACTCAACAAGTGGTTTATTGAAGAATGAATGCTTTATTAAAGGTTAGTGTAGCTTTTATAGTTTTTATCTTGTGACGTCACTGCAGCCACTGCCGATTAACAAGAGGCGTGGCTGGCGAATCTAACAATATAAACACGTGTCAGTGGTGCATGCTGATTCACAACAATAACATTTTGGTGGAGGTGTGGGGTACCCTCGCCACAAGTCGGCCCTGGATTTTTGCAGCGGGCTTCACATCGGTTCCACAGTTATGGCTACTGACGCTGCCTCTGCCGCTCAGGCACCAGCAGAAGTTGTGCTAACCCAGCTATGTTACCTGGGAATCTTCATTGGCACTGGCAAGGTCGACGTCGAAGACTGGCTGACGTCGTATGAACGTGTCGGTATGCACAATAAGTGGGATGCCACACTTTTGCTGGCCAGCCTGATCTTTTACTTGGGAGGAACCGCGAAGGTATGGTTCAAGGCGCATGAAGCCGACATTAGAAGCTCAGACTCCTGCAAGGAAAAGCTACGTGATCTTTTTGGAAGACGTGTGGGACGTCAAATGGAGGCCAAGCAAAAGCTAGCGTCTCGTGCCCAGACATCAACAGAATCGTACATCACGTATATTCAAGGCGTTCTGGCTCTCTGCTGTAAAGCACACGGGGACATGCTGGAGGCCGATAAGGTTGGACGCATCTTGAAGGGTTCAACCTCCTGCTTTGCAGGAACTGCTCAACGATTGAGTCCATCATTAAGGAATGCCGGAATTTTGAGCAAGCGAAGAGCAAATGCATCATACAATGCTTCGACCGACTTCCGAATACGGCTGCCACTTCCTCCTGCAAAGACCCTCCGGCATCGCATAACGACCCTCCGGCGTCATATCCGCCTACAACACCAAGCTTGATGCAGGTCATCCGTCACGAACTTCATGCCATGGCTCCAAGTTGTCACTGCCCCTATACGCATGACAACATGACCATCTCGCTCATTCAAGCTATTGTCCGCCAGGAAATTGCAAACATGGACACCCAGTCTGCCGTTCGCCCACGTCCCACCCCGACCGCTCCTGCCTCTGCTGCACCTTGACAGTCGTTTCCGAATCGATATCGGAACACCTCTGAGTGGCGAACACCGGATGACAGCCCAATTTGCTTTGCTTGCTCCCAGGTCGGTCACATCTCCCGCCACTGCGGTAGTAGCCGCTGGTACTCCTCGCCTCGGCCATATGCTGATTGCTGCTTCGACTGGGGCCCTCGGCCTCTGTCGCCCCCTTCTGAACCATATCATGCCGGCCTTCCCTCTCGGGGACACACCACTAGCTGCTCGCCTTTGCCGCAATGCCATCAGTACCGTTCGCCTACACCTCGACGTCCCTGTCCTACGCGGGCCGCTTCTCGGGAAACTAAGCAATGCAGCCCCCGGAGATGAAGCTGCATTGACAACTTGGGACTGCAAAACCTCTGCTGACCCCTGCTGCTCGACTGAACCTTGTTGAAATTTTTATTGATGGTGCACCTGTTCAAGCCCTCATCGATACTGGTCCTCAGGTGTCTGTTATGCGATCAGATCTTCGTAGCCGTCTCCGTAAAGTCCTGACACCTGCTGAGTCACCTGCTGTCCGAGTAGCTAATGGCAGTACAACAGCCGTGATGGGAATGTGCGCCGGCCATCCAGTGTTAGTCCTGTTCACTGCACTGGTGGAGTGTCCCTACGAAGTGATTCTTGGAATTGACTTTCTGACTGCCCATTCAGCACTTATTGACTGTGCAACTGGCACCCTTCGCCTTGAACTGCCCCATTATTTTGCCGACCCGACCGTCACCTTCTCCACCACTTTGAGATGGTCCTTACGTGGCGTCTCCACTTTGCGACATCCTCCTGGCCCGTCAAATAACATTACCAAGCTCAATCGTAACTCTTGTCAATAATCAAGCCTGGCTTCCTCTTCTGAACTTTGGCTCGTGTCTGCAAGTGCTTCCTGAGGGTGTATCTCTGGCTGTGCTGTCCCCTTTGGAAGACTGCAGAGCAGCTGTTCTTGCGCTCGAACTACGATTAAACACTGCGGCAGCTTCTGCCCCTCCTACTTCACGCAACGAAAAGTTTACACCAATGATAGCCACTGATTTACGACCTGCTTACGCTGACGTCCTTTGCCACATTCTGATGTCCTATGAAGATATCTTTGGTTTTGGCAATCGCCTGCCAGGTTGAACCCGTGTCGTCACTCATCGATTCCACACTGGTGACGCTCCTCTTGTACATTGGCAACCCTACCGTGTGTCTGCGGCTGAACTCCAGGTGATCCAAACGGAGGTGGACAAAATGCTCTCCAAAGATATTATCGAACCTTCCTGCAGTCCGTGGGAATCGTCTGTCGTTTTGGTTAAAAAGAAGGACAATACCTGGAGACTTTGTGTCGATCACCGTCACCTCAATAAGGTTACCAAAAAGGACGTGTATCCGCTTCCGCGTATTGATGACACGCTGGACTGCTTACACGGTGCCAGTTATTTTTCGGCGGTTGATTTGCGTTCTGGCTACTGGCAAATTGCAGTGGATGAACGAGATCGTGAAAAAACTGCCTTCATCACCCCAGATGGTCTACCAATTTAGTCCACCAAGAGTACCAACCAAGAGTACTTGGTCACTTGGTTGACGCTGCTGGCGTCCAGCCTGATCCTGATAAAGTGCCGTTAGTGAGTTTTCACTTCTGCGTTCTTCTACCGATGTCCGAAGTTTCCTAGTGCTGTGTTCCTATTTTCGGCGATTTATCCAGAACTTTGCCGAAATTGCTCGTCCTCTCGCAGACCTCCTCACAAAGGACACCATTTTACGTTGGGGACCTGACCGGGCTGCAGCATTTTCAACGCTCATCAGTCGCCTTGTCAATCCTCCTGTGTTGGGTCATTTTGATCCACATGCCTACACAGAAGTTCGCACTGATGCGAGCGGCCGTGGCATTGGCGCTGTCTTGTCCCAACGACAGCGGGACACCAATCGCGTGATCGCGTATGCTAGCCGTCTTCTTTCAGCACCGGAGCACAAGTACTCTATAACAGAATGTGAATGCTTGGCCCTTGTTTGGTCCATTTCTAAGTTCCGCCCTTACCTGTTCGGTCGGCATTTCACCGTCGTGACAGATCATCATGCCTTATGTTGGCTATCCTCACTCAGAGACCCAACAGGCTGTCTTAGCCGCTGGGCTTTACGCCTGCAAGAGTGCAGCTTTTTCGTGTCCTTCAAATCTGGGCGGTTACATAAGGAGGCTGACCGCCTTTCCCACTATCCTGTCGACCCTCCTGATGGCACCAAAATCGATACACATACCTGCGTTTTGTCGATCTCCGACTTCTCATGCATCGCCGACGAGCAAAATCGTGACCCATATTTGCGATTCATCATCGAACACCTTACCTTGGAGCAACAGGACATTTCCCTCCGTATGTTTGTTTTCCAGGAAGGGACCTTATACCGACGCAATATGAGTCCACATGGTGCTGCACTGCTTCTCGTCGTTCCCCAGCATCAGCACTCGTCAATTCTCTTGCAGTTGCACTATGTGCTTACCGCTGGTCATTCGGGTGTCTCCTGTATGTACGACTGTGTGCGCAGGCAATTTTTCTGGCCTGGGCTATATCGCTCTGTTCAAAGCTACGTCACTGCCTGCGAATTTTGCCAACGCCACAAGGAGCCTCCATTGTCTCCCGTTGGGCACCTTGAGCTATCCCATTTTACTGTGTCGGCCTGGACCTCCTTGGCCCACTTCCAACTTCATCCTCCTGCAACAAGTGGGTGGCCGTTGAGACGGACTATACCACACATTATGCCATAATGCGGGCCCTCCCTACGAGCTGTGCAACTGACGTGGCTGATTTTGTCCTTCATGAAGTGATCCTATATCATGGTGCCCTATGTCAGCTACTCACTGATATAGGCCGCTGTTTTCTTTCTAAGGTTGTCAATGACGTTCTTTGCTCTTACTCACAGGCAAAAGGACTTACCGAGTGTCTCAACCGTACACTCGCGGACATGCTCTCTATGTACGTGTCTGATCACCAGGACTGGGACTGCACCCTACCCTTCGTGACATTTGCATACAATTTGTCGCATCACGATATTACTGGCTATTCTCCTGTCTATATACTATTTGGCCGTGACCCATTTCTGCCTCTTGACTCGCTGCTCCCTTCCGAGGCCAACACTACCACGTTCTATGTTCAGGACGCCATTGTTCGCGCGGCCACAGCACATCGCAGTGCCCGTGACCATCTTCTGGCGTCTCAGACTATCCAAAAGCACCCTTATGACAGTCGTCGCCGGGACGTTCATTTCAGCCCTGGGTCACATGTCCTGCTTTGGTTACCCTCCCGTCGCGTCGGTCTTTGCGAAAAACTGCTGCCACAATACGTCGGGCCATACCGAGTTCTTTGCCAAGTCACCTGCCTCACATATTAGATATCACCTGTGACTTCGATGTCTTATACCCCACCAAGAACTGATATCGTGCATGTTTTGCGACTATAGCCCTAAAACTCGCACACTGATTCGACACCCTAGGAAGCATCGAGACGAGGCTTCTGCAGCCGGGGGTTAATGTCACGTACAAGATTGTGCGGCTGTGGACAAATGGACGTTGGGAGGTTGAAGAGGAGGCTTTAGTGTCTTGACGATCGGTAGATGGTGTTACCCTGGCTACTGAGCTACAATCTTGTAACTGTATACAGTGTAAATACATATATTTTCTCCCCATAATAATATTACCGTTCTAGCTCCCTCATAGTAACATTGGGCATCCCCCAACGGTATGTTCTCGCGCTCCTTCTGTTCCTAATATATATTAAAGATCTACCCATCCATGTATCTTCTCATATCTGTATGTTGGCCGACAGTTGTGTCATCTTTGGCATAATTAATAACCCTTGTGACCAGACTGGGCTCCAAAATGACCTTAACCTTGTACAGGAGTGGTGCAATCTTTGGCTAATGAAGCTTAATCGTACTAAATGCAAACTTGTTTCCTTTCTACATCAGCCTATTCCTTTGCTTTTTTTCGTACGGAGTCTCTAAATCCACTGCTGAACAAGTTTAATGCTATAAATAACTAGGTGTCACCTCATCCTGCACTCTTTCCTGGTGCACACATGTCACCAACATCATATCATTAGTGAACACATCTCTCGGTTTTTTAAAGCTTCATTTGCGTCACGCATCACAGAACATCAAACTTCTTGCGTATAAATCAATCAAATCTAAATTAGAATATGTGGCGCCCATCTAGAGTCCGCACCATGTATACTTATTCAACAAATTAGGATCCGTGCAGAATTGTGCCACTAGGTTAATTCATTCTTCATGCTCATATGACATAAGCATATCATCCCTCTTTATAAGCATAAGCATATCATCTAAATCTTTGTTCATCGCCGCATCGCCAGCCTCTGTTTGCTTCACAAGTTTTTCCACAGCTTCCTCACACACCCTACATCATCCCACTGACGTGCATATCTCACCGCACTACTAACCAATATCATATTGCATGTTCACATGCTTGCACTACCACTTTAGCTGCCTCATTTTTCTTTTGTACAGCAGTGGACTGGAATTGCTTTCCCTGTGACATTGCAGCCGTCACGTGTCCAGCAACTTTTGCAGAAAATGTCACAGCACATTTTTCGACATGAAGACTGTTCTTTGTAAATTTAATTTGCTAGGCCACCCCTTATGTAATACCACATAAACGGTAGTCTTTAAGGTAATAAAGTAAGTGAAGTGAAGCTCAGTGGCGGCTGGTTTCCTAAAGCCAGCTTTTTCACGCAGTTTCTTAAGACATTCGTGTCATGTGGTAAAGTGTGTGAACACCGGAATAGCAGTTCTTGTTTCGTGTCTGACTGCACTGCGCAGGCAATTCTAGGAGCAATATTCCTGAAAATAAAGAAGGCCCGCTTTAAGATAGAGTAAATATTGTAATAGGACATTGTGAGCTACGGTTATTGTTTGAAAACTTTTCTAAAGCAGGCTGAAAATAAGTGTTTTCAACAAACAATGACTTGTGTTCAATGCATTCGCTGTGCCATAAGCTTTGCTAGACACACTGCCACTAAAGAGGCTGCTATTGGGGTCACCACAGGGTCAGGTGCAGGCGTGCTGGCTGGTCGAGCTTAAACTGTCTGGTGAAGGCCAATTTTATGGTCGAAATAACTAAAGTTTGGGCCTATAGAAATGCAGGGGCACCACCTAGGACCTTTGGTCAGGATCAAATTTACCGCTTGATCAAGTTAACTGGAGTCGAACTAATGGAAGTCAACTGCATTTCTTTGATACAGTGATTGCATTCTCTCTCTAGATGACGGCTGGGAAGAGGTGCACGAGAAGTTTGCTGAACTTGAAGATCGTGCCAGACACCCATTGGACTCCTCCTCCGTGGTGGATTCACTGGTTGATGAAGATCCTCTTACGTTAAACCAGGTGTGTGCTTTCTAGCAACGTCGCAGATAACATAAGGGACAAGGTTAAAGGCATTCAGGGGGTTTCAGCGAACAATTTCAAGAATTTAAAAAAATTGCCTGTGGCAGATGGCACAATTCTAGCCCGTAAGCTGGTCTACTCGGAAGAGGCAGAGATTACTTGCACAAAAAATTGAAATGCATAATCCACTAAGAAAAATATTGCTAATTAAGTTTTCAACTGATTACCTTATGGCACATGCTGCAGTTTATAAATTATCGTGGATGAGATATGCGCCGTCAAACTTGTGGTAGAAGTGAATCATTGTCCCACTTACTTTTTAACAAAACATTATTTTATTCATTGAAGCTCAAAGCTAACTGGAACGCCACTGCATTTCCCTGAAAACTTCGGTAGTTAATATCTCAGAACTGGTGTCATCCTGAGAATTCGTTCCAAGTGGACCTGCCTTACGAACTTCCCAGCTAGAATTTGAAAATTGCAATATGTGCCATAAGGTAATTAGTTAAATGTGTAGTTAGTGAATTTTTGGTAATTCGTCGATTATGCATCTCAATTTTTTAAGTAATGCCCACCTCTTCGAATAGGCCAGCTCACAGACTAGAAATTTTGCCATTTTCCTCAGGTAATTTTTACACATTTTTGAAAATGTTCACTGAAACACCTGGTACAAGCCAAAACCACAGTACACTTCCCAGCGTGTGCAGGCATGCAATAGCTCACTCCCACGCCCTTGCTGTGACTAGCAAGGAATGGTGGTTAGGTCTACCTGGGACGTGTGTCAGTATGCACTCACTGCTGCCTATAAGCTGAACAGACCTTGCTTCGCATTGAGCTTTTGATAGTGTTTCAAAATGTGCAATCTAGATTTGGCTACAATCCAGCGGTGAAGCCAGTGCAGGGGAAGCTGGTCCTCACCATGTAACATAGTCGGACTGGAACATCTGTGTTGTCTACTCCAGCCCTACCTTTTATTAGCAAACATTGCACGTAGCACGATGAGCGCTCTTGCCATTGAGACGCTTGGACAACTACATGCTCTGGTTGGTCTCTGTGTGATGACGTTGCAGGCATGTGGCGACATGAGCCATCGCCAGCGGCCATATCTGTCTGGTACACAAATCCGCGCTCACACACATTTGGATGTGCACAAGGTGCTGTGCATGGTCTGCAGATATGCGTACATGTGTAGATGTGAGCTTTCATGTGCTCACAAGTGTACATGTAGTCCGTGCTTAAGTGCATGAAGACTATACCTGACACTGGTGTGTTTGTATAGGGTTCAACAGGCTTCAACAAAAGAGGCTGAACACCTGTAGACCCTCATATTGGATATAGTACAAGTATGTGAAAGGATGTGGTTCTGCAGTGGCGTGCAAGACTGATGTGCACCACAAGGACAATAAAAGAAAGAAAAGGCTTTAGTGCTGCCAGAGATAAAGTTCCATGCAGTGTTTCATATTCCTTAGTGCTGTAACCATGTTTCGTAATGACCCTATCAGCTCCTTTAAATTTTTTGTGAGAAAGCATTAAGATAAAGATGATAGAGAATACTTGGAGGGAGATTTCAGCTCCAGAACACTAGCTTATGTATGCGGAGTATTTACAGGACGCCACATATGCCATTTTGTTCTATTCACAGCTTTTACTGTGGTGCTGGAGAGGAGTGAACTGAAAATAAGTGCAGCTTTTTATCGTGCTGGCTATGCAACAATATGGTGACATTGATTACATCAGTGGATACACCCTATAACTATTGGGTACACACTAACAATTGTATTAAAAGTTTCTTTTTTTTTTTTTTTTTTTGAAGACATCTGCAGCGACACTGAAAAATCTCAATGTGCGTGCTGGAGACAAGAGAAGTGTTGTAATGCACGAACACCTTGCATACAAGATTGTGGTTACTCAGTGTCACAATGCTTCGGTCCAGGTTCTCACTGCAGCGCAGTGCTTCATTGTTTCTGAAGCTCAGAATAGGCGCTTGTGGCAGGGTCAATGAAAAGGTAAAAAAATCATGCTTAGGTGATTTCCTAGCATCATTGACTCAGTTGGTCCTCGCTTTCAAGACATATAGCAGTGCCGGATCAATTTGTTGGCCAACATCTAGTGGTGCACTGAGATGAAGAAGGAAATACTGAGCGCCTAATTGTTGGCCGGCCTGTCTGAACACACACATCTGCAAGGCTGCTGTGCGTGGCTAGCAACCCTAGCATGGAACTGCCCCTGGCGTTCTCTTTTCAGTAACATAACTGGCTTAGTGTAATTCATTACTGAAAAAAGTAATTGAATTACAGTCAGCGTTACCGAGTAAAAATAATCAATTATGGATCTACCAAAAATTGTAGTTGATTACGTATTATTACTTAGGTAAAAGTCTGATATGCACCTACAGAAAACATGCTAACAATTAAAACATACCGTATATACTCATGTAATGGGTGCAGGTATTTTTCAGAGATTTGGGCTGAAGGGTGAAAATTACGGGTGCAGCCATTACACGGAGAAAAATACAAATTTTTTTCTTTTTTTTAAACATCGGTCGTATTTGCCTTTATTGAACTACAGTACTCGCTTGTACTGGCTCTGGTTATTCTTGGCTATTCCTGTAGTGCGTCACCTGCCAGCTGGAATAAATGGTGACGCCCCACAGACCAGTGCCGGCAGCTTCTCGGAGGCTGTGCTTTTGCTACCTGTAGGCGCCGAAAATTGGCACGGTTGCCTTGTGTTGCCTTTGATTTAAAAATAAAGGCTTTGGAATTCTTGCACCACACAACAGATAGCACTGCCAACCTTCTTAAAAATCAAGGGTGTGCAGTATCATGCATGGGTAATCTTTAAATATACATTTTGGGGATTCTTTTTTTTTTCGTAACGAAGTTCTGGGTACGGTTCTTACATGGGTGCGGCCAATACACGAGAATATACAGTAGTTGCAACAACTCTCTGACCCAGTCTGTATAGATCCTAATCTATAGGCTCACTGTGTGCCTTCCAGTTATACTAGCAAACAACCTTCTGTGGCTATGAAGGGAAAGCTACGGGCGTGTGGCTGCTGCACATGTGTTACCGTGCCAAGAAAAATGTGGCGGAAGTCACATGCTATTTTCTCCTTTTTTCTTGCTGTATTTTTTTTCTTTCTTTCACTGTAGCAAACATGTTCTCGGGCCACGATGGCAGCTTTGTTAGGGTTTTGTGTGGTCACACGTGTTGCTCCGTGGGTTTAGTACCATGGCAAAGGCATTGTGTGTGCTGGATTGCATTAGTCACTGTGTTTCATACCGCTGTATTATCTTGATTGTGCCCTCCCAGCTGTTGTGGTCAGGTTGGACTGGAAGAAGTGAACAGTGTGAAATGAGTGTGCATGCAACGCCGTACACCACACCACAAACGAAAGATGACTTGGGGATATTTTTCCAGTCTTAAGTGGATTCATGCTAACGTGTCATCACAGACTGAAACCGCTGTGCTTCAGGTTATGTTTGATAAACATCTTGTACGTCAGTGACAGCTGTGCAGTGTTCCAGCATTTTACAACGGACAATGCATTTGTGACACGTAAAGCAGCCACGTTGAAGGATGGGAAAGAAGTGGCTGCTGTGAGTACTAAAGGCACGAATGTGTGCTCAAGGGTCTCAGCGAAGGTTGGCGTATGCGGTGCAAGAGTGAACAAGGCTCAACAGAAGAACATATGCCTGTACGTATGTAGGCCCAGTCAACACGCTAACTGCACGCATACGCACTTACTGTTCGGCACCACGGAATTTTGTTTCTGTGAAGCTTCACTTACCGTTAGAACAATGTACCTTAGGCCGCGGTCGATGTATTTAAACACGTAACGACATTCTCCTCTGCCGGACTGTTCGTTGGTGTGCTGTGTCTCATCAGACCTCCACTGTGAATGCCCCCCTGAAACGTGTTCAATAAAGCAAAATGGTTCCGATGAAGCCACGACCAGCATGTGTGTTTGATCTCATAAACTGGAGATGGGTTTGCCATAGGTTGTATCGCAGTGGAATACACTGCGATTGGACCGTTGGCCAGATTGCTACGGCACACAGCCCGGCATGGTTGCGTCTATGGTAGTGCGCAAAGGCAAAAAATGTAAACAAGAGAGGAGTATCTGGCCCAACTCGATGGTGGCGTAACACCGACTTCTGGTGTCACTTAGCTTTACACAGAGTGATGTCAGGGCCCCTCCTCAGATTTTCCTTCCTCAATGAGTGAGATGCTTGCAACGCACGCTGCTAAAGGTGCTGCTTATCACGCCAGCCTTGCCTGATGCCTCGTAGCTGCTGGGCCCTGTTTGTGCTGTGTACCGAATCTTGTTAACATGTCGATCCTGTGTATTGTTAAAACACCATTCAAGGAGCTTCAGCATAATGCTATACCTTGCCATAACTTTCGCTGCTTTGCAGGG
The DNA here is from genome assembly GCF_023375885.2 of Dermacentor andersoni. Taxonomy (NCBI): domain Eukaryota; kingdom Metazoa; phylum Arthropoda; class Arachnida; order Ixodida; family Ixodidae; genus Dermacentor; species Dermacentor andersoni. The sequence goes on from NC_092823.1 coordinate 140,440,930, forward strand.
AAAGCGTGGAACTGCCAATTTTTTGCTGTTTTTTGGAAAATAGAAAGAAACCTCTTAGTATGTATTTTATCTAACATCTACTATTGGTGTCGCTAATTTCTTTTTTGTTCTTGGCAATGCACGTAAAGGGATGCAAATTTGTACTTGCCAGTCAGTGCTTACTACCATTTAGTGTGTAGTTACACCACTTTCCTGCCAAGTATACAACAATAAGATTCCTCTGTATTGTTCTGCAGGATGTGGTAGAGCAAAGCATCTCCCACCTTGGTTTGGAAGATGACAGGGATGATGACCCAGCTATCAAGTCTTACTCCAAGTCTACAACATCAGTGAGTACTGTTTTGAGCATTTCAAATTTTTCTTGTTGTTCTTGTTCCATTAAGTTGAATTAATGGAATCTTGTTTTTCACGAGGTCATGCCGAATTTACACCAGATCATTCATGATAAGTTTTTGTTACATTCACAGTTTCACAGACGTAGTGAACAGGGCTGTCGCTGTACTAGAAATTTGCTGAAATGAGAAGAAATTGTGCAGAGGAAACGCATTTTATCTGTTTATACTGCAAACAAGATGCTTCACAGAAATATGAGATGGCACTTAGCGCCTAGTCTATCTGTGAGACACCTCGTTTGCATGTGTATATGGATCTGCCCCAACGAGTCAGACCTTGATATAAGAATCAATGCGAAAGGCTGCCAAATCTTGTGTCCTGTAGGGACGTTACCTGTGTTATCTCTCATAGTAGCATGAACACCAACCTTGGTGTCATATCCAATAGCGACTTGATTGATCTGACAGAGGCTGAACTACTTGAAGGCTCAAGTGAGCAGAATGTGATCAATGTGAAATGAATCAAATTGAGGTGCCATGGTAAAAAAATAGACTAAACATCTTATTCTGACATTCGGTTCAAGTGTGCTGCCCAAGACAATCGAGGCAGGCTATGTGAAGAACAGGGTCAGGCCATATATTCTAAATCGCCTCCTATGCTTTAAATGCCAAAGGTTCGGCCACAGTTCTCAGAACTGCTGAGGCCGACTAACCTGTGCCAAATGTAGTGAGCATGACCATCCAACTGAATCATGCGAGAACACTTCACACTGTGTGAATTGTGATGGGGAGCATGCTGCATACTCGCAGTCCCGCCCATCTTGTAAAAAAGAACAAGTGGCTATCAAAATAAAAGAGAATATTTCGTTTAAAGAGGCACGCAGGCGGGTATTCTTCCTGCCAAAAGAATAGCTTTGCCGAAGTGCGCATCAGGGGGCAGCGCCCCAACCACCTCTGGCGGCTGTCCGGCCCACACACAGCTGGGGGTGGCCTCATCTGCCCCCTCGGTGGCTATGGCTAGCGCTGCTACGTCGTCCCAGAAGGGACCATTGACCTCTGGGCTCGTTGTTTCAAGGGCCTCATTCCTTGAGAAGAGGTCCTCTCGTCAAACCGCTTACAAGAGCGGGTGTCCAGCGCTTTGCAGGAGGCAATGGACACGACTCTTAGTCAAACAATGCCTGCACTTAAAGGAACAGCAAGATTCTTTCAACCACTCCAGAAAAAGAAATATTGCATTACACGACCGTCAAAGGGTCCTGTAAACTAACTTTCCTTTGCTAGACACAGCACTTCCTTATCATTATGGATACCCAGATATTATAATGGAACATGAGGACTTCTCCACAATCTTGACGATGTTAAAGAACTCCTCCACAAATTCAGTCCAAAAGTGCTGTGTGTCCAAGGAACACACCTAAAATTAAGACTAACTCTCAATGGCAATATGCCACTTTCCGCAAAGACCGCTATGATGCACTCGCCTCCTCGGGGGGTGTAGCCGTAATAGTCGATAAGGACATCGCATGTCAGCAAATAAAACTCCAAACTTCCCTCGAGGCAGTTGCAGTCTGAGCTGGCTGTTTGGTAAGTTAATCGCAGTTAGTTCGATGTACGTCCCCTCTTGCTATGAACTTTCTAAAAGAGAGTTTCAAAGCTTCATTGATGAACTTCCTCCACCATACGTAGTGGTTGGTGATCTAAACGCTTATAGCCCCCTTGGGGTGACTCGCGGTGCGACACGCGTGGGCGCCTGATAGAAAATTTTCTGTTTTCTTCAGGTGTATGTTTATTGAACAAGAAAGAACCACCGTACTACACTGTTAGACATAACACTTACTCGTCCATAGGCTTGAGCATAGTTTCGAGCTCACTATTTCCGTACCTGGAGTGGTCTGTTCTTAAGAACCCCTGTGGGAGTGATCACTTCCTAATTATGTTAAACTTAACAAAATAGATGCGTGCTCGCCACATTTCTCTCGATAGCACCTCGAATCAGGAAACTGGGAACTGTTTCGAGAAATTGCATATTTAGGGGGGGGGACAACATTTCTGATTTTAATGTAGACGACGCTGTCGCATACCTAACAGGTTTTGTTATTGACGCTGCAACAAAATGTACTAAATAAACTAATGGACTGGGTAATAATTGTCACATCCCATGGTGGAATGACCAATGTCGGAAAGTGGGCAATAATCAAAACAAAGCTTGGGATTGCTTTGCAATTCTCCAACCACTGAAAACCTTATTAATTTCAAACAGGTCAAATCGCAAGGTAGGAGAACACATCGACATGCAAAAAGAGAGATTTGGGAGAGGTACATATATGGACGAGGCAAAGGTATGGAATAGGGTGAATAACCTAATGGGCTGAGACTCGAACCTGCTACCCTTGTTAAGTACCGAAGGTAGCAGCCTGGAAGATTAGGCAGATTTTCTAGGTGAACACTTTGACTCTATCCCTAGTGCATTGCATTACATGCACTTTCCTGCAAGTCAAAGAACTCTCGGAGCAACAGCCTCTTGCATACGATCGTCCTTTTAACCTAGCTGAACTCTTTGTATCTCTGAATTCTTGTAACAAGTCCGCACCAGATGGCAACTGCATAATGTATGAAATGATCAAGTACCTTCATTCAGAAACCCTGAAACAACTCCCAGGGTGTCTACCAACCGTGAAAATGGGGAATTCTCAGGGTTTCTGAAGTCTGGAAATACTCGGGGCAAACTCAGCAAATTTGTGCTTCTGTCAGGGAAAATTAGCTGTAATTTTATTGAAAGGGAACGAAAGTTGTGCTAATGCTGGCTCGCGTAACAGAGAGGGATCGTGACGAATTGCCAGTGTGCAGTCGACGACTGACTCTCCGGACGCTCGATTATTCGGATGGCTTCGCGGATGGAGTCGGATGGATGGAGTCGGTGTATAAGAACGTCTGAAATTTTGGATGCCAGAACCCTTCGGCGTCCAATTTTCAGGACTTTTTGCCATGACTGTAGGTCCGAAATGGCATTAATCAAAGCCACCACTGCCGCTGTTTTTATTACTTCGCCGCCTCGAATCTGCGCTCTCACTCGCAGATCTGCTGGCAGCCGTAGCCGCCACCGCGGTAAATGCTAGGCCTAGCTGCTTCGACGTTCGCTATTGAGCTTATTGCCGTTTGGTGCTGGGTTTTTCGTTGAATGAATTCGCCACTGTCAGCAATGTTACCGACTCAGTCTTTGTGTTTCTCGCGATTGGCTTTGAAGCTCGGAAAGCACTGGGCGTTGCATTATGCTGGTTCCCAAAAGTTGGCTTTGCCTCAATTACTGAAAGTTACGCGGTGAATCACAGCAAGCGTGCGAAGGGGCAATTGTCACGGGACACAGTATCTGTTCCTTAATTATACACACATCCACTCGCCATCTCCTGTCACAGTACACGCACTGATAAGCTTAATAAGTGCACTGGTAGCCCTTTTTTGGACATGCCTGTGGCGATTTTGAGCCCTTAACCGCTGTAAAAGACGTGCATTCATTTTTTTTCGAGCTGCCCGACTTTTTGGACGTTTTCGCGTCACCTAGGAGTAAAAAAATCAGACGGTGACTGTACGACTAACGAAGAGGATGTTTTAAATGGTGCGCAGGGTGAACACATGGTGGAAGTAGGATGAGAACAGAAGGGACCTACATATTGAGGAATAAACGAGAAAGGAAGCTTCTTTCAAGGAGCTTGAGCTTTGAAAAAGTTTTGGCTGACGCTGAAATGCGGGTGTCCCTCATCCAAACCAACATAAACTCTTAAAAGCAGTGAAGCAGAATGTTGAGGCGTTTTCTGCTGGCTGAGAGTATGTCAGGACAGTTAAGGTTGACACACCAGCTGTTGAGAAAGAATCTCACTTTTGACAAAGTTCAGGCTTCATACCAATGAGCTTGCTATCAGTTGATAAAAATAGCTCATATCCCCTGCAGTCACAGCGTCCACATTTGTGGACAGGACCTATTTATGCCATATCTGTGCAGTCGTAGCAAGGAATAGAACACAAACATTAAGCTTAGGGCAAATTGAACATTCCGATAACTTAAATTACTTGCATATCCCTCAGAAGCAAAATGCATCGTTACAGAGTACCACTTTGGTGCGTGGACCAGCATGTTTTACGGGACGCTTGAGTTGGGGCATGTCGGTAGCAATCTAGAAATATATATATATATATATACATATATATAACATTTTTTTTTTTCCTTGAAATGCTTGAGGCCAGTGAATAACCGATGCATGTAATTCGAGCAGAGGATTTAATTTTTTTTTATGAAGAATAGCATGACCGACTTTACGATATTCAAATATTTAAGTTACTCTAGAATTATAGTGTCTCATAAAATGCTCAGAGTCGCTCTACCACCTTGATTTGCTTTCAGTGGAATTTCAAGCACCATCTATGTTTCACACATGTATCGGCAGACAGTAATAATTCGCGACTGAAAGGGATATTCGAAAACATTTGTTTCTGTATGCATCTCCTTTTTATTCGTATTTGCGAATGTTCTACTCGATTTGCAATTTGACCATTTTTTTCGCATATATTTTATTTGCTGCACATGTTACTTACCCCTTCCAATTCTGATTTCCTTTTCAATAAACTAAATGCTGCTCCTTTCTATTTAAACTGGATTAAGTACATTTTTTAATATTTTTTAGCATGTTTACTTGAAAGTGGCAGCATTGGCCGACATGGTGTCAGCCTGTCCTGACGTAAAAAAAAATCTTGTGTCGCTCAAGGAATTTTGCAAAGGTACTCGGGGAAAACCTGGAAAACTCGGGGAATTTGGATATTCACCCTGTACTCCTTTCTCTCTTTAATGCCATGTGCACAGCTGTGTGCATTCAGTCTGCTTGGAAAGAAGCAATTGTAATTCCGATACTTAAACAAGGCAAGGACTCGGCTTTAGCAAGCAGTTACAGACCAATAGCGCTGACAAGTTGTCTGTGCAAGCTCTATGATAAAGTGAACTGGTGCCTAATCCATTTTTTAGTAAACAATAAAGTACTAGATCCTCTTCAATGTCACTTCAGAGAAGGGAGGTCGACACCGGACCACCTTGTCCACATTGAAGCATACATTAGGGATGCCTTCATACACAAGCAGTTCTTTCTTTCGGTATTTCTTGATTTGCAAAAGCATATGACACAACATAGTGCTACGGCATTTTTAGAGATGTTTCCGCTATGGGTGTGTGTGGCAACATGCTAAATACAATAGAGATACCTGTGAAACCATACCTTCCGTGTAAGGGTGGGCCAGGCCTTGTCCATGTCTTTACCCAAGAGACTGGTGTTCCTCATGGCAGTGTTCTTAGTTGTACGCTCTCCATTGTGAAAATGAATTTTTTGTGAACGGCTATTTCCCATACTATGTTCTATTCTGTGTACGTAGATGACATACAGATTAGTTTGAAGTCATGTAATATTGCAAGTGCAGCTTCGAATAAACAGATTATCCAAATGAGCAGATAAAGATGGTTTTGCGGTACATAAAATTTTGTATGGTATGTACTTGCGTACTCTTTACAAACAAGAGGCATAACACCAGTCCGAAGTATTGAAATCAGTGGAGATGCGCTCTCTGTGAGCAGTGAGCATACGTTTCTAGGAAACGTTTTAGATTCTAAACTCGCATTTATTTCTCATCTGAAGCATCTGAGGACAAAATGCCTGAAGACAATGAACCTTTTAAAACTTTTGTCGGTGCACAGCATGGGGCAGTGATTGAAAGTGCCTCCTCAACTTAAGTAACAGTCTTGTCTGCTCATGCCTTGATTATGGAGCTCTAATTTATGATTCCACAACGCCAAGTGCACTAAAGATCCTCAACTCCATTCACCATCTGTGTATCAGTGTCGTGACCGATGGTTTCAGGACAAGTCCGATCCAGAACCTCTACGCAGAGTCGAATCGGTGGTCACTTCATAAGCAGCAATCTTATACCAGTTTTACAAATTTTCTGAAAGTACATATGAACATTAAACATCCTTTTTATTCAACCATAAACGATGTGACTGCTGCCACACTCTTCCATAACTGACTTGCGTTGAGAAAGCCATTCCATTTGCTTGTAAGTAACTTTGTAAGTGGACCTGGACAAAAGAAAACAGAGACAGAGGCGACAAAGTATTTCTATCCTTCGACAAGGTTAGAATAAATGGCAATACATTCAGATGGGACGAGGTATTGGACAGGGCAGTTCCATCAGCAGCAAATTGACATAGCCGGTCTAATTCCAGTCAAAAACAGCACGAAAGTAAAACTAAATCTCATTTGTTAGTTACCCCACGTCTTCAGTCCGCTAACTGTTTTAAATGTTAACGCCCGGAGCGTTGTGAACAAGTCTGATGACCTTGAAAGCCTACTTCTTAGTTACAATCCTGACATCACGCTTCTAACAGAAACATGGTTTCATGATGCTATCCCTGATTCTGACATAATACCCAGCTCGTACAACATGATTCGCCACGACCATGGCTCGAGAGGGGGTGGTGTCATGACCATAATAAAAAATGGCATCCCATTCACATCCATTCCGCACAATACTTCTGCTGAAATGGTTTGGATTGTAGTGCCGTCTTTCAAATGTAAGGTTCTTATTGGTGTAGTATACAGGCCTCCGAATGCAGATATCTCAATTTTGGTATCGCTGCATGATTTTCTTTATGTCCACAGTAAACACTATGCTCATATCATCTTATGCGGAGACTTTAATCTACCAATGATAAACTGGGACGATCTCTGTGCTCGGCATTCTTGTCAGCATGCTGAAGTGCTGCTCGATTTGGCGTTTTCTTTTAATCTAAAACAAGTAGTAGGAACACCTACACGTGTTACTTCAAGCTCAAGAACTATCCTCGACCTTGTTCTTATCTCTGAAGCAGTCAGTGAAACAGGATTTACTGTAGAAGTTTTACCAGGCATATCAGATCATGAAGCGATTCGGCTTAAAAGCAATCTACAGCAAAAAATTATCCATTGTCCAGACCAAGAAGTCTTGGATTTCGGGAGAGTGGCTGATGAAAGTGTACTAGACTACTTAGAGCAAGATTTCGACACTTTTCTTCAAAAATCAAATCAAGGTGTAACCAGTGTCAATGATTTATGGTTGCATCTTAAGTACGCAGTGCGGGAATGTATGCACAGGTACATTCCAACAAAACGCAAGAGAATGGCCCGCAATAACCCTTGGATCACTCGTGACATACTGCAGCTAAAGCGCCACTTAAAACACCTGTCACGCCCCAATAGTTGTGTCGATCGTTCTGTGCTACCGTCAATGCGTCCCGAACTTAGGAAAAAAATAAAAGACTCAAAGTACCATTTTTTCAATGTTAAACTACACAATTTTTTATCTAACGCCCCAAGAAAGTTTTGGATGCACATAACCGAGAAAAAGAACCCAGTCACCAAAATTAGATTGAATGATACTGAGACCAGTGATAAGCAGAATATTGCGGAAGCGTTCAACGAGTACTTTGCTTCGGTATTTCTACACGGTACTGAAGACGATAGTCTAGAATTTTCAGTTTCTGGCTGCAAACTTCCGGACCTTTTTGTTTCCGAAGAAGGTATTCTTTCGTCCCTATTAAACATAGATATAAAGAAATCTGCTGGTCCTGATGACATACCAAATAATTTTCTTTTTAGATATGTGGAGTGGTGCGCAAAGTATCATAAAGTCTAAAGCAAGGTGTCCTTCCTAACGATTGGAAAGCAGCAAACATAATTCCCATTCATAAGTCCGGAGATAAACTCAATATTACTAATTACAGACCCGTATCGCTTCTCTGCACCGCTAGTAAGGTGATGGAGCACTTCGTTTTTAAGCACTTGAGCAGCTTTCTGGAAAAGAATAGTTTCTTTTCGGAAAAACAGCATGGATTTCGGCATGGCCTATCTACAGTTACTCAGCTTCTACATATTACCAATGAAGTCATGGCAGCGCTGGACTGCGGCGGGCAAATAGATGTGCTTTTCCTTGATTTTCAGAAAGCATTTGACCGTGTTTGTCACCAAAGACTAAAGCTCAAGCTACAATGTGCGCTGAAAAATGAACAAATTTTTCGCTGGCTTGACTCTTATTTAACTAATCGAACACAATATGTCCGTATAGGAAACTAATTTTCTTCACCTGCTCCCGTACTTTCCGGTGTACCGCAAGGTTCGGTACTTGGACCTCTTCTCTTTTTGATTTATCTGAATGACTTGTCCTTTGATTCCCCGGTACGATGTCGGTTCTTCGCTGATGATTGTATTGTGTACCACAACATTCAATCACCCCATGATCAGACTGCTATACAGGATTGCCTTAATGCAATCAATAATTGGTGTCAGTCCTGGCGTATGAACTTAAATGCCTCAAGATGTACTCAAATGATGATTACAAGAAAAAAAGCACCATCAATTTGTACATATAAAATCAATAATGTAGCAATTAAGACGGTTGACAAATATAAGTATCTGGGTGTAGTCATTGACTCGAAGTTAACCTGGAACGCTCATGTCCAATACGTTGTTTCGGCGTCGCTAAGGAAGCTATGGCTAATTAAACACCGGCTCAAACATTGCACTAGTAGGACTAAACTCGCTGCCTACACAACACTCATTGGACCACTGCTTGAATATGCCGATGCTGTGTGGGATCCCCACACAAAGTCTGGTGTCAACAACATCGAAAGCGTGCAGAAGAAAGCCCTTAGATTTATTTTTAATATTTATAGTAGACGAGTCTCGATCACTGATCTCGGAACACGGTCTGGCCTCCCATCGCTAGAATTTCGGCGCAGACTGCATCGCCTACAAACTTTGTTTAATATCATTAATAAACAAACAGAAATGGATCCCGACATCTACATCAATTTTAATAAAACAAGAGAAAACAGATGCAAGCACAGCAAAACGATTGTGATGCCACAGACTAAAACTACTGCTTATCGCTTCTCGTTTTTCCCTCGAACTATAGCAGAGTGGAATGCTCTACCGGAAGAAGTCGCTTGTATGTCCGTGGTTGAATCATTTGTGTCTGCCGTGCAATCTTTGCAATGAAGCGTGTTCGTTTTAGAATCACCATTTTCATATTTTTGTAATTTTGTACACGCTGCCTTTCCCGACGCAATAATCTGTATATTTAAGCATTTTTTTTTTCATGGTTCCTTGTAACCCATGTTCTTGTTATTTTGACTTGCAGTGCTGACTTTGTACTCACTCACTCGTGCCTGGACTGCCAAGAGGCAGTTGGCAGTATCCAATAAATAAATAAATAAATAAAATAAAATAATGAGGAAATGAGTGTTCCAGTGCTTGAATATTGTCTTAGGGCTCCAGCGAAACTGTTGCCATAGTGGCAGTGGCAGCTTATAGAGTGTGACAAATCATTTGTAAAGGTCACTAAACATGCGCCAGAGGCACATATTAGAATGCATTTCCTGGAACTTCAGTCTAAGTACTCGTGCTCTAAGTACTTGTGGACAGAGATTTACATAGACGCTTTTAAATCACCGGGGTGTCTTATGCTGCCATCGGTGTCTTATGCTGCCGTCGGTCCATCCTTCTCAGGATGCGGTATATTGCACCCATAAATGAGTATCTTCACAACTGACGCCTATGCACTATTGATGGCAGTGAAGCATATGAGGAAATCAAAACTTCAAAAAGCAATCATATTTACAGACTCCCAAAGCATTGTGAAAGTTGTGAAGTCACTCTACAAGCGCAAAAATCCTGTACTCATTGATCTCTATTCCGTTTTGTGTAGAGCATATATATCTAACCAGCATGTCATTATGTGCTGGGTGCCTGGCTATAGAGGCATCGAGGGTAATATGCTAACAGACCAATGGCCACATCAGTTACATAGCACGCTACTAATCCTACAGCTGCCATCCCTGCAACAGATTTGTAACATTTTTTGCAAAAGAAGCTGCAAAGCCACTGTAAACGCTTGTGGAATGCTGAAACAAATGTGGTATGTGGTATTTGTTTCCTCGTGTCCTTGCCTTATTCGCGCTGTTCAACCTCAGTTCTAAATAATAAGCTTCACTTGATTAAGCCACAGTTAGGTTTCTGGTGCTCCGCAACGAAAACACGCCGAGCTGATGTCCTATTCTTTCAGCTCAGAATGGGACACACATATGGTGCACATATGAAATTAAGAATGCTAGGCATAAACTTTAAGAGACAGAGAGTGGTTTAGATCAGAGAACAAACCGGTATAGACGATATTTTAATTGACACTAAGAGAAAAAAATGGCGCTGGGCAAGTCATGTAATGTGCAGATTAGATAACCGTTGGACCATTAGGGTGACAGAATGGGTACCAAGAGAAGGGAAGCGCACTAGAGGACGACAGAAGACTAGGTAGTGCGACGAAATTAGGAAATTTGCGGGTGCTAGTTGGAATCGGTTGGCGCAGGACAGGGGTAATAGGAAATCGTAGGGAGAGGCCTTCGTCCTGCAGTGGACATAAAATAGGATGATGATGATGATGATAATGGTGATGATGATGATGATGATGATGATGATGATGATGATGATGCACACTTTTTTACCAACTGGTGGTGCACCACCAACCTGTGGTAGATATGGTGAGAGGCTGACCATCCTCCACGTCCTCCTGGAGTGTCAGGAAGCTGAAACAGATAAAAAGAAACATTTTCTTCTAGCATACCGCTTTCATGTCCCTCTCCATCCCATTATGTTTCTTAGTGAAGCACCGTTTTAACCCGAAAGCAGCCCTAGGTTTCAGAAACTATCCTGTCTTGCATGTTATTAGCCCTATAAATTCGCAGCGCATCCTCGCTCCCGAAGGTTCCGCTGCAACAGTAGTTTTGTATAGCATGTACGTACCGCCAGGCCCTTGTGTTTCAAACGCTCTGTTTAGGCAGTAGTGCTTCTTGCCAATTTTGTATCTGACATATTTTGTTTATCATATCATTCTTTTGCATTGCATTTATCATGATCTTAGTAAACTTCACTAGTCATTGCCATAATCTTATTGCATGTAGTTTTTACGCACTGTACAGCGACTATTTTCAGGCCTCTTTACAGCTGTGTCTCATCTACATCTCAGAATCCATCACTCCATTGCAAGCCACTTACACTGGCCTGGCACCCTTGGCCATACCTGGTCCTTCAGCCATTAAACAATACACATTCATTCATACTGTAATTTGTAGGGCTGATAAAACTATGAACCTTACTATGCGTAGTACAGTCAACGACTGAATTTTCGGACGCCCAAATTTTCGGACATGCCTGATATTTCGGACATCTTTGCGGCACCGCCACGAGCCCTATAGAATCAATGTATAAGGACATCTGAAGTTTCGGACGCTCGAACCCCCCACCGTCCAATTTTCCTGACTTTTTGGCGGACGGAAGGTCTTTTGGCTCCTCGCGCAGCGCCTTGAGAAGGAAATCCACTTGCAGCCGAAGCATATCACCGCTTTGAACCACAACTAGCCGAATCTAGTCGTCACACACCGATTTGGTCTGGCCACGCTGGCTATGTTCATCGCCGCACTTCCGCCTCCGGCGGAGTTTCCGGAGTGGCGCCATTTTGTTTGTTTGTTTGCGCAAGCCACGTTTTGGCTAGCGTGGTGTGTGGTTGTCTGTTGTGTCAAGTGTGCTCTGCAACGCTAGGCCTAGGTGCTTCGACGCTCGTCAGTGAACTCCACTGTTCGCATCTTGAGGATTTCTCTTGCCTTCGATGGCGCCCACTCCATTTTCGTCGTCCTCGCCGATGGCATCGAAGCGCGGAAAGCAGTACCGTCGGACGACGTGATCAACGACCTCCGCTCTGTTAGGGTTTCCATAGCCACGGAAATAACTTTTGAACAGTTTGTTGACGCTGACAACGAGCTTGACTTCCGCGCAGAACTGACTGACGAGGAAATAATCCGTCGGGTTGTGGGGGATTCAGAAGACTCCGATGTTGAAAATGAGTAGCCAATGCCTGCGCCACCTACAAGCGCCGAGTTGACGCGAGCACTGTTGACTCTTTCATCGGTGTACAGTGCTGACATGATCCTTACTCAGATCGAGGTGAATATGATCGCATGCAACCGGAACGCCGTCAAAACAACTATCAACAAGTTCTTCAAGCCACTGCAGCAATAACACCGGCTGCCCGACGATGCACATGTACATAATAAACCGGCAGTTGGCTGCATACAGAGTTTTTGAACGCCTCTTTTTATAGCCACTTCACTGATGCTGTGGCAGGGTTTCGGAAGCCTGTTACTTCGCCCTTTACTTCTAGATCTGATAAAAAAATAAAAAGGGTGCGTTTTTTTTGCATGCATTCATTTTTTCGGACTGCCTGAATTTTCGGACATTTTTACGTTCCCTAGAGGGTCCGAAAAATCGGTCATTGACTGTAGTCTGATACATTGCTGTCCCTTATCAATGCTTTGCTGTTCGAACTAAACTGGGGCTTCTTTGTCTCAGAAAGAAATAGTATTTATATCTTTTGACACTCCAGGACTTCTTTTACTCAGAGAGAAAGAGTATTTGTATCTTTTGAACTTCAGTTTTTAATTTTTGGTTACCATCTGTTGATGGCTGTAGGCACTATGCATGGTCAACCATGGCGTCCAAGATCCAAACAAGTGTTTCCCCAGGCATCCAATGAAGGGGGGGGGTCTCAATGGCGAGGGGGGGGGGGTGCAGGGCAGGTGGAAGGCTAGATAAATTATACAAACTGTTTCTTTTTTAGTCCACTAGTGAAATAATAGACGTCTCTTAACCAAATTGCCATCCCCGTGACGTATATTTCCCTTTTTCTCTATGTACACCTGGGAGGTGGTGTTTTCTATTTAATCTGAAAAAACACTTACTTTTTAGAAATTCCGTTTTTAACAAAAAAAGGTCAGTACTGTTCTTAAATGTCTATTTTTCAACGTATAAGAACATTTTCAAACTTGTAGCCAGGGCCAGTGAGGAGATCGAAGTTATGGAAACAATGTTTAGGGAGTACATGAATTATGCAGCACTTATAAAGCGAGGACCAATTGTCTTTTGACGCTCACAATTGATTAAAATGCCAGGATTAGCTTCTATAGCCCTTCACCTTGCCCAATTGCCAATTTTAAATGTAGATTTTGAAAGAGCTTCTTCAGAGATCAGAGTTCTAAACGAAGAATGGCCCCGAATCAATGAAGAGAGTAAATTGTGTGTTTTCTACACTCAGTTCAAGTCAAAGGTGGCCTCATTTGAAATAATTTTGGGTGAGAGCTTGTCGATATATGCTTTGTTCGTACTTCGCGGGCTTGTTCTTGTTCTGTACCAGTGGCTTCTGACAAATCAGTGTTATTTATTGTAGTTCTTATAATTAAATTTGGACACTTCTTACTTCACGCAACCTGAAAGAAACGCTAATCATCCAGGTTCCTTAATAACAAAATCAATTGAAGACCGGACATATGATAATGGGCCAAATAAAGATGCCAAAATAATCTTAGAATCTCGAAAACATGAAATTTTATTTATACATCTACAGAAACATATCGAAGTGTTGTTATTGCAGTCATCCAAAAGAAAATTCTACAGTCACAATCTTCTAGAAATATTGCGCGTTAACCCCAACAAATTTTGTAATTTGCTAATGCCCAACAAGAACAGTCCCATAACATATCCTTAAAAAGACAAGACGGCACAGACATTCCGCTTTACGAGCGATCATACGCGATGAATTCCTACTTCACCTCAGTTTTCACCCATGAGCCAGTGGATAAGAGCATTACTTTACTGAGCCTAGATTTTATTCCAATGCCACCCGTAACCATCACATTTGAGGGAATTTCAAAGCTCATCGATAACCTCAAGTTGTTCACTTCACCCGGACCTGATAACATTCCTTCTAAAATACTTAAAGGCACGAAACATTTCACAAGCCAAATCCTGCAACTCATCTTCGCCCAGTCCCTCAATACCAGTCAAATTCCGGATGACTGGAAATCAAGCAAGGTTGTGCCAATTTTTAAGAGCAGCGACCGTACTGGCCCCTCTAATTATTGTCCCATTTCATTAACATGGATCTCATGCAAGCTCTTCGAACATATACTCTACTCCCATATTGCCAATCACCTCGATCACAATTCTTTCCCAAACAGCATTGTGCATTGTGTCCCAAACAGCAAGTGTATAATAGCTGTGTCTTACCAGTACTCACCTACGGGGCAGAAACCTGGAGGCTTACAAAAAGGGTTCTACTCAAATTGAGGACGACGCAACGAGCTATGGATAGAAGAATGATAGGTGTAACGTTAAGGGATAAGAAAAGAGCAGATTGGGTGAGAGAACAAACGCGAGTTAATGACATCTTAGTTGAAATCAAGAAAAAGAAATGGGCATGGGCAGGACATGTAATGAGGAGGGAAGATAACCGATGGTCATTAAGGGTTACGGACTGGATTCCAAGGGAAGGGAAGCGTTGCAGGGGGCGGCAGAAAGTTAGGTGGGCGGATGAAATTAAGAAGTTTGCAGGGACAACATGGCCACAATTAGTACATGACCAGGGTTGTTGAAGTATGGGAGAGGCCTTTGCCCTGCAGTGGGCGTAACCAGGCTGATGATGATGATCGTTTCAGGGCAGGCTTCTCGTGCGAAAGCCAACTTTTTGAATTTACAACCGATCTTCACCTTAATTTAGATTCTTCATTCCAAACAGACTTCATCTACTTAGATTTTTCAAAAGCATTTGACCGCGTTCCTCATCGACGTCTATTGTGTAAACTTGCATGCTTATCACTCGACCTTCTTATCTTTGATTCGCTGCTTTTTAACTAACCGCTCACAGTTCGCTGTCATCACCAGTCATGCGTCTGAAACTACTGAAGTTATCTCTGGAGTTCCCCAGGGTTCCGTTCTTGCTCCGCCTTTCTTCCTAATTTTCATCAACGACCTGCCATCTGGGATTTCGTCATCCATCCCTCTTTTTGCGGACGATTGCGTCATTTATCGCCGCATCTCCGATAATACCGACTAGGAATCATTACAAGACGACCTAAACAAAATCGAGAAATGGTGTTCTGACTGGCTTATGCAGCTTTATATTTCGAAATGTAAATGCATGCACATCTCACTACCCTCTTCCCGTACTCGCTGAACTCCACGGCGCTGTCATTACCAAACTCATACAGTTACCTGGGAGTCGAAGTAACTAACGAGTTAACTTGGGTGGACCATGCCACGAAACTTTGTGCTAGCACTTCCAGAACATTTGGTTTCATCCGAAGATCGCTGGCTATGTCCCCTCCATCCATCAGGCCGCTAGCATACGAAACATACGTCCGCTCTAAAAATAGGGTATGCCTCAGCCATATGGAACCCTCACCAGGTTTACTTGATTCAGTCGCTCGAAGCCATTCAGAACCGGGCAGCCCGCTTCATAACTTCCCTGTACTCACCTTGGCATAGCGTTACTGACATGAAATTGTCTCTCGGACTCGAACCCCTAGCACTCCGCCGGAAACTTGCAATGCTCTGTCTTTTTCATAAATTATTTAACTTTCCTGCACTGCGTGAGAACTTATTACATGCTCCGTTATACTCATCTCACCGTTTGTTTAACTCCCTTAGCATACAGCATTTGCATCGTTCTTCCAATGCCTTCAACAAATCCTTCCTCCCCATCGCCATAGAAGAATGGAACAATCTTCCCGAAGCCGTGGTTTCAGAGTCAAATCCCTCCAAATTTAGGCAGTTACTATCGGACCATTTGAATTCAATATAGCCACTTTTCCTCACGTTTCCTCTCCCAGCAATCCAACTTGCTTGTGTCATCACCTATATTTCCTTCTCTTCTTTTTTGCCACTTTTGTTTAGTGTTTTCACATTTATGTGTACAGTTTTCTTTTAATTTATTGCTACTCAGTTTGAGATATTTTCATCGTTCTGTTTTACCTGATGTTTTCTACACAGTTTATTATTTATTTTTCTGTTACCTTTGTTTGCTTTTTTTGAGCTGATGTATGGCACTTTCCCATCGCTGTCTCCCCCCCCCCCCCCCTTATTTAATGTCCCTGAAGGGACCCTTAAGGGAATAATAAAATGATGGTGATGATAATTATGATGATGATGATGAGTGACTCCGACTTCACAAATTGCTTCGCATCCTCTTGCATCCCTGGCTAGAAATCTCCGAGGATACAATTGTAGCCCGTCGAACGCCTTCGTGACCAGCCATGGTGATTTTGTGAGCAACTTTCAAAATATGTTGTCGAAATGTGCTTGGCATGACTACTTGTTTAAAATTTCTTCCCGTAGAAAGATGGTAATGGCGATGCAGTAAACCCGCCTCTTTAGAAAAATCGTACATAGTGTCCTTAGAGTGAAACTGCTTGTGAACCTTACTAAAGCAAATCTTAAGGCTAGCTGGGCTTGAGTAACTGCAAAAGAACCAATTAGTGAGGCTGTCATCATAGTACTTGTTTTTCTCTTTGTCCGGGCGACGGCAGAAATCAAGATTGACTTCTTCCTACATGCTGGCAATTTGTTAGAATCATTTGTTCTGGAAGGCACGTCATGGTACTCCCAGGCAGGTTGTGGCTCCTGTGCCTTGTTGCCTTCAAGAATATTGCCGAGCACAAGGTCGTACAGGGGATTACTCATGCATAAAGCATGTCTGTCCCCAACAAAGTAAGGTGTGTGTTTGAATGTTTGCTTTAGGCAATTCCTTGGCATTCCCATCCAAAAGCACAACTCTCTTAGTTTTCCCAGTCAGACATTGATTGGGTACCACATGACGCCGTATGATGGCTGTGTTTCTGCCCACGTTTCTCAATATATGCACTAGTTGTCCAAGCACCTGTCGTTAGACAACTGGCGTGCTGTCAACTAAGAACATGGGTGGCTTCTCGCACGTCTTGGGGTATTCAACCACAGCACACGTCTTTTCTATAAACGTGGCTATAGAGGGTAAATCCTGATTTTTTGGCAGGTATACCATGGCTATATAGACTTCTCTTTATTTTGATTTTTGCAGTTGACCGCTTTGTATCCAAGCCACCCACATGCCTTGCAGTTTAGATACTATTTTGGCACGCTACAACAATCAGGGACACTATGTCCTTTATGGTGACAAAGGAAGCAACTTGGGTATTGTTTGCTCTGTGGTACTAGGTTTATTCATATCCTTGGCTTCCTCTGTGACTCTTCCAATATTGGTAATACCCTGGGCTTCCAGAAAGTGGTCTATGGAGTCCAAAAGGGATGCAAAGATTTTGCATTCCTTCTCCTTGAGCAAGATGGCAAGCTTCGGATGACAGCAACATAAGAACTGCTCAGCTGTAGCATGATCTCGAAGACCACCAAACGTTATAGGAACATCAGCCATCTCAATCCAGTTCTGAAAGTAGATCGAGCTCCTTATGGCTAACTGCTTCCCTGTTTCACGATCTCCTGGCCGAGCTTTCTGAAATTTATCTTTGTATCCCTGGGCTGTGAATCTAAAACGATGAAGTAGTGCTTTGAAGTATAATGTTTTATAAGTGTAGTGTAATGACACAAACTTGCTAACGTTATGAGTACTAGTATGTGAAGATTTGAAGATTCTTTTATACTAATTGTAAAAATAACTGTTCAGTATTTGAAAACCTCAAAAAGTATTCTATTTGATTCACTGCTGACTTCTTCACAAAGTTTTTAAAGTTCACAACAGCAACAACAGAAATGGTGGTGCATCCTCTGTATTACTTTTTTGCTGACAAACAGAGGCCACAGGACAATCAGAATTGCTCCATAGACTGCTAATAAGCTGTGGGGAACTTTTTTATTATTTTTCAACGAAAAAGAAGAACACCCAGGAATGGAAGGGCTGTGCCAATTACACCATTTTGTGCCAAACCATCAAGCTTTGCCATCCTGCGCCAAAACACTGATTTCGAATGAAGTCACCAAATTTAGCGAAATGTGCATGTTCAGTGGCGACTACACACGCAGCCATAGTCATGCATTGGCTAGTGTTTAGTGCTGGAAACAAAGCTTAAGCAATCCGTTTCAGCATCGGCATCTTTGGAGTGTGGGTGTGTTTGGTGGCACATTGTAATTGGGTGCTAGAAAACAAAAACCATTTCGTGCTATACAATGCATTATGAATATTTTATATAGTCAACTTCCAATAATCCGAACCTGGAGGGACTGATGAAATTGGTCAAATTATTCAGTGACTCGAAGTAAACAAAATGCAGAAATAAAATTGGCGAAGAGTCTAATATGTGTGGAACAATGGCGGCTGGTTTTCTGAAGTCAGCTTTGCTGCACCGTTTTTAGTCAGCTTTGCTGCAGTACACTCATGTTATGCAGTAAAGCACACGAATGCTGCAAAGGTGGTTTTGGTTTTGTATCTGATGGGCAGGCAGTGTTCAACACAATTTTCCTTAACATGAAAGAAAACCATGAGTTAGAACTGTATTCACACATTGTGAGCTACTGTTATAGCTGGAGAATCTTTCTAGGGCAGGTCAAAAAACGAGTGTTTCTGACTGGACATGACGTGTGTTCAACAAATTCACTCTCCACTAAGCTCTGCCGTAACAGATGCTGCCACTAAGGGGTCACTGTTGGGGTCACCATAGAAGTCTGGTGCATGCGTGTGGCTGGCCAAGTTCGAATTATCTGGTGGAGGACTATTTTAGGATCGAAATGACCTAACTTTGGGCCCATATAAATGCATGGGGGCTGGCTTCAGTCGGGATCTAATTAACTGGTGTTGAATTAATAAATTAAGTCTACTGCACAAGTCTTGCACATTTGTGTTCTGTGCTTACCAGCTAAAAATGATTAGAACTGGTGCTCATATTGTGGGTCAGTTCTTGAAGGAAAACCGTGCCCTCAGCTGATTGAATAAGTTGTACCTCATCAGTTTCTTTAGGCATTTTGTCACTTGCTTGTGCACCCTATTGGTGAATCTGTATCGATCAATGGTGAAAGTCATGTGTGTGATGTTTCAAATCTATTTTGTGTGTGCATCACTTGCAGTTACCTTAATGATAGTGGGGCTCACCAAATGACCTGCTGGCTTATGTGAAATTTCTCATCCATAAATATCCAATGGCAACCGGAACTGCATTGTCACATGGAATGTTTCTAAAATCACAGGCTTTTATTGTCTGGACAAAAGAACAACATACGGGTCTAGAGGTTGCTTTATATGCTCTTAACGGTCATTTCTCGGCATCCTCCACAACCTTTGCATTGGCATTTCATTGAATAATTAAGTTAGCTAAGTAAGTTTATTAGTTGCTTGTGTACAACCAAAAAAAGAAAAAGAAAGAAAGAAAGCTCAACAAGCATCAACAACACATACAGTGGGTGCTGTTTGCGTAAACCTCTTGGTTATTTTTTTCTTGGCCAAATTTATTTGGCGCATCCAGTATGCAACTTAATAGGGGTTTCAAAAGAATGCTTACTAATTTCCTTCGTACTTTCGTGCTACAGTTGTGTGGATGACGATTTGCGCCTTTCATGAACCTTCCTCAACCTTGCGGTCTTGTGCAGAACTGGGGCCGTATTTCGAAACGTTTGCCTTCCACTATGATTTCGCCGCTGCGATAGTCGCGTTCAATAAATCAAGCGACTGCTTACCCGTGACGTCAGTGTGCACTACCAACACGTGCTGTTGAACGCTTCACATCGCATGAGTAAGCGCACCGTGCGAGTGAAGAGCAGCTCGAGTGTGTGGTTTTCGAGTGTAGTGACAGCAGTACGGGTTCTGTGCACTGACTACGGCTGGTTACGGACGCTTTAGGTAAAATAAATTGAATAAGGAACTGTGAAATGTTTTATTTTAAATTAATCAACAAATATCACCGCGAAACAATTGCGCGTAGGACGCCACCAAAAAAGGCTACTATAAACTACCACCTGTCTTATCTCTACTGCACTCCACCACCAACCGAATGGCAAAAGATGCCAAAAGATGTGTTCGTTTATTCAATATATGTCGATAGCGTCCATCGACACCATGACGTTAAAATTATGTAGGCTGGAACTACTAGGTGGCGCTGTTTATTTTCCGGTTTTGCTAAAACCGCCAATAAACGTGTGCCATTGGTGGAGGCGTGGCCAAGGCGATAGTTTCGTGGAAGGCGAACGTTTCATAATACGGGGCCAGATTTGCCGTAAATTATTAGTGCCTTCCAAAGTCAAATAAACAATACTACTTTTTCATCTGCCTGTAATTCACTCATCTTGAGGTTTCCTAAGCTTCTTTAAAATGGACAATTCCAAACTGGCAGCTAGGAATGCGCATACACATTCTGGCATCTTACCGACCAAAAGTGACAGGAATAAATGTCTAAAAAAATATTAAGGGGCCACGAAACTTGTGATGATTATGTGGGTAAACACAATGCACCTTTCAACTAGGAGACCACCTACTAGGAGGCCACTTCCATCATTGCTTGCCCTGCATTGAGGTTTATAAATCATACATAATTGATGTTATGTAGAATTTCATTATTTCTTTGCAACATTGTGCATGGTTTCAGAAGTGAAATCCACAGTCCAGCAAAAGCTAGTCCACTAAGATTCCAAAGTATAACGCAAGTCACGCATTCATCTTTCTGCAGAGAAAAGTAAACTTTCTGGTCCCTTTGAAGATTGAACTCATGCCATTATGACAAAGGGAAGCAAGATGTGTCAGCCGCTACAACATCGGCCAAAGTTGCATGCTTTCCAGCATGTATACATTATGATGTATGCAGAGTGGTGTCATGGATTTGGATTCAAATATAATTCATGTTTTTCAAAACCTATAAAAGCAAGGTGACTTCTTTCTACAAAGTTATACTTAGAAATGATTCTGTGTAATGTTTAAACAAGATATAGCAGAGACTTGTTTAACAAGCTAAAGGTTCTGTGAACTGGAAAGTGAATAGAGCTGCTATAGGGAGATTCCTTTGGTAGCCTCCGCTCTCAACCAGCTGATCCTGCTGATAGCATAGGCTTGGAGTAGCGCTCATATCACTGCCACATGAAAAGAAGAAAAGTCAGAATTGGTCCATTATTCCGGCTCTTCACACTACTCTCAGCATGGTTTGCAGGAATGAATTGCAATGTTTATTAGATGCCTTGATATGTACAGACGAACCCACCTTTAACAATATTCAAGTGCCATGAAAATTTCATTGTTATAACTGATGATATTATAACTGGGCTGCATGAAAAAAGGGGGGGATGGCGTAGCTGTTTCGAGAAAACTATAATGGCGGGAAGGCCAGTTCTTCCCATCACCTTCTTCCATCCAGCTTCTGAGTGTGTTGACTCGTTTAAACGTTTAACTCTGCATCCTGCCTGCTCCGATCGCGTGTTGTTAACGAGCCGCGGCTGTCGGCATTCAAGTATGGCACTGCTATAACAACTGAAAAGAGGGGTCACAGGCGGCAAGTGACATAGAGCTCCACCGAGGCATCGCTTTGGTGACCCCAAGAGGCGCCTTTTAAAAAAATGTGGGAAGGTTGCTGCAGCAGCATTTCAGCTTGAGAAATTCAGAAGAAACGTTGGGATGTGATCACGACAAGCATCTTGCCACATACTTCCCCTGCTTGCACGAGAAAACTGCATGTCTGTCAGCTGTGCTTGCTTTATGCTTAGCTTGCCGACATCCTTCTCCAAGGCATCCAGGTGCTCCAGGTAGCGAAGAAGAAAGTCCTTCGCGAAAACAAGCCCATGAGGGACTAAATAATCTACAGGACGTCCCACGGGGACAATGTTGAAAATAAAGAACATTGCTATGCATGGAATAAACACTCCAGAATTTGTAGATATTCCTTTCAGTCTAGTGTTTAGCAGGGCATGTTAACGTGGCATCCGGGCTTTTCTCTTTATATTGCGCAAGGTGCAAGTCTGCTTCATACAATGCCATTTCAAGGTTACTGCTACTCAGCATGAAATTGTATTATGTATGGTCTTGTTGCTGAAAGAGCATTCTCATTGATCACATGCAGGGCATCGAATTGCAAGTGGCAACATACGCTAATTGAAAATTTCATCTGCTCATCTTTTCTGCAGCCGTGGCCCATTGAAGGGGGGCGCCCCTGTTCCTCACCACCACCGCCGGCGATTCTCCAACAGTTTGGCGTATGTTTTGCATGGGAGAGACACTCACTTTAACCTCTTGACTGCCTGCAAAATTACCATCTCCGTGTGCATTACCTTGGTAAAATTAAGTATCTTAAGCAGCACCAGAGTTAGCACATTTAATCAAGGTTAGAGCATAGCTGCGTCTTCTTGAATCTCTTATGGCAATAATGATTACCAAAAAATGGCTGCAAAGTCAAACTGCATTCTGAAAGCGTGCCATTTCTTAAGGTGATCTCCAATAGAGTGGGAGCTGCGTCATATGTTATCTTCGGAATTTCCCATTACCACTTGGTAGTGAAGTTGTCTTGTGCATTTATGTGACAGCTTCAGTATTTTATAGAGGTTAACACTTTTGGTATGTGGCTGCACCGTGTCATTGTACTTTTTTTTTTTTTTAGAATTCAGGGAACAAAATGTATTCAGGGATGGAAATGCTGCACCGATTGCGCCATCTTGTGCCAACCTGCGCCAAAACACTAATTTCGAATGAAGTTGGCAAATTTAGCAAAATTGCTTGTTCAATGTTCACACAGCCCATAGACATGCTTTGGCTGGCACTTAGCTCTGCAATCCAAGCCCAAGCAATTTATTTCAGCATCGACATCATTGGAATGTGAGTGTGTTTGGTAGCATAGGTAATGGTAAGTAGGCCACAAGAAAAATTAAAACTGTTTTGTGCTAGATGATGCATTACGGATGCTTTATAAAAGTTTTATGCATTTGGATATATGTGGGCCAGCTAAAGATTATTTGAGCTGACACTCATTTCATGGGGCGGTCGGGAAGCAAAGCCACGCTGAATGAATAAGGTCATACAGTCTGCTCACTGTGTAGCTTATCAGTTTCGTACTTTTAGCACTCAGTATTGTGCCCTACTGGTACATCTGCGTGGATTAATGAGCGAACGTCGTGCGTGTGACTAAAACGTCGTGCGTCTAAAAAGTTCGGCAGCATGTTACACTTCTGTAACATGTGAAGGCGAATGCCTGCTGCACATGTGGTAATGCATTAAGTTATGAAATCACAGGGGCTGTAGGTTGACCTCTTCAACGACACATGCGAGCACGTGTTCCTAATGCACTACATAAATCTTCTTTGGTTCCTTCTTACGTTCATTCTACTTTCCTTCTTTCGTTTCTTCATCCATATTCAGGAATTGCATGTTTGCTTGCTTACGGGGGTTTGAGCCATTCCTGATGATATTTTTTGCTTCACTGGACTAGGCGCCACTTTTTTCAGCTATGAGCCATTGCAGTGAGCCACTTAAGGCCTTCACCTTAATATATTTCGCATGTGCACCACGTCCAGTTACCGAGACCATAGTGCGGCACGTTGACAACGACCTGCTTGCTTTCATGAAACTTCTTGGTCGGAAATATCCAATGGCAACCGCAGTTGTCACTTGAATTTGCATTCAGGCTACACTATTTTATTCCTGGTCATACACCACACAATATCAGGCCCGTGCTGTTGTAGAATGAAAGCCAACGATGTAATGTTTCATATTTAGTCAACCTCAGCAGCCAACTTGTCATAATTAAATGCAAATGTCTGAAATTGCATTGTGGCAATGATGTTCACAACGCGGCTTGCACAGATCGAGTCCAAAATTTTTAATAAACCATCGTTCGGGGCAAGGAATATCAGTTGCCATTTTACAATGGCTTTATGGCGCCTGTGGCAAAACCCCGAATAAGCCAGAATAATCTAGCTCATTCAAAATATTGGCCGACGACACAGATTGTAATGCCAGTGAACATTTCTTATCCCTTTGCTGTTTTCAAAAATATCTTGGAGCTATTTCTCGTTCATTGTGCATGAATACGTTTAATTAACTGAATTTAGAAATTTAGCTTATCGATGAGAAGTCAATGAAAAAGTTGTGGATGACGCTGACAAATTATCGATAACAGCATTTAAAGCAACCTAGGATTCGCAAAGGCTGTCTTTAATGAGAAAGAAAACCTGTGAAATAAATAAATAAAAAAAAACAAAGAAAAAATGAAGTGCTGTGACCATGACAACGCTTCTGTGCACCAATGTTTGCATCAATCTTTATGCAAACCTCGTCAAACAGTGGCACTCAGAACAAGCGGCTGCACCTTTTTTTCACCGCATCAGTTTTTGGCGCTATTACATGTGAAGTAGCGCAATGTTGTGAAAGTTTGCTTTGTGAACCGTTACACACTATGCACTGATTACGACGTTTATGTCTGAGACCACTTATATTACAGGTGCGAGGAGGCGTCACATGGATTGGAAAACGCTCGCAGGAACTTTTTTTTTTTTTTTTTTTCTTCGGAAGAAAGGATCACACAAGACCTAGGTTGCTACATATGTTGTTATTGCTCATTTCTGATGTGTTGCATAATTTTCGCATTGGCACCTTACTAGATAATAAATGTTAGTTTATTCAAATTGAATATTAGTTTCTTGTCCATTGTGAAAAAAAAAAACACTCAACTAGCATAACACAAGCTTATAAGCGTAGAGTGGGTACTGTTCACGGAAAGCTCTTGGTTATTTTGTCTTGGCAACATCTGGTTGCATATCCGGTATGTAATGTTATGGTGCTTTCTGAGAAACCTGTACGAGTTTCCTTGTAGCTCCATGCTACAGTCATGTGGATGACAACTTTTCCCTCTCATGAATTTTGCTCACCTTGCAGGCTTCGCAGAACTGATCTGCCGTAACCTAATAATCATCATCATTATCAGCCTATTTTATGCCCACTGCAGGATGAAGGCCTCTCCCTGTAATCTCCAATTACCTCTGTCCTGCGCCAACTGATTCCAAATAGCATCTGCAAATTTCGTCGCACCACCTAGTTTTCTGCCGTCCTCTACTGCGCTTCTATTCTCTTGGTACCCATTCTGTCACCCGAATGGTCCATGGTTGTCTAATCTGCGCATTATATGACCTGCCCAGCACCATATTTTTCTCTTGATGTCTATTAGAATATCGTCTAATACCCGTTTGTTCTCTGATCCAAACCGCTCTCTTTCTGTGTCTTAAAGTTATGCCTAGCATTCTTCATACCATTGCTCTTTGCGCGGTCCTTAACTTGTTCTCAAGCTTGTTTGTCAGTCTCCAAGTCTCTGCGCCATATGTCAGCACCAGTAAAATGCACTGATTGTATACCTGCCTTTTCAATGATAACAGTAAGCTTCCAGTCAGGAGCTCACAATGTCTGTCGTATGTGATCCAACCCATTTTTATTCTATGAATTTCCTTCTCATGATCTGGGTTCCCTGTGGTTAATTGATCGAGGTAAACATACTCCTTCACAGACTCTAGAGGCTGACTGGCGATGCTGAACACCTGTTCCCCTGCCCGGTTATTCATCATTATCTTTGTCTTCTGCTTATTAATCTTCAACCCCACTCTTACACTTTCCCTGTTAAGGTTCTTAATCATTTGTTGTAAATAGTCCGCAGTGTTGCTGAATAGAACAATGTTGCTGAATAGAACAATGCTGAATAGAACAATAGAACAAACCGAAGGTTGCCGAGATATTCACAGTTGATCCTTACTCCTAAGCCTTCCCAGTTTAATAGCTTGAATACTTCTTCCAAGCACGCAGTCAATAGCATTGGAGAGATTGTGTCTCCTTGCCTGACCCCTTTCTTTATAGGTATCTTCCTACTTGTGTAGAATTAAGGTGGCTGTGGAATCTCTGTAGATATTTTCCAAGGTATTTCCATAAGCGACCTGTACTCCTTGATTACGCAATGCCTCTATGACTGCTGGTATCTCTACTGAATCGAATGCCTTTTCGTAATCTATCAAAGCAGTAGAGAGAGGCTGATAGTACTCTGCAGATTTCTCGATTACCTAATATATGATATGGATGTGATCCATTGTAGAGTATCCCGTCCTGAAACCTGCCTGTTCCTGTAACCTGCCGTTATTATATTGGAGATAATCCCCATTAGTATTCTGCGAAGTCAAATAAAGAACACCTTTTCTTTGTATGCCTGTTTCACTCATGTTGGTCTTTACCAAGCTGCTCCAAAATGTGTGTTTACTGCTCCAAAATGGACAATTCATGCTCCAAACCTGCTCCAAAGTGCAAAATTCGCTGCTCCCAGAGCTGCTACAAAGCTTCCATGGCCGTTTCCATCCCTGGTGTTGTTTAGATAAACTGATTTTCTACTGGCTGTAGTCTAGCATAACTGCGCATGCGTTGGCAGATGTGCCTGTATGAATTGATAATGGTTTTGCATCATACAGCACAGAGGAAAGATCTTGACCTAATGCATGGGTTCCCACATAAGATGATGCAGGTGAAAACAAATGCAGCTTAGGTGATGCCAATGTACAGAAACAGTTCCTCAAACGGGAATCTAGCCATGACTTGCCACTCTACCTGAAAATAAATGCTTCGTGAAAAGTGAGCAGATGGGTGTGATTCCTCACCATGGTCTACAAAGTGACTAGAGCAGCCTTTGTGCCCCTATGCACACCTATAATGGGCAAGCTGATGGAATGGGACACAGAAATTCTAAAACACTAGATAACACAAAAATGAAAAAGATGTGTAAGTGCTGTCCTTCGAAAGGCAACTTCAAGGTTTTGTGAACACATTGAGGTAACATTTTCATTGCTGAAACAATGAAAACTGTGTCATGTTGCTGAAGGCGTCATTGCGTGATATGATGACACTACAGACACAATTGGCAGAGCTTTTATCTATGTTCTGGAAACCTAAGTTTTAGTACTGTCTTTCAATAGTTTTTTTCTGGTCATGAAACTCCCCTGTAACGCTATGGGTATGTTTCATATAACACTCGCAGTGCATACACCAAGGCTGTGGTACAAGTAGATTGGCATTGAACTGAACGCCAGATGGGACGACCCAGTAGTTCTGTGTGTACACAGAGTTTTACGCAGGGGTCAACTGCTATTATTGGCATCTGAATATTGTCAGCGCAATGCCCGATTGGCCACCCCATTCCTTGACAGTGTTAAAAAGGCGGACAATTTTGCAACAACTACAGTGCATTGTTTTGTTGCCAGGTTCACCTGCATTTCTAAAAGCGGCTTTCAGACTTTTAAGGTGACAGTCCCACTCCGGTGGCACATGCTCTACATTTCAGTCATTGCTTGCGGACGCACTGCGCTTTCTTCGCTCATTGAATAGATGTGAATTACATTGCATTAGAAAGCTTACTTTCTGCGCTTTCCAATGACACCTAGTATTATCGCCTAGCCTGAAGCGTTACCTGGTGGCAGTCAAAACAGTGTGAGTAAGAAATGGTATTTTTGCTGTACTGGCCTCCTTCGTACTGCGTTTCTGCCAAACTGTTCAACATAACATAATGAAGTTTGCTGTATTTAAATTAAATGGTATACAAGGTTTCTATGAAGAGATATTATGATAAACAATTAGAAATTTATATAGGCGCTAATAAAAATGGGCAGAAGAACAAAAGTTTATGAATGAATATCTTTTTTTCTTTTCAATGCAGAGCAACAGTATTTAATGGTTTTCTGTGCTACAGTGCACTTATCATCTATGTGAAGTGGTTTTCTGCTCTGATGAACAGTTCATGAGTTATTACTTCAAATTAGCAATTTATGGCTATACTTGGTCGCGCGTTAACAAGGAATATGCAAAACTATTCAAGCTGAAACTGAAATTTTCAATAATCAAGAAGCAAGCTCTTCTGTGTGATTCTATGAAGTGAAAATTGTCTTATGTTGATAAAGGAATCTACAAGGGAGCAGTGAATGTAGCTAATTTTTCTGCTGGCCAGGTCCGTGCAAATTGACATTCTTTTTCGTCTACATGCTAATTCACAGCAAGCGTTGCACATTAGTAGAGCCATAGAATGTCTTGTAACTACTAGCACTCACTAGTTTTACTAAGCAGTGCTTGAAACAAAAAATTTACAAAAAATAATGAATCTCGCAGGCGTTTTTTTGCTGGTGGCACCATCTGTGCAAAAAAATATCAAGCTGTTTTGTGTCAGTTCCAATATTTGTTAACTGTGGCGCCACTAAACTTTACAAAGTGGGCAAAACACGAATAGATTTTTTTTCCAGATTTGAGCATTTGGCTCAGCTTAGTCGTGCCTCTCCCACATTCCTTCAAGCACGCATGCCTGCAGCCACGCCATCGATGCAGTCCAAGGAGAGCTCACCCATTGTGGCTGCTAGGAAAAAGAAAAAAAAGAAAAAAAAAGCACCTTGCACGGTAGATCATGAGTGCATGCCATTTAGCCAGCAGTTTAGCCTATTGTGCCGTTGTGCCAAGGAGAATTGCAGATAAAGTAAGAGTCCAGAAATTTCTTGGGTGCTCACTTTTGCTCACAGGTGGCCATTGAAGTGTTCTTGTAGTGTACACAGAACTTGCCCTCGCCTCCTTCTATTTGCTAGGCTCATACGAAGATATCTGCAAACTTGCTATACCCACGCGGTGAGGTACGATGCGTTTGGCAGAATACTGTCCTTGCCTTATTCTTTGGGACACTGGTTGAATGATAGGATTACCAGCAAACAATGAGCGAGCCTTATTTCCCCGACTGTGTGCAGTGAAAAGTTCAGTGCCTGCGTGACCTGTAGCATTCCAAACCGTCGCAGCAAACCAAATGTTGTGTTCTGACGCCCATTGAAGTTTTGAAACGCGATTTCTAGTAGGTGGTCTCCTAGTTGAAAGGTGCATCGTGTTTACCCACGTAATCATCGCAAGTTTCATGGCCCCTTAATATTTTTTTTAGGTAGACATTTATCCCTGTCACTTTTGGTCGGTAAGATGTCAAAATGTGTGCATGCGCATTTCTAGCGGCCATGGTGCCTTATTTTTCTTTTATTTTGGCATTTGATTGTGCAGCCAAAACGTCAGTTTGGTGCGCCATTAAATAATTTTCGTGGTTGCCTTATGCATTTCCTAAACAGTCATATATGACATATGGCACGTTTATGAAATATGTATGTTTCCACAACATTTATTTGGAATCCTTCTCGCCCTGCTGTCATGTTCATGTTTATTAGTTCACCTTGTCATACAATTTTTCATTTATATTTTGTTTTCATCTTCACACATGCATTCACGTCATATAAAAAAGAACAGCTTGGCCACAGGCACAAAGGATACCACTTGTGCAAAGGCGGCAATGGAACACAGTTCGTTCAAGTCAGAGGTCAGTGGAGGTCACAGTGCAGGTGTCCTATAAACAACCAGGTGGGGTTGTATTGGCTATCTTCAAGGTCACATAAAAGTTGCAGTGAAGAACAAAAGAAACTCTTTTGGCAGCTACAACACCTCGCATGACACCCCTCCCTACATTCTATTGGCTATGGCTTTCGTCTTTCCTCCCTTGTGGAGATGACTGAATTTGTGCCTGTTGACGTGTAGGTTACTCACAAGCTGCCGACCTGATTTGCTTTTCTTTATTTTATTTTTTTCCCATCATGCCACTGTATGTACTCGCAAATTTGCACTCCTGCTATTAGCGGCAAGAATTTAGAGTGGTGCCCTCTTGCGAGTGACGTCACGGCCAGGACGCCGCTCGCTCCGGCTCGCTCGGCTGCCGTGCGCACTCGTTCCCTTCGTCATGCTTGGGGTATTGGTGGCTCGAGCCATACTTACAGAGGAATATTTCGAATTATTTCTGCTGCCATGCTTGAACTGCAGTTTCTTCTTCAAAACCGCGTAAATCGAGAAAATTTGCGAATTGTGTATCACAAGCTATGTAGCGCTGAAGGGGTCTACTGCTCCTGCGATGCATATATGCACCGTGTCTGTGCATAAATGTTGCTTTAAAAGAATGTCTGCATGCTCAACACCCGAAGTTATGTATATGAGCCTCTAAACACTTAACATTCTCTTAGTGCTTAGCTGTGAGAGACATCGCATTTTACATGGAAGGAAACCTTGATATTTGGTGTCAACATTATAAAATCGTGTTAGAGGGAAGCTTTCATCATGATTCTTATTACTCTGGTGAGTTTTAGTCAAATGTGGCAACTGTATTAAGGCCTAAAAGGAAGAGTTAGGCTTGCATTTTTTGTGAAAAGGTTTGGTACTACTTTCACCGTTCTCTGAAACAGGCACCCAGAAACGCATTGGCTGTTAACATGACAGTGCATCATGTATTGTATATATATGCTTAACGAATACCATAACAACAATCACAGGAAAGAAAATTTCGTAGTTAAGATCGAGAACCAATCAACTGCAAGCGATGAAATGTGTCATAGTGGCCCTCGTTAGCTTTTATCGACGACATGGCACACCCCTCCCACAACGGAAGCGGCTGACTGTCGTTACGGCGAGGCACGCATTGTTCGCCAAACCAAGCCGTTCACTACAACTTCCAATTAAAACCATGAAGTAGCTCTTTAGAGCGCCAATTACCGTGCCTATAGCCTACTCGAGGCACTACAGCGCAGCTTAGGCTTCCTTGAAATGGAAAATTGAAACACGTTCTGCCTCACCATTTCTCGATCCTGCATTGTTTAATTAAACAAACTGAAAACTATTCGCTGCATCAGTACGTACAAGAAAACCTCGCATACCCACCTCATAAAGAAGACACCACAAGCCTCACACGAATTCACTTGACTTTTGACCTCCACTGTGGAACAATGATATCTTCAATAGGTGCCATGCTACTAATGAATGAGGCTTCGGCTTCTTGCTGGTTGCACTGAAACGGAACAAGAGGCATATTTCACTCAAATATTTGGCCCGAGCAACCTGTGTCAGTTCTCCAAAGAGGTTCATCATGTCTGTTTCTCAAGCAAGAAGCACCAGTAAATTGCTCAAGTGAGCTGAACGTGTAGCATGGAAAGGGAATAAATATTGGTACATTCATTTCCGTGTGCTGCAAAGAGCTGTAAGCCTCAATCAGCTTTGCTTCAAATTACCCCCACTTAAGTTTAACCGGTGTAGAACGGCCTTTTGAGAAGCAGTTAAAAACGCAAGTGGTGCTGGCAGAATCCAAACTACAGTGTTAAGTCCTCGTGTTACTGCCGAGCATTTCTGCAAAGAAATAGAACAATTCGATATTATACCATGAACTACTCATCGTCAGCAAACATGTTTTAGTGGGTTAAAATCAAGATAAATGTTGTACAAGTCATATATAGCCAGCGTTTGATTGTGACAAGCATGTTGCACCATATGGTGGGTATGGAATCCTAACTGGATTCTTATGTGCTGTGATTTTTCGTCTATGCTATTATTATTCACGTGAGCTACCGCTGCAAAGTGTAGATCCGCACATGAAAAAGCCGTAATGGGTTGGTCTGAGCTCCCTCGAGTGGCACTATAAAACATGAGGTTTTACGGGCCAAAACCACTTTCTGATTATGAGGCACGCCGTAGTGGAGGACTCCGGAAATTTCGACCACCTGGGGTTCTTTAACGTGCACCTAAATCTAAGTACACGGGTGTTTTCCCCTCCATCGAAATGCGGCCGCTGTGGCCGGGATTCGATCTCGCGACTTCGTACTCAGCAGCCCAATACCACTGAGCAACCACGGCGGGTGAGTGGCACTATAGCGTTGCCCTTGAGAAATATATTGTCTAGAAAATAAGCTCGTTGATTACATTTTCGCGAACAAAGACTTCGTAAAAGATATATTTGAGAGGCCCATCATAAGTATACAAGCATAGAGAACGAGAGGGAACAAACGGAAACACTGCAGAAGGCGCCTGGGCACTGCCCGAACTGCAGCAAACGACAGGCGCGAGTCTGTGCCCTGACATCACGCGAGCGCTGCTCGCAGTGCCCCTCTAGGTCGTTCTCGGGGCTAATAGCACCACTGTATGTTTGCAAAAGTTTGCATCCACGGTTGTCTTCATTTACTTTGATATGAGCCAATGCACGTGTTGGTATTCCTGACGCCACTAAACATACGCGTGCTTGTGCTCATAAACTACTTCGTTTTTTATGCCACTGCTGGTACGTGTCAATTTTTAAAGTTTGTACTCACGTTTTTGTTTGCTCTCTTTCGCTTTTTTCCTTTTTTTACGGAGAAAAATGTATAAATTGACTTCTGTGTGCCTGTGTGCTAATGTCAGTAAATTTCTGTTATTTTTTTCCTGCGTGCTTCTATTCTTTGAACAATTTCTGTGTCATGTGCTGTGGTTCTATCAATGCTCCACTGGTGCACGCATGCGCGCGCGCACACACACCCACGCATGCATGCACGCACGCACACGTACACACACACACACACACACACACACACACAGGGTGTATCACGTAGCTGGCAAGAACAAAGGTAATGTTGGTTGCCGTTGCTTGGAGATACTCAGATTTTTTTAAATTCCGCCTAATGACATAATTAATCTTAATTAACTTTTGAAATATTATAATTTGAGGAACATGAAAAACTCACAATAGAGCTTTCTGCACCATTCGCACTACACAAGTGTTTTTCCTAGCGTGAAAGAAGCCCGCAAATACACGCAATATTGCCACGCGACTGGCCGCTCAATTCTGTTCTGTCAGCTGTCACAGCAGCAGTATTCCTGGCTGCAACACCATGAATGAAAGCGGGCAATGAATGCAGTGGTGGAGGCACTTTGCGTGTATTCGCTTGCTTCTTTCACGCTGGGAAAAGCACTCTTATGTAGCACGTATTCAGCAACAGAAAGCTGTATTGGGAGCTTTTGTGTTGCTCTACAGTTTTCTCATCGACACTTTTTATCTAATTGTAATATTTTACAAGTTGAATTATGACTGATTGTGTAATTTGGCAGAATGAAAAGAATAATCTGAGTATCTCCAAGCGATGGCAAATGATATTAGTCTGGTTCTGTCCAGCAGCATGGCATTTGCATATGCCTAAAGTTACTGGGGGCATCCTGTGTGTGCGTGTGCGTGTGCGCGTGCGCATGTGCGTGCGTGCGTGTGCGCATGCGTGCGTGCGTGTGTGTGTGTGCATGCATGCGTGTGGGCATGTGGTAATTGGAAAGTGCTCAAAGAACTGTTTCAGCTTCAATCAGCATTTACTGATGGAAATCAGGGTATGGTTTTCACCGGTGGCGAGCGCAAAGGGCTAAAGGGAAAAAATACAATCTGTGCCGTTGCGTAGATTCTTTGTAGTGCGCCACGCTGCTATCTTGAAAGGTGCAGGCTTGGGGAGAGTGGAGGAGAGAGAGCACTCCTCGGGGGCTGGCGCTCTTCAGGTTGTGTCATCTTGCGGCGCAACCGGCAGTTTCCATAAAACCGTGGGAATGGCACATGACAAAACAAGTCTGCTGCAGAATGTGAATGCAGAATCGACCCATTCTTTTGTCACTTGTGGCCGAGACGACGAGACATCATTAGAGAGAAAAAGGGATGGGGCGGGGCGTAGGGAGTAGGTGGATGGGCAGGGGGCGACAGTTAGGACAGGATCATGCAGCCACTGTGTCGTATGCCCCAGGTGTAGCGTTTACGTTCCAATTCCATTCTTGTCCTTGGACAACATGCTGTCTCATGTTTTCCGTGACTTACTGACAAAAGTTGGTGCACGCACTAAGGTTTTCCAGATGTCTGGCAAAGCGAGTGCCTGAAAAACAAGATCTTCTGAAGTGTTTCAAATGGAATGGGAAAGAACAATAAATATGCACCTCATTGAGGAATAAGAAAAATGATAGAATGTAACTGGAGCCTTAAATTTTAACACAATTGCCTGTGGTTGGAAACGTTTGTTCCCACTCGCATGGGTCATGAAGTGACAGGCAGTTTCATATAAAGGGTAGTGCAACTGCAAACACTGAAAGAATAAAAGAATGTGAGTGCTGTCAGTACTGTCATAAATGGTTACAAACAGAAGTGTTTCGGTTACTAAAGATTTCACAATCCCTATTTCATCGCGTGACTTCATGTCCTGGAGTGCTGCCGTCTGCACTTTGTCTGTGGGTCGTACAGACAGAAAATCTCTGCTATTTATCACATCTGTATTCTGGTGTCCAAGCACTGCACATACCCATGACAATCATTGCAACAGCTTTGTTCGCATGCTTTGATGCACTGCCGAGTGCCCAAAACCATTCGGCTGGCTCGTGGGACAATGCGAAACATAAGTCCTTCAAAAGGGAAGAAGGCAATGCCCCGCACATGCGAGAAGGCAAGCAGACCATCGACATAGAGTAGTAAGGGCACTTTCTGGCGGCAGCGTCCGCTTACCGCGACCTTTGTGCAGGTAGCTTCTTTTGTCTTCCTTGAGTTTTCGGTGCATTCTTGGGGATTAGGAATTGTTCGTATTGTGGGGGAGAGGGACATCCCTCACCGCCATTACTGCAACTGTATCGCATAAAGCAGACTTTTGAACTATTCTGCGGCAGGCGGAGCTATCATCAGTCGGCGTTCCTGGAAGCGGTCTCCCTCTCACGTACTAGCTCAGATCAATGCGGCTTAGCTTCGGCAATTGCAGAAGCCGGCACTCTTGCACCAGAACGTAGCTGACGTCATCCTAATCCCCATTCATATTCATTTAGTTTGCAAAAAGGTTGATAAAAATAAGGGAAAAAGAAAACTGCGCCCCTTAGATAAACTACATCTGTTTTGGGATGCATTGGGCTCATAGTGGTTTAGTTGGCTATATGCAAAGCCTTTCCGTCCTGCATTTATACAAAAGTACCCTTTTTGATACTCTGCAAGGCGTGCAAAAGGGCTCTCCGCATTGTCAGCACAGAAGTAATGGAAAGGAACTTGCTGGGGGGCTTCTGAGCGGCGGGAAATAGGCATCAGGTCATGTCAGACATATGCGACACCCATACTATATTACTGTTGAAACAAATCTGATGTCAGCGGTGCAAACAACTAATTTCTATGCATGTACACGTGTTGAAGGTACTTACAAACACACTTACTTCCTCTAGCAGTTGGACCTCGCCATCCAGCTGTTCTGCAGAACCTAACAGTGCCAGTGACAAACTTTCTTGAGGAAGTCACTGCACAAATTTTTTTCTTTTTGCTTAGTCGCTTTGTTGTAAATAGTTCTTTTTTACTCTATGCTAACCTCTCCCCCCTACTCTTTTACCCCCGCCCCTCCCCTGCTGCTGACTGCTGTTCAGGTGTCAGCAGACTGCGCTAGATAGCTACTCCGGTCAGTAGTAGTTTCCTTCCCTTCTTTTTCCTTTATTTATCATTCTGTTTATAGCCACGAAGCTATGTTTCTCATTGCAAGCCTAAAACCTTCTTTAGCTGGCCTGCACTTTGGAGAATGCTAAAAGAAAAAAAATAGATGCTAGGAAGTAAAAGAAATAAAATAAGCTGGCGATCAACGTCACTCAAGGTTCTGTCCATTTCAGTCTTACTCCCTCTGTGTTATTACAGCTAGTGTTCTGCCAGGGCAGTGAGCACTGTAGTCAGCAGGCCATCTATGAAAACAGTTTTCAGAGCTGCGGCCTGCACTCACATGACAGCCATGTCAAAACGCGGCAATGACGAACCACTTACCACACCTATAGCCACCATCAATCAGTGGCACTGACCATTTTACATACAGAAAGCTTCAACCGAGGCACTTTTGAAAGCATCAGCCGTGAGAAGGCCACCACACACAGCAACAAAATAACAATGGTGCCTGGCACAAATCATCCTAAACAAAAGGGAGGCAGGGGCCATTTTCTCAGCTACAGTATATGATCTGTCGCAGCAGCGCAACAGAGACAGGCTGGAGCATGCTGCGACTGCTAAGAGCAGCTTTCTCTTTTTCAAAACATGACTGAGTGGCATCGCCTGGTGGGAGAATCTGAACTACTTGCAAGATGGCGGCAGTGGTACCTTCACCTTAAAGAGTACACTTGTGATTACTCCAAGGTTAGAAACTGGCTTCCATGTACAGTTAAACCTCGATATAACTTCAATATAATAAAGTTCTCAATATAACGAAGTATTTAACTTTTCATAACCGCTTGTCCATAGAACACCATGTAATTAGAACTTCAATATAATGTACTGCCTATGTGAAGATAACATCGACGTGGCATGAAACCATATCATTCGTCGCCGACTCCCAAAATCATTGAAAGGAGTTTTCTCATTCAAATTAGCTTTTTCGGTTTCCCGAATATGCTGAAAATTATGTGGCTCCTATTCATGTAAGAAAAATCGATCAGTCACTGTACTTATTTACATATAAGGTGTAATTTCAATATAGCGAAGAAAATTGTAGATTTTACCTACTTTGTTATACCGAAGTTTAACTGTAATTACGCGAAAAAAGCATGCGTTGCTGTTCGTAACTGTTCGCATTTCAGTTTTTGAGTACTGTACATTTCTGTCTGTGTAGTGGCAGCAATGCTTTTTGATATCGAAAATGCCTAACATTTGTTTTGAATAGCAATGAATAGCGCACGGAGGACGGGACAGTAAAATTCAGACAGATACGAACAGTATGCGCACCAACTTCTAAGAAATTTTATTTTTCACATACATCACTTTTATACGTGTGAAGAAGGCCCTGACACTTATACAACCAGTATCAACATCTCAGAAATGCTAGCTCTTTATTACAGAGGAAAATAGGTGTGCTCACACATGTGCATCCTGCTCTGTTTATCTTTTCAGCTTCAGTGATTTCTCGAGTTACCCTGTCCTTGCTCCTTCTATGACAACACATTTATCAAGGAACAGCTTGCACGTTTTTGACTCGCAGGAGAGGATGTGATCAGCAATTGTTCTGTTCATGTGTGTCTGAATTTTGCTGTCCCGTCCTCGGCGCGCTATTCATTGCTATTCAAATCATGCACCAACAAGCCCAAAAACTACACTGCTGAATAACATTTGTTGTCTGCTTGCATGCTGGTCCAGTTGCGAAGGCGCTGATT
Source organism: Dermacentor andersoni (assembly GCF_023375885.2). NCBI lineage: Eukaryota > Metazoa > Arthropoda > Arachnida > Ixodida > Ixodidae > Dermacentor > Dermacentor andersoni. The sequence goes on from NC_092823.1 coordinate 140,478,147, forward strand.
ATTTGGTTCTCTACTCATGCAAACCTACGAGACCAGTGGAAGCAAGTTGTTCCAAGCCGTTCTATGGCAAGAGGGTCTTGGCTTCGCATTTGTCTGGAAACATGTTTGCATGTGGGAAAGACATTTTGATGCCGAAGCCATTATTTGTGCAGACATATGCACAATGAACGAAAACTGTCGCTGAAATGTGAGTGATCTAAGCTAAAGGCAGATGCCGTTTCGAGGAGGATTCAGATGCTATTCCGAAGCAGAGGCCATTCCGTCATAAAGTGCTCCTGCATATAATTTGTAATGATGCTCTCCATAATAGCATAGAACAAATGTGATGCACGTCGCCATTACTAGTCACTTCTTTATTCTCCCCTATTTGCTGCTCCCTCTTCTGCTTCGATCTTCTTCAGGTCGCTTCACTCCCCCCAACCTTGCTTTTTTTTGCTTTCGTCCCTCCTGGGATGATGCTTGAAGACATTGGATATGGAGGCTGACTCCGCACCAGTGTACCAAACATTCTTTAACTGTCCCTGTTGGCTAGCCATTTTCATGACCCAATATGGTCCCCACGTAACAAATTTGAGCTGGGGAGTTCTTTCCTTGCCAGCGCCCAGTCCCCCGCCAACAATTCAGGTAACACAAGGCTTTGCCTTTTGTTGAAGTTCCACTTGATTCTTGCACGATACTTTGCTTGGCTCTCCTCATTTCTTTTAGCTTCTGTAAGCCGTACAGTCTTGTCTACTCCCAATGCCATGTCAGCTGGAAGATATGTAGGCTTCCCAGGAGCGGCAAACGTTGGTGTATATCCTAGGCCCATGGTCTAGGATCTGTTGTGATGAGATACCGCAGCCTTAAGGCAATAATATTTCTATCCATCTGGAAATGCCAGATACATACCCTTCTATTGCTTCAGATCACGAATGGCTCTCTCAGCCAAGCCGTTAGCTGCAGGATGATACGGTGGAGTGAACCTCAGCATGATTCTGTGTGGTTCCGTTCACTCTCGCAGTCTACAGCTTCTAAATGTTGGCCCATTATCGGATACCATTACTTTCATATTGTGATACAGTTTTCAGCTCATGAAAGCAGCAACGCTGTTCGCATCCTCTCCTTCCGGCTTTGCAGCTGTCATGCTGGTGCACACCTAGACACATACCAGGAACCCTTGGGTTTTCTTGACACCTTCGGACTTTTTCCGTAGCTTCGCAAAGTCCATATACACAACTTCAAATGTTGTTTTTGAGCAGTTAGGCAAGGTCACATGCTGAGTAGGTTGCCTAAATTTCGCTTTATTATTTTGGCATTCATGGCACGATTGTGCTCTTGGCATCATCTTTCATTTTTGGCCATGTAAATCGTTTGGTAAGCTTCACATATGTTCTCCAAAAGCCATCATGGCCGCCTCATTGAGGGCTGTTATGGTACAGAATTAAAATCTTTGGGACCAACGTTAGAGGCACTGCATTTTTTCCGTTCTCACTGGGCTGCAATACTCTGTTTCCTCCCATACCTTGGGGATGTTTGTTTCGTGATGAGCTTCCTCTTGTATGACCGCCAACCTGGATAGGGCAGCAGTATCTTTCATTGAGGGACCCATACTGTGCTTGACTTCTAAGTTGAACTGCTGAAGTTTGCCTATTCAGCGCACAATCTTGCATTAGGCTCTGCCATTTTCAAGATAAACGTAAGCGCTTCGGGATCAGTGAATAGATAGCTTGAAATGTGTGTCTTCCAAGTATGAATGAAAATATTGAATGGCTTTCAAAAGAGCTAGTGCTTCCTTGTCTGTTGTGGTGTAATGTACTTCTGTTTCTGTGAATGTGTAACTCTGGTAGCCAACTACACGAAGTGGTTGATTTCTGGCTCGGCTACAGTCTCGCTGGTACTGACTGCTCCAGTTCCATAATGAGAAGTATCTGTATTAAGTTCGAAAAGAAGGGTAAAGTCGGAAAGGCAGAGGATGGTGTCAGTGGTGATCACTTGAGTCAGGTATCTGTAGGCCGCCTTCACACTCCTCCTTCCAGCAGAAGGATATGTCCTTTTGTGTCATCCTTGTCGAACATTGTGTTTTCAGGGCATAATCGTTTATAAATGCTCTAAAGTGCCCAGCCAAACCAAGAAACACCCGGAGTGAATGGATATTGGTTTCACTAGCCTTTTGATACGTGTCACAGACTTCTTTGTGTTTTTGGCGGTTCCATCCAGTGCTCTACCCAGAAAAGTAATTCTGTTCTTGAAGAATTCACTCTTCATAAAGTTGTATTTCAGAGATGCCTCTGAGATACCCGCCGTGGTTGCTCAGTGGCTATGGTGTTGGGCTGCTGAGCATGAGGTCGCGGGATTGAATGCCGGCCACGGCGGGATGGGGGCGAATTGCAAAAACACCCGTGTACTTAGATTTAGGTGCACGTTAAAGAACCCCAGGTGGTCGAAATTTCCGGAGTCCCCCACTACGGTGTGCCTCGTAATCAGAATCAGAAAGTGGTTTTGGCACGTAAAACACCATAATCTAATAATCCAAGTTTAAGAATGGAAGCACCCCACTAAAGGCGCAGCGACATCAAACAAGAAATAAAAACACAGTAATCGCTCTAAAACTGCAGTAAACAAAGCACAATTGCTTATCTTCTCCGTCGAACAGCCGCAATCCACTGCTGCCGTCGCTCTTGCTCGCAAAGCAGCACCGGAAACTAAGCGTGTGCCTGACGAATTTTCGCATGTGTTCAAGCGCCCAACTACGCAGCAGTTGCTTCAAGACATCGCTGAAGGCTGACAGAAACATTAAATTACGATCAAGAACGTAAACATGACAGCACGCACATAGGCGCTGACGAGAACGGTGCTCGCCCGAGCCTGCCTACGCTTCGCAGCCTTGTCGACAGGCAGTGTTCTGGGTGTTTCGCGCATGGCGTATAAGTCCAGTGGGTCCATCGAAATAATCATGTTCGTGCACATGACCTCCTATGCAAATATGGTAGCCGCATGTGTCTTACATTTCGGAATAAAAGCGCTATTCTTACGAGTGTGGATGCATTACACATACTTACTTGAAGGTATAGTGAAAAAATTTGTTTCGTGCAATTGAAAGTGCCCTCTCGTCTTCCTGTAGTATACTGTAGTGTGCCTTGCATTATATTGGTGGTTGTGCTATATTCTCGGAAATGGAGCACTTTGACAACAATGGGTCTGTTAGATGTTTCACTCTCGAGGAAAACAAAAGGGGCTTCCTGCACGAGCAGTGCTGCAGCAGTCCTGCTTGCATGAGGTACAAAACATTGGAAATAGAAAAACAGTGTCTTGCAGTGCTTTTCTAAGCAATGGTCCTAGCAAGCAGTACAGCACCACTTCATTTTAGTTGGGTATGAGCGCAGCCTTTCCCTTGCTCGTTTATTTTTTCAGCTCCACCACCAATTTTAAGATTATTGCTTGACAGCAAATGTGATGACTAATGGCACAGGGTCAAATGCCTCTGAATGTGTAGGCATTTGATGATGTATAATAAGGCTCAAAGGCAAAATTCCGCACAAAGAGCTGTGTAAACAAGAAATGTTAGGTGTAACGTTACGACAGGAAGAGCTTTGTGGATCCAAGAGCAAACGGAGATATCTGATGTTCTAGTTGATATTAAGACAGAAAAATGGAGCTGGGCAGGCCATGTAATGCGTAGGGCAGATAACTGGTGGACCATTAGATTTACAGAATGCCAAAGGAAGGGAAGTACAGTTGAGGATGGCAGAAAATAAGGCAAGGTAATGAAATTAGGAAATTTGAACGCATAAGTTGAAATCTGGTAGGGCTAGACAAAGATAATCGGAGATCACAGACAGGCCATCGTACCGCAGCAGACATAAATCATGAAGATTCGCGCAGAAACTTCTCTGGGAGTTGTGTAAGTATGCGTAAGCATTGTGCCACTCGCTCATCTTCATGCAGCCCGGTGTCGTCGTCAATGTTTTGAAACTTGATCCGACCAGTTTAAACCCTTATTAACCCTTATCATTTGTTATCAACCTCATCAAACTAGATACAATCCTTATGAACCCTAATCAGAATCAGTTTATTCATGACAAAATGGAGATAACTACATCCATACAGACACTGTGACGATCAAACAAAAAAAACTAGAATTGGTGCAAAAAAAAAGGTAGCGCATTTTGTTTGTAGGATATATGACAAGAACTTTTCGCCGTCTCTCTCCCCCTACTTGGTCTCACTCCTCTTGCAGAGCTTCGCGAACTTGAATGCCTAAATTTCCTTCACATGTTAATCAATTCTCCTCGTCTCCCCTCTCTAGATATTTTACTTTTTGCAGACCTTCACCTACGAGGAGTCACCATGCTCTAAATATCTCGACCTTTTTTGCCCGCACTGATTCCTTTAAATGCGGCTCTTTTCAATCAACAGTTGAAGTCTGTAATTCATTACCGAGCAACATCCATTTACTACCACTGAAAGAATTCATGCAAGCTTGTTTATATATGTTTGTATGTTTGTATGTTTGTTGTTCATCCCACTCCTGTCCATATGCAGAGATCATATATCAGCTTCACATATTTTCTTAAAATGCACGGTAATCTTGATCATCCGTGTTCTAAAACCATTAGTGATTTGACGTACACTGCCCTTTACCACAATCGACCCTCAGTGAGGCCTTTTTCACTGCGCGTAAGGGAGCTTAGCGCTGAAATGGATGTCCCACTCTTCGAACACCGCTGTATGCCTCCAGCGAAGTATCTACCTCCGTGGGAGTGGCAGGTGATTGAATGTGATATATCCTTTGTAAGGCTTACAAAACATGCACCAGAACTCGAACTTCGGATGCATTTCCATGAACTCCACTCGAAGTATTCTTGTCCTGAATTTTACACCGATGCATCAAAATCGCATGTCGGCGTGTCTTACGCGGCTGTTGGCCCCTCTTTTTCTGAATGAGGTGTATTGAACCCCCATACCAGTATATTTACTGCGGAAGCCTATGCAGTATTGTCTGCGGTCAAACACATAAAGAAATTAGGACTAGAAAAAGCTATTATATTTACGGACTCGTTAAGTGTCGTAAAAGCGCTCATGTCCTTAAGGAAACACAAAAATCCTGTTCTTATTCAGCTTTACTCGTATTTGTGCAATATTTATTCAGCTCGTAGACATGTAATAATATGCTGGGTTCCTGGCCATAGATGCATCGAAGGTAATGTACTGGCTGACCAAATGGCCACATCAATTACATCTCAAGCTATCAATCCTACCACTGCTATACCTACCACAGATCTCAAGCCTTTTTTGCGAACTAAACTCCGAAGACACTGGCAACGCTCGTGGGACAGCGAAACTAATAATAAGCTCCATCTGATTAAACCAAAGTTAGGTTTCTGGCCCTCCGTTACTAAATCGCGAAGAGTAGACGTCCTATTTTGCCGACTCAGAATAGGACACACATATGGTACTCACAATTTTCTATTGACTGGCAATGAACCTCCAACCTGTGGTAGATGTGGTGAGTGGCTCACCGTCCTCCACGTCCTTGTGGAGTGTCGGGAAGCCGAAAGAGAAAGAAGGGAACATTTTCCTCTAGCATACCGCTATTGTCTCCCTCTCCATCCTGCTATGTTTATTGGTAAAGAACCCCTTTTTACCACCCAAGCTGTCCTAGGTTTTTTAAAAGAGGTGGTCTTGCACGTTAATAGCCCAAAGGTTCCGTAGCGCATCCTCTCTACAGAGGATGCCGCTGTGATAGTTGTTTTATATAGCACATGCCTCCAGGCCCTTGTGTCTCAAGGGCTCTGAAGAGGCCATGGTGCTCTAGTGAATTTTAGAAACTTGTGCATTTTTTTATATCGTATCATTATTTTGCAATGCACGTAAATGCTCATAGTACTCATCATTTGTCATAGCCATAATTTTATTACACATACATTTTACGCACTTTACAGTGACTATATTTTAGGCCCCTTTACAGCCACGTCACATCAACTTCTTAGAACCCATCACTCCACTAAGAAATCACTAACACTTGCATGGCGCTCTTTGGCCATACCTGGCCCTTGCACCAATAAAAACCACACATTCATTCATTCATTGATGCTGCAGTATGCATAAATAAATAAGTGTATACAGGAGGAGGCCCATAGTTAGAAACTGAACTGATCATTTGTTGTCAATATTGCAACGAACAGTTGAAGGAGTTCAGACACAACGATTTATTGTGGGCTAACATGTGCCCGGGGAGTAAATAAAAAAAATGACTGCCGCGCTCCGAACAGGAGATAGGAATGCCTTCTTTTCTTTCTCTCTCGAGCGTCGCTTCACCTCTTGTATTCCCTGACAGAGGATGCCTACAATGTGAGTGCGTACGGTGAATGCACGTGCCATTACGTCTTCATCCTTTTCAGCAATACACCATTGCCCTCTTGGAGGGCGTACGAACCTGCGCGCGTTGTTTAAAGATGGTGTCTGCCTTGTATCAATATTAACGCACTGGATCCAAGCCTTGTCAGCCGTTATCAGTCAGTATCAACCTTATTGGGCTTGATCTGACTCTTATTAAACCTTATCAGTGCTTATTAACCTTATCAGAACAGCTCCAACCTTTATGAGCCTTTATCATTCTTTAGCACTTTATCCATCCCCGTGGAACCATTATCAACCGTGATGAGACCCATATAACCTCTCATCACTCCTTATCACCCTTATCAACTTATTGACTGCTTATCCTTGTCCGTTGTGCGAAGTGCGATGTGAAGCGCATGAGCTCTCGCAGATGGGCGGCATTTCGGTTGGTGAAGAAACGCTCCAACGGAAGACGCATCCCACGACCACCGGAAACGCATTCAGGATGTGGCATGTTTGGCATTAAATTTTCTTAAAATTGAAATTCTGCTGATGTCTACATGGTTCAAGTTGGCTCTAATAGGGTCTTAGAGATGTCTTTAATCCCACCATCACCAGATCTTTCAAGAAAGCCTTTATAGAAACTGTTCTCCTCTGACATTGGTTTTGCACTAACGGTACAACACATTCATATGGTTCAGATATATTCACCTCATGCAAGTGTGCGTGTTGAGCCCAGTGGCCAAGACACTCGGCTTCTTAGCATTTGGTAATAAGTTCGAAACTCGCCACCATCAACATTTTTCAAGTTTTTCTTTTATGTATACATTTATTTCTTTATAGTTCTTCGTCTTAAGTGACGGATGGATGGGTTTCGTTGTTGGGTAGGCATCGAAATGCTTATGCATTTAACAAAACAAGTTGGCTGCCTGCTACTGCTGATGATGATGAATAAGGCACAGGTTGGTGAGAACGGACAGCTAGTGGGAATAGCTCAATATTAGAAATCATAGGAATACTGATAAATTGTATACATTGTTTTTTCTCTTGTAATACGTAGCTCAGCAAGATTGTTATTGCGGCACAAAACCTTATTTGGTTCAGCATGTGGCGGTTAATTATATTAAGTTTCGTCTATAGCAAGCAGTCCAAGTGTCGATTTCAGAGCAAAAAGATAGGTTGGTCAGTTTGTAAATGTAGCTAGTAGTCATGTGATCGCACAAAACTGTGATGTGAATGCCAGTGCACGAGTTTTGTTGTTGCTAGTTTTTCTACTTCTACATATATACATGCCACAAGATGCCCTTGTCGTCCTTATTTCGTCATCTGGCAGTAACAATTTTCTGCCGACTGAAGTCACTGCCATGCTAGAAGTGGCCAATCACTTTTAGGGTTTGGCATCTTCAAACCAACTGCCTTTCTAATGTAGCAATCCTGCTGGAATGGCTGCTTTGGTTTCAGCAGCTGCCGATAGGCGGCGCCACATGCCTATGCGATTGCTGCCTTGGCAACAGCTGGCTTTCCCATAAATGTAGGCAAATACAAATATTTTTTTGCTTAGAAAAGAGGCAACTAAGAGTGCCAAGTGCTACAATGAGCCATCCAAACAGTAGGATGCAATTTTTCTGCAAATTTTCAGTAAGACAAAGCATAGGCATGCATCATATAAATTTTTCTGCGCTCGAAATGAGATGAACAAATACGGCTCCTCTTAAGCTGGGTCCACGCTTTGCTTATGGTGACATCTATGAATTCAGTCCATTTGTGCTGCTGAACACCATTGCGGACAAACCTTTGCATGACAAAACCAATCAAGCATGTGTTTGGAAGAAGGCAACAACGCAGTATGCACCCGACATGCTGTACTCGTGTGTTGTGTGTGGCAGCACAACGAATGCAGATAATGCGGAAGATCTTCCAATGGGCACAACAGAAACTGTTGCAGCGCCGTGGAAAGCCTCTCATTATGACCATCTCACGATGACCAACAACTGAGGAATACTGGGAGTGCTGCAGTGAAGGGCTAGGTTGTGCAAAAAGCAAGAGCACATGCAATGAGCATGGCAGTGAACACAAACTCATGATGTAGCGCTGCTGTTGATATGCTTTGGTATGTTTGCAAACTGACCTTATTGATGTCAATGTTGCGAAGTGCTGTATTTTGCGGTTTTATGCATACACATACTGTAAAACTGATTTTAAACATGTTTTAAGCTATATTTGCCATTGATATTTTGTAGATGCAGGGTGGGTCCAGAAAAATCAATCTTACAAGTTGTCTCGACTTTGAAATTCTGTGTCTGTATTCCATTAACAGGAGTCAAATGCACAATCCTTTAGTATCACAAGTTACTAGTCTGTGTTTTTATTGTTGACAGTGTAATTGCAATGTTCCAACATTTTAAAATGAAGAAACTTGTTAATAAAGGCACGTGCATATAATTCAACATTCCATTTGATTATCAAAGTTAAGTATTCCATTCATATATTTGGTTTTGATATTCGCATACTCCTACCTAAATATAGTGTTTCCTAAGGTGGAACTGACTTCTTGTCTGCAGATAGAGACCTCTGCTTTTCTAGATTTGCCAATACGTGTGTGGTATTTTCAAGGTCTTATGCAAATCCCACACCTGTTCGAACTATTCACTTTGAGTTATTCAACAATGTTACTATTTGCCTCGAGCCAAAAAAGTTATATTTGTGCAAGCCTATTGAACTGCCAAGTGGTCAAATGTTTGCTTCAGTGTAACTTATTTTTTCTCGGATCTTCTATTTTTGGTTTTGGTATGCACTGAAATATTAATTGAAATAAGGCATGCGCAGCCAAATTTTAGCTTTACTTTGTTACGTGTGATATATTGTCGTATCTGTGTTTGTTAGACAAACAATGAAGATGAAAAACATGACCCGTTTTTTTCTGACATGTACTAACCGGTCAAGTTAGCACTTTATTGTATTTGTTGCATCCAGGCTCGACTGTACTGTGGCCAAGTTATAATTGTGTCCCAAAAATGTGGTAGTGATTGCTTGAGCTATCAAGCTTGGAAGTCTTTCTTTGGCAGAGGCTAATACATTAAATAGATTCAGTGTGGATTAATGGGCACCAATTAATGCAGTGACCTTGCAGTCAATTTTGTGCTAACCATGATGCTAAACAAAAAGATGCCTGGTTTGTGGCTCAGTCCTTGTCAGAGCTGCCTGCATGGGAACAGGTGACATATGTGTTTTGGATGGTGCCATGTTTTCTAGTAGCATTGACTGCTTGCAGCACTTTGGGGAAGGTGATTGTGAGGTACCATTGTGCGTCTGTCAGTTAATCTGGTAAACTTAATTTAGCAGATGCGGTATACACAACTGTGCATAAATTGGGTGGATCTGTACATTATTATACATGGAAAAATAGTAGGGCTTATTTAAGCACAGTGAAACATTGATTTAGCAAAGGTTCTTTTTGGTGAAAAGTGTAATTGGAGTATGGTCAAAATTTAGGTTAGAGTGTTTTATCTGCAGGTACATGCTATATGCCTCCATTAACTTCCCTTTTGCCGATTGGTTGTGAATTGGATTTTTTTTAATAGGATACCAATGGAAATATGGGCAACATGTAAACAGAAGCACTTTCACCTCAGTGCACTCCACCCTTGTGTATGTGGTTCACTTATGTGCCACTTTGGACAAAGAAAATTCTGAAAGTATAGAATGACTGAGTTCATTTTGCTTTCATGTGTGCTCAGTGCTCTCTGTGCGCCATCATGCAGTGTGTGCTGGCACAGTCGTTGCTATAGGCACATGAATAACAACTGCTATGGCTCTTGTTGCTGTGCACCAGAAATTGCCTTTTTAACAGAAGCACTGTAGGTGCACTGTAAGCAAGTTGCAGTATGCTGTGGTGGAACTGCTGCTACATTGCTTCCAAAACTGCTACGAAGTGCAATATCTGCTACATGCTGCTACAAAAGCCCAATTTTGGCAAAATTGCTCCATGTCTGCTTCAGAATGGTTTACAAAGGGTTCCAATAGGTCTAGCAGGAGCGATTGTGAAAACGAAACTGCAACTTGTGCTCTGCATTAGTCCTTGTATGACATTAGTTTCCTGGGCACAGATAGGCTAAACAAACGAACAAAGCTGGCTGTCACTTCGCTCATCTGTTTGAAAAAAGAAATTCAAGTGACTTTAGCAGAAGGAGGAAGACTGCAAATGGAAATTAATTCAGCCAAGACTATCCTGAGCAATGCCGAACTACCCCTGCAAAGTAAATGAGGCCTCCACCCCCTCCCCTTTCTTTTTTTGACATTGCTTTCTATCAGGACAGCTGGAAGAAGCTGTCATAGGCTCTTACAAACCAGGATGTACTTAGAAAAAAATATGAAAAATTAGAGGCTACACTAATTTAATAAAGGTATCAACAGTTTTTGCCCACTTATGTGGCACTCTTAATCAGGGCAAATGTTTAAATAATTCTGTGTTTTATCAGCTCTGGACTGCATTATTTTGCCTTTTGTAGTGTTTTAGATTCAACTGAAAGGTGTGGGGCCCGGGGTTGTTTTTGCAGCACCTCATTAAACGACCAAAAAGTGCAGGTTACAAAAGCCAATATGTCTGCTTCAAATGCACATTTTTCCTTCTCCAAAAGTTGCTCCAAAAGGTTTTTCCCTTGTTTTGTCACTGAATATGCCTTGTGCACATCTTAGTATGCCGTTTGGTCAGTCCCTCAATCTTGAGGTGTTCCACTGCACTTTTTCTTTGGGTTTTGTAAGAGCAGGAGGTGTGAAAACGTGCCATGTTGCAGATAGCTTTGCTGTCAAAATTCAGATTTACCATCAGAATAAATTAAAATGCAAACAAATTCAAAGCGACTAGGGCACATTTTGTTTCCAGCTTATCCTGTATTTGGCATAGTGGCGGAATTCATGCTCCTTATACTTGTGGTTACAAAGAACCGTTCTGATTAGTTTTAAAAGCTTTCTTTGCTTTTTTCTTCGGGTTTGTCATTCATTGTTTGTTGTCATTTCCTCACTGGGAATATTTGTGCATATGTATAGGCTACTTCGTATGGGCTTGCTACTGGGTGTGTTCAGATATATATATTATAGAAATGCAGCGTTGGCTCACAGAAGTTCACTTGTGATTCTACCTTCCTGAGCACATCTGGCACAATTGCTGAAGAGCAGCTTGACCCTCAAAGGACAGAAAGACATTATAGCAGAACCCCACTGATACATTTTAAAGGGACTGCAGAAAAAAAAATTGGAAAATTTAAGTGAGGAAGGCCCGAAATCACAACAGCAACGTCAGAAACAGATTTCAATAAATGCCAGTACAGTTATTAGACATTTTGGCGCTCATAAACCAGTCCGAAGATTGCATGTGTGTGCATGTATAATTAAGGGACAGATACTATATGTTTTATGGCAGGGGTGGCCCCTTTACACTCTGTAAATGCTTCATCACAATATTCATGTTGTTATAAATAATTCTTTGCATACTTCAGGCACTTTCTGTCTATCATGCCACTGACTCAATGCAAGTTGCCTATTAGCTTTGGCTACTAGATATGTACTCGTGGTCATGACGCCGTTTTGGTTGTTCAATTGTCATCATTCTAACTTTGTTGGCTGACTCTCATTAGGTCGTCTTCGTCATGCCATTGCCATCACACAGTTGATATCATACCATTGTCATGATGTCATCACCATGCTATCGTCATTAGATTGTTGCCACCATTCCAAATAGTCATTGTTGCATCCATGTCATCCATGTCACCATTCCATGTCATCGTTGCATCATCATCATATCCCTGTTGTTGTTCCAATGATGTCATTCCTTCATCATTATTCCATGGTACCATAGTTATTGCATCGTTATTCCATGCTGTCATCATGCAATTGTGATTGTGCCTTCTTTGTCATGCCATCATCATCATACAGTAATTGTCATGCATTTGTTGTGCTGTTCGGATGTCATTGTGCTCATTCTGTCATTGTCATTCTTCCTTTGTCATCCCTCATCCTCGTCATAACATTGTGTGTTTAATGTTATAAACATTTGACGCCGAAGGTGCATTGACTTTTCTAAGGTCTTGCATCGGACAATACAAGGAGACAAGCCAAATCAACACACTGTCACACAAGCTGACAAAGCACGCAGCGATGTCCGATGAGACATCGTTGTGGTGGTTCATTTGTGCCGTCATGTCACAGAAAAGAATATCAACATTTTTTTCACCTGCGCCAAAGCATCCATGTCAAGACACTAAAGCGAGAAAAGATAACTACGTTCTTATTTATTTTTGTACTTTACTTTTATTCGCGAGAATACGTGGAGCCTCTTCAATTTTCTTGTTCTTGCTGCCCGCTGGCTCGACCCCGCGCAGCGGTTAGGGCAACACGACCACCGTGCGGTGCACTTCGGTGCGCGTTCGTTTTTGTCTGGCCAAGTGGATCTTCGCCTGGCAGAGTGTTGGACGCTTTCTGGCTAACAGACGAGTAAAAACAAAAAACAAAAACAATAAACAATGGTCGCTTCCCGCCATCACTGTAGGGACTCGACGGATTGCACCGCGTTCGCTTGAGCGCAACCTCTCTGGAAAGTCTTGTCTCGCCAGTGTAGGATACAGAGCAGTATGCGTATGGTTCTCGGTGGACCAGGAGTCTCACGTTTTCTTCGATATTCCTTCGGTAGCCACACTAGGTGCCCAAAGTAGGCATTCGATTGCGGCCAACATGCTTTCCTTTGTGCTTTCTTCTTTTTTTTTTCATTTCGGTGCTCCGTTCTTACAAAAGAAAAAAAGACATTGTTGCAGTGCAGCGAATCACCGCATGGTGAAAGTTTGATTTCGTTACTTCTTCTTTTGCGGGCCACGGGATGCTTCAGTTGCCGGATACTCTTACATTATTGCGATAGCAATTATATGGACACTCCAGGTGCATTCCTGCCATCGCCCTCATGTTCCGTGTAAAGTCGAAGGGCGATAACATAGCAAACGCATGCCGCATGCTGCATGTGCAAGTGAAAGCATTGGGGGGAGAGGGGTGGCATGGGTGAGCTGGCGATGGTGGCTCGGTCTTGTGTGCACAAGGGGAAAAGTGGGGAGAAAGCACGCTGCCTTCCGTGGCGTGCGATACATCGGGTGGAGTGGAGCGGGCGGGCCTTAGGATTCTGTGATCTGTGAATCTGTGTTTGTCCAACATATTTATTTGCGTTGTTTGACATATTACATACAGTGACTTTTTCTTGGATATGTAGATTTATTGGAGACTTACACGTATATTTAAATATCTTGTTGCAATGTATTGTGTATACCTGCAGTGAACTTTGTTTCCAGTGACACTTTTTTGCCCTTTATCAAGCTGTATCTTCACATTTGTATGTTCCATTGTATCTTTTGTGTGCAATGGATGCCCAAGGTTTTGAACCACCGTTAGAAGACGGAGAGGTTCGGCGCTGCCTTGGCTCATCTGATACGGTATCACAATGAGGGTGACGACTTCTTGTCTGCAGTTGTCACCGGGGACGAATCATGGTGCCACTATTAAGAGCCTGAAACACGACGGCAATGCTTACAGTGGAAACATTCAACATCACCATCCCCATGGGCCATTATTGATCGAATTTGCTAAACCTAAAGAGACTATCAATTGTTTCGGATATTGTGAAACGCCGGATCGGCTGCATGTTGCAATCAAGAACAAACAATGTGGGAAATTGACCAATGGGGTCATCTTCCTCCACTACAATGCCCATCCCCACATCGTTGGTGTGGTTAACACAAAACTGGCAAAGTTCAAGTGGGAAACACTGCTACATCTGCCATACAGCCCAGACCTGTCACCTTGCGATTTCCACAATTTGGGGCAATTGGAAAAATAGCTCAAGGGAACCAGATTCGCATCGGATGATGATGTTAAAGAGTAAGTTACAGACTTCTTGAAGTGGCAACCCAAGGAGCTTTATGAGACGGGAATCACGCGACACGTTAGTCAGTGGGAAAATTTCTGAATGCTCATGGAGACTACTTTTAAATAAAGTACCCCGTTTGTCATATATTTGCATTGGCTCACTTTCATTTGACTTGCCCTCGTATATTTTGCATAACTCGTGCCTTTTATATGTGCTCTTTGTTGTGACTAGAATTTCGGTGCATTTACTTACAATACACGAGCGGTGACCGCTCCTCTTGCGCAATACAGTACAGCGTCATTGAGAGTTTTCCCTGGCCACTGCATATGTACAAAAATGTTTACAAGGTTCTTGAATGAAAAAGTTTCATTAAAATATTTGTCCTCAACTTCATTTCATGGCTTTTACATTTTTCATATCAGTGGCATGCACTGCTTTGTTGGTTTCGAGCTAATATAGTTCTAAAGTTCGTGTAATATTTTCTTTACTTATTAAATAAACAAAAAAACATAAGAGCATTGATGTCAGTTATTTCGGGCACAATAATTTTTGGGACATACAAGTATATTTTTCTATTAAAAAATGCATTTTTTACTTGTCTTCACAGTACATAGCGTTAAAAAGTTTGTTTCGAGCATCTTTGGCAATGGCATTGCAGTTATTATTCATGCATTTGATCCCTCGACACATTTTATAAGGAGACGACCGAGCTGCAACGTGAGCCCCCCCCCCCAAACACGTAGTTTCTGGCTACGCCACTGTCCTCAGGCTATCGTTTTCACACTATCATCATCACAATGCTTTCATTGTCCCATCGACGTCATCCCATCGTCACTGCATCATTGTCATACAGTTGTTGCCATGCTGTCACAATCATAGCCGACTATGGCAAGTGAGTGTCATGGCAAAGTTAGCCTATCCCGAGGACAGTATATGTCACATAGACAAACGGGTGGAAATCTCAGACTGACCCCCGCAGATTATAAATGTTTCTCCAGCAACACAGAGTCTTGCTACATTGCTTGAATGCTAATCACATTAACCTCAACAGCCATTGTGAGATGTGTTCTGCGGAAATTTTTTGCATTCGCTTGACCATATAACAGAACTGAATTGCATAACAGAACTATGAGCCGACTTTAGGGAACCGGCAAAAACTGCAACCGAGCCAAGACGCTTATGTGTACTTCCATCATTGTGAGATCAGGCCATGGGCAGGGCTTGACAGGCTTAACCGCGAGTATACACTTATCGTCTTTAGCAAAGTGTGAGAGTGAATTTGCCTCTGCAACACTGTATTTATGTGACCACCAAGTTCAAACACTTTGTAAAATGTGGCTACATTAAAGAATGGCGACATATCTGATCGGAACATAATACATGGGAGTCAATGGGCTTTAGGTTGGGTCCGCAGAGTTGGGTCCGCAGCCGGGAAAGCTCAATAGCAAAGAACATATCAGTAGGGTTCTAATGTTTTCACTTGGCTCTCTGATTCAGGTTCTTGCAGCGAACTCGAAATCGAAACATAACTGATGTTTTTCTTTTTTATAAATTGATAAAAATTGTGTAATCTTCTATGAGATAAATGAAATTTTATTTAAAATATGAAAGCTTACATTATCTTTTTAAAATAAAGGTTTTTCTGTGATCTTCCATGCATTCAGAAACAGCATTATTGTGCTTTTTGAGCTGTAGTTTACTGCCAATGCCTGAAATCTTCCTTTCAGGGTTCCCCAAAGACAGATACAATCTGGACACCAAAGGCGGTATATCCACCTGCTGATGACAGACTTGCTTCCCTCCTCTGGAAACTACAGCAGCAAAGCTCTGGACAAGTTTTATCCCAGGTGCGCTCTTTCTGGACATCTTCATGTGACCATTTCGAAATGTGAAAGCAGGCTTCTTGCTTTGCAAATGTTCCTGTAATTTGATCTTTGGATATCTTAGGTTCTGGTCTTCTGTAGCTGATTTCCACGAAGGTGTGTGATAAAATGGAAATTGTTTTTTTTTTCTTTTCTTTAATTCATTTATTATTCCCTTAAGGGCCCCATGTGGGGTATTACATGGGGGGGGGGGGGGTGGCAAACAATAGTACAAATTCCGAAGGAATGGTCATGTACAAAGCAACAAAAAGCAACAACAGAAAAGACACTGCAAAAAAAAAAAACAGGTTTTTGCATAATTAGTTGAAAATATGGATGATTAGTAACTCTCAAAATTTCAAAGGGTTTCACTCTACGACAGCGGATTCCGGAAGCGAGTTCCATTGTTCTATTGCAATGGGAAGGGAAGGCTTTGTTGAAAGCGTTTGTAGAACCATGAAGGCGTTGGATATTTAAAGAATTGAATAGACCATGTGATAAGCGCACGGGTGGAAATAAAAGCGAGGAATGAAGGTCAGGAAAATTATAGTACAATTTAAGGAATAGGCAGAGTTGCAAAATCATACGTCTTGATGCTAAAAGGGGCAGACCAATAGATAATTTCAAGTTAGTAACACTGATAGCGTTGTCATAATTCGATAAAACGGGAAGCATGGTTTTGAGTAGCTACTAAAGTGTCAGTCAAGTACTTTTGATGCAGATTCCAAATTGTAGACGCACATTCTAATTTGGTACGGATGAAAATTTCATATGCTAGTTTACGAATCGACGGAGGAGACAAGGATAGGGACCTTTTAATATAGTCAAGGGATCTTGAGACACTGGCTGTTATTTGAAGAACGTGGTTCGACCAATTTAGTTTGTTAATGATGATAACGCCAAGGTAGCGGTAACTGTCGCCCTCATATAAATTCACAGAGCCTAAAGAATATGGAAATATAGATATAGAGCATTTACATGATACATGCATTAACTTACGTTTGGAGACATTTAGTTCCATCATCCAGCGTGAGCACCACTTGTCAATAGAATTTAGGTCATTTTGCAGAATAGATTGGTCAGTGTGCGTAGTGACATGACGGTAAATAACACAGTCATTGGTGAATAGACGTATTGTTGGGAAGTCGTTATTGTATATTAGAAAAAGGAGTGGGCTGAGGACGGGTCCCTGTGGTACACCCGATATTTCTTTGGTAGTATCTGAACAGCGACTGCCAACACAGGTGAACTGGAGGCGATCTGTCAGGAAGCAGATGATCCATGGTAGGATTAGTGGGTCGAGGGGAAGGCATGAAAGTTTGGACACTAGTCGATGGTGAGGGACGCGATCGGAAGCCTTTGAAAAATCTATGTAAATTATGTCAGTCTGAAATGAATCTGTTTAGGTGGAGATCTGTGATGAATTTAAAGAGTTGTGTTTCGCATGATAAGCCCGGACGAAAGCCATGTTGTTTGCTAAAGAAAAAAGAATTTCTGTGTAGGTGGGACGCTATATGGGAATATATTGACACGTGAACTCGTTTATCTTTTATGGGTGAGCTGGTTTCGTTGTGGCTTTGTTGTGTGATGCAGATGACTGCCCTGTTTCTTCTTGTTTTGATCCTTGACAGCAGCTATTTATTCCTGGGTCAATAAATAAAACACTCAGTTGTTAGTGTGCCTATACATAGTTGTCTCGTGTCTCCTTCCTTCATCCGTTGTTTTATTTGGCACCTTCATTGTAATCATTTAGCTCTTTTAGTTGGTTTGTGTACCAAGGCTTTCCCATAACATTACGAATGTAAACAAGGGGTACGTAATTATTGATTAAGCTGAGTAGCTTTTGCTTATACAACAGCCAGTTTCCGTCAACAGACCTTCTGAAAGCAGTTTCTTTTAGGTATTCAAAAAAAATATTTAGCTCAATGTTAATTTTGGAAAATTCAGCTTTATTATAGTCCTGTATTAATTTTATTCAACGCTGTTTGATTGGATTGGAACAGGGATATTCAAATTGAAAAGGACAATACTGCGATCACTCAGCCCACTGACACATGCTAACGACTTAATGTATTCGGGTTGAGAAGTGAGGACCAGGTCAAGGGTGTTTGAGCCACGTGTAGGAAAGTTTACTGTTTGTGTAAGGTTGAAGTTCAAGGAAATCAAGGAAATCTTTTGACTGGCGGAATGATGCTGTTAGATTGTCCCAGTTGATATCTGGAAAGTTAAAATCACCACAAATAACATAGTTAACGCATGCGAATTGAGGGGTGGCATCTAAAATGACAGTGTTAAGTTCTTCGATAAACGAACGGTCACAATCGGGTGGGCGATAACAAGATATGAGTATGCATGTGCATGTTGGCATGGATATGTGCACACAAAGAATTTCTTTCGTGAGTACAATTGTTCTGGAGCTGGTAACAAGGAATGCTGTTTTTTGTGGGTGAAGACAAGAATGCCACCACCCCTTTATTCCTCCTTATCGCATCTGAAAACAGTGTAGGGGGAACCTGCATGCAGTAGCGCAGTGCTATCTATGTCAGGGGTTAACCAAGACTCAGTGAAAATGTCCATGTCTGTATTATTGTCATCAAGAAGGGCTTTAATGGTATTTTTTTTTTTTTTGACATGTAACTGCAAACATTAACCAGTATAAGTATAACAGATAGTATGTGATTGCGTGATGTGTCAACAGGATTTAGTAGCGGCTGGGGGGGAAAGGAGAGGGCCGGGCAAGCCTGCAGTGATGGCTAGGATTTAACTTCTAAGACTGAGTCGGATTGCACATCATAAAAAAACTGCCTTTCATCCATGTGAAGCTTATTGAAGCGTATCTTGAAAGTGGAGGTGTTGTTTTGTTTCACATAGGCGTACAACTTTTTCCTTGCAAACCGGATACGCGATGAAAAATCTTCCTGAATAGAAATTGTCGAACCTTTAAGCTTTGGCCTGGCAGACAGGCTGCTACACTTATCTTTGAACCGCGCAAGTTTCACTGTAATTGGTCGGTGCTTACCGGCCTGGAAACGGCCAAGCCTGTGTGCGCGTTCTATGTCATTTTTGGTGATGGCAGTTTTAAGTTTATCTGCACACAGTGAAATAACACGAGACTGATTGCTCCCAAGGTTCATCATGCGCATCCTCAACATAGAAGAAAAGTAGGTTGTACCAGCAAAGGCGGTTTTCCGAGTCATCGCATTTCTGTACGAGGTTGCTTATTTGTGAAGTGAGTTTAATTATTTCAGGGTTGTCACTAGATACAGGTATCGAGTGACTTGATTTATGAGCATCTACAATTTTCTCAATCTTCAGTTACACTGTGGCATGCTTTGAAGTATATGGCACCCCTGATTTATGCCCTTCATTAATACCTAACATCGTGGAAAATGGAGTGCTGATAACAGTGAACTAGAACGTTAATGCATTTAGCCACCTACTTTGAGATCATGTATCTCTAAACATGTACTTCAGGACAGGATTTCTGTGAAGTGGACATTACTTCATATTACTGCTTGGCCTCACTTACACATTCGAGACATCTATGAAAATATGCGTTGGTTGTCTCTCACTGACGACATCCAGGTACCTCCGCCTATATCCGTTCTGGCATCTGTATCCTGTTCTGTTGCCTATAACTCTACCGTTCTCTTCATACCTTTCACTGCTTTCATTCATTGCCACCTCTCGCCACTCCCAACCGCGCTGCTTGGCCTTCTAAATTCTGGTGTGACAACCTGGTGTGACTCACCTTCCTGTAAAGAACCACTTTCCATTCTCGAATAAACTGCTTTGCGGCAAACCTCTTGGCACTGTAGAGCCTTACGACACCCTTTCCATGTTGGAACTTCCTGTTGGATCGTCAGAGGTCAACACCCTCTACTCTAGTCCTGTAACTGCCACATCGCCTGAAGAAGTTTTCAGCCATGTCATCGACAATGCTTTAAACCCCAAGCAACGCCTTGACCGTCTCCGTCTCCAACAAATTTCGCCCTGCTTTTCACAGCCATAGTACTTCTCTGGGCCGAACAATGACTGTATGTCACTGGATTGACACTCGTGCTCACTCACCGCTACGGCGACGACCATACCGTGTATCATAAACAGAATGCTGCGTCACTGATGAGCAAGTAGGTGAAATGCTAAAGCGTGGCGTCATTGAACCGTCCGACAGTCCATGGGCATCCCTAGTTCTTTTAGTTAAGAAGAAGGACGGCTTGATCTGCTTTTACGTGGATTACTGTCGCCTAAACAAAATAACCCGAAAGGATGTTTAGCCATTGCCGCCGATTGACGACACCCAAGACTGCTTACAAAGTGCAGAGTTCTTTTCCTTCCTCGATCTATGCGCTGGTTATTGGCAAGTGCCTATGACTGCAGACGATAAGCCAAAAACTGTTTTCATCACACCAGATGGCTTATAAAAATTTCCTGTGATGCCATTTGGCCTTTGCAATGCACCCGCCACATTTCAGTGCATGATGGGTACCATTCTCCGAAGCCTCAAATGGAACACGTGCTTGTGTTGCTTGGATGATCTAGTAGTGTTTGCACCAGATTTTACTACTCGCCTTCATTGCTTGGAGCAGGTTTTACACTGACTCAGTGACTCTGGCCTCCAAATAAACTTCAAAAAATGTCACTTTGGGTCACGCAAGCTGACTATTCTCGGACATGTCGTGTTGAAGGATGATACTCTTCCTGATGCCGTTAAGCTACGTGCTGTTAAAGAATTGCGGAAGCCCACATCTGTAAAACACTTGCGCAGTTTCATTGGCCTCTGTTCGTACTTACGCTGCTTCATTCGAAATTTTGCTTTGATTATGGCATCGCTGACGGAGCTTCTTAGACCTCAATCTTCCCGTGTGGTCCCCGGCTTGCGATGATGCCTTCGCAACGCTAAGTTGCCTGCTCACTGAGGCTCCAAGAGTATGGCATCCGGGTTGTCTACCGCTTTGGCAAGAAGCATGCCGATGCTCTTTCGCACTCACCTACCCACACCGACATCGTCAGTGTCTCTATCCTAGACGACCCACTTCCTCCATTAGCCTCTGTCGACATAGCTTTAGGACAGCGAAAGTACTCCTGGATTTCATCTTTGATAGATTCGCCTCTGATACGCCTGCGTGCCCAACATTGCGAGTACTATGCCGACAAGCTTCGTATTTCGCCATCTGCGACGAAATCGTTTATTGCCATAACTACCATTTCGACGGCCGCTAATGGCTGCTAGTAATACCCCGGCATCTCTGTGCTGATGTATGTGCCGTTTTCCTCGCCAATTCTCGGTGCCCACAAGCTGGTATCTTCAAGACCTACACCAGACTACATACAACAAAGGTTTTATTGGCGCGGTATGTACACCTTTGTGTAAAAGTACATTTGCTCTTGCACAGAATGTCAATGCCACAAGCCTGATCCTTGCCGCTCTTCTGGACCAATGCAACCTTTGCTGTGCCCTTCGGGACCCTTTGACTGGGTTGGGATAGACCTATACGGGCCTCTGCCATACACTGCTGCTGGGAATCGCTGGGTCGTTGTGGCTTTAGACCACGTCACGGGGTATCAGAAACAGCCGCTCTGCCAGTTGCGACAGCTCGTGACGTTGCATCCTTCCTGCTTCAACGCGTCGTTTTACGTGGCAGTGCTCCCCACGAACTCCTGAGCGACCGAGGCCGCGTCTTTTTCGTCGATGTCATTTAAAAACATGTCACTGAATGCCTCGTTATTCATCGCTTTACCACCACATATTACCCGCAAGCAAACTGCTTGACAGAGCGCTTTAACCTAACTCTTGGTAACATGCTTTCGATATATGTCGCCTCCAACCACACCAACTGGGACCTCGTCCTTCCCCATGTCACGTATGCCTACAATACGGCACCCCAGGCAATAACGGGCCTTTCTCACTTCTTTCTACTGTATGATCAAGAACTGTCATCTCCCATTGGCACTATTCTTCCTTAACGCCCCTACTTGTCGGAGGGTACACCGGTTTCTGAAGCCACCCGGTATGCAGAAGAATGTCGACAACTAGCACGCTCGCTTACAGCACAAGAACAAATGCTACAGAACTCGTCATGACGACGGGCGTCCCCACCACCAGTTTTCACATGACGCTTTCGTTTGGTTGTAGTTGCCTCCTACATTGCCGCCAGGTGTCTCCTCCGAGTTTGTCTCCAGATACCATGGACCCTACTAGGTCTTACAGCGAACTTCTGCGGTAAACTACATCGAATCTCTGACGCTCCCTACCGACCTGCGTCGCCAAGGCCACAAAACTGTGCACATAGATCGCCTCAAGCCGTTTCACAAACCCTTGATTCGCCCTCACTATGCCTTAGGCCACCTCTGTGGCTCCATCTTTAGCAAGGGGGGAAGATGTAATAAAGTGCGCCATGCAGAGCTCCTCAGCTGGATTGCCAGCACTACGCAAGTGGCGCTCAGGCTAGACGTTCCTGGTGTGACTGGCTCAGCCTATGGTGTTGTCTTCCAGTCAATTCGTGTTGTCCACAGCCTTGTCAGACTTCCTTGTAACAATACCTAAAAATATAGAGCAAACATTTTTTTTGCATGTCATAGTGCAACTGCCACAATGACACGCACTCCTGTTAGCTTGCGGATATTTATTTCATTTCCATAGTTGTATGATGCACTAACTCATATGTTCACAACATTTTGTTCATCTACAGTTGCAGTCAAAGGTTTGGGGACCAAAGGTACCACGATTGTCTTCTTTTTTATTTTTTCGCAGTCCAGACATTGCGGCTGAAATCAAGAGTGCATGCGCACTCGTGCCTGTTTGTCCAATACAGTGTATTGAAGAAATACTAGGCCGTGGGGCTGGGCTTCAATATATTCAATATATGACTTGTTCCCTAAACTTCTCATTGCGACTTTACACTCAGCAGTATTTTAGAAAAAGGTGGAAAGTGCCCCGGAATTGCGTTGTAAAAAAATATAAATAAGATGGTGTTAAACTTTGTACTCTATTAAAACATCCTAATATTAGTCTTCATCATGTCAATGTTACTGTACGTTTTCTCTTCGTTTCTATGGTCCTTCCTTTGCTGTTTTGTTTTGGCTTTCAGTTTCAAGGGTCTCTTTTTGCCCTCCGCAACTCCATCAATAGAGTGCATATGAAAAAAATGCACAAAGGTCCACAAGAGGCCCTAAGTGCTTTAGCATGCTTACACTGTAGCAGTTGCCATAAAACTTAAACTTGCGTTTTTGCGCCGGTCTTTACATTCTCTCCATCAGCAACACCAAAAAAGGCATGAAATAGATCCTTGACAGACGCGAGGTACTCTCAAAAAAGTGCATGCCACCATAAACAAACAAAAGAGGAGCACACGAGAGCTACACAGGCCTCCCCCATGACTATAGGATGCACTAGATAGAAAAGCAAGTCGTAATACCGAAACGTTTGTTAGACAAGTTGTTTATGTGATAAAAGCTTCACGTGAAATTATTAGTCAATGAAGGGGCATACCCACTTTCTGGTCGACACAACTAAAATGAATTAAATAAGTACTTCAAAGTGACATGTATGCAAGTATTCATATATTTTTTGAAAGCTAGAGATAAGTGCGATTAGAATAACGCAACATCCGACAAGCAATACTTTGGACCAGCCTCACCCTACCTTGCGACACTACATATGTCCTTGTGCTTATAAAACTATTTCTTCACCAAATTTTGGCATTCTGTCCTGCATGTCTCACTTCTTGTTCCCGATATTTGATGTAATTCTATTATTTGCATGCGGGGACGAATTGTGTGCAGGATCCAACTGTAGGGTCAAGGCAAAGGGTGCGGATCAGCTTGCACAAGTGGCATACTTCACTGCGCATTAAGCATTCTTTGCACTTGAACAGTAGGCTTATAGTTTCCTTAATAAGAATGTGGTCTTGAAATATCATAACCTGTTCTGGTTAATGTATGGTAGGTTCTTTTGTGATTGTACATAAACATTGTCCTTTTTTCATGCATGGAGGCTGTTCCTGGGAAATCGTCTTTGCCCCCCAATGTGCACATGTTGGAAGAGCTGGAACGGGATATGCTGTATTCTGGTGGCAGCGATCCCGTGCCTATTGGGGTGAGTGTTCCGACATTATACTTTTAGCCACATTTTAACAATGAAACTTCAAATCTACGCATGCTATAAGAATGTGGTATGTACGCACATAACGATCTAGATATTTAAAAAAAAAAAATTGACCGCCCTTTCACTGTTGTGAAGAGGGGTGTAAGCGAAGCTCAGGATCCACGGGCCTTCGTTGTTGTAACGTCTCAACTTTGCACTCCCTCACGGCGAGGTCAGCGAGGTCTTTCTCGAGCAACTTCCCGGCAGCGTTCATCAAACGCTGCCTGTTCTTGCGCTGAACGCACGACACGCGGCTCGCTCCCACTGCCATTGCTTCGAACTGGCGAAACTGCGGTTGCAAGGCAAGCGAACACGCGATCACA
Source organism: Dermacentor andersoni (assembly GCF_023375885.2). Taxonomy (NCBI): domain Eukaryota; kingdom Metazoa; phylum Arthropoda; class Arachnida; order Ixodida; family Ixodidae; genus Dermacentor; species Dermacentor andersoni. The sequence goes on from NC_092823.1 coordinate 140,502,699, forward strand.
CCCTTTGCCTCTTTCAGAGGGAGGGGATGCCTCTGATTGTTTCGCGCCTTGCACTGCGTCTACTTCTTCATGCATATTAAACCACGCCTTAAAGGTCGCATATGATGAATCAACAGTGGCTGAATCAGTTAGCATGGTGGTCCCGCAAGCCAGAGGTCGGTGGTTCAAATCCGCAGCCCTACAAGCAATCTTTATTTTCGCACTGCTTGGGTTTCTTCGTAAGGCAACACCGACGCCGATACAAGTGAGGCAATACAAGCTTTGCTTGAAAAAAGGCAAGGCTATTTCCCTTTACGAAGAAATCGCAAAGCACAGAGCACTGTTCTGCCTATAATATAGCTGCTACATTGTATGAAAACGCTCTGAACACTCCTAAATAGTTTTTTTCACACTACAGTTCCATCATTGTTAAAATCTAATCCAAAGCAGCTTTAGAGTCCAGTAAAGCCAGAAAATGAAGCAGCCATATGCCTCGTTGATAAGTCTGGTCTTACAGTTCCAAAGCACTTCTGTGCCTCATTACGTAACGAAACGTTTGCCCACTCATTCGCCGACTTTAACTTTATTCATTATTTGTACACAAGCGATCTTAGCTATTTTCCTATGGATCCCATTACTTTTGAAACTGCTCGTATAATAGGCATCATTAATAAATTAATAATAAACTGTTAACTCTACATTCCTTCAGAATACCAAAGAATATAGTTCTAGCATATTAGGTTGCATTTTTACTAAATCAATTCGCCATAGCTGTCTACCAAAAGACAGGAAAACATCAAAAATAATTCTTTGTAAGTCTGGCTACAGGCATAACCCCCGTAACTATTGCCCTATTTCTCTTACGTTCAGTCCTTGTAAACTAGTATATTATTTGCACCCATCTTGAATGTTGAGAGCAAGTGGGGCTATACTAGTCCAGGTGCAACCAAATTGGGAAGGCCTACTAAGCTTCAGCAATTAACAGTCCCTCACCAGCATAGGAATTGGCCTCCCTGGTGCAGTATTCGGTTACTACCTCTCTCCTGACTCCTACAATTAACCCATGGCCCTCAGTCCCTACCGGCTGCGGGGCACCTGACCAAGGCGGTGGTCAGACCTGCTACGCAGCAGAGGGTGCTAAGAATCTCTGGACCCAGACAGGCCACCACTGGAAACTGAACCTTGCAATCTTCAACACATGAACCCTCTCGAGTGAAGCTAGCTTAGCAGGATTCTTTGACGAACTATTGGGCATTGTCTGGGATATTATTGGCCTTAGTGAGGTTAGAAGAACTGGAGAGGCTTATGCAGTTCTGACTAAAGGCCACGTCCTCCTCTGCAGAGGATTCCAGATAAGAGACAATACGGTGTAGGATTCCTAATCCATAAGGTCATAGCGGGCAGTGTTGACGAATTCTACAGCTTAAATGGGAGAGTAACAGTAGTTGTAATAAAGCTGAATAAGAGGTATAGAATAAACATAGTACAAGCCTACGCTCCTACCTCCAGTCATGATGATGAAGAAATAAAAGTTTTATGAAGATGTTGAATCAGCGATGACAAAAGTTCAAACTCGGTAAACTGTAGTCACGGGTGACTTCAATGCGAAAGTGGGGAAAAGCAGGCTGGTAAACAAGCAATTGGCAACTACAGCATCGATTCTAGGAACACTAGAGGACAGATGTTGGTAGAAGTCACGGAAAAGAATAAGCTCCAAATAAAGAATACCTTCTTCAAGAAGCATAGCAACAGGAAGTGGACTTGGAAAAGCCCTAATGGAGAAACAAGAAATGTAATACATTTTATACTCTATGCAGATCCCAGCATAGTGCAGGATGTAGAAGTGTTAAGTAGGGTAAAGTGCCGTCATCATAGGTTAGCAAGGGCTAGTTAATTTGCCTGAATATGAAAGAGAATGAGTAAAATTAGTTCAAGAAGAAACAAACCAGCCTAGACGCAGTAAGGGCAAAAGCAGGTCGATTCAGACTGGTGCTTGTAAACAAATGTGCAGCTTCAGAACAGAGAGATGAAGATGACATAGAAGTAATGAATAAAACCGTAACTAGGCTGGCTTCAGAAACAGCAGTTGAAGTGGGAGTTAAGGCACCAAGGCAACCAGTAGGTAAGCTTTCCCAAGTACCGAAAGGACCTAATAAAGAAACGACAAAGAAAGAAAATGTCGAACTCAAAGATCAGGTAGAATTCGCGAAACTGTCAAAACTCGTCAACAACGAGAAAGTAAGGGATATTCGAAATTGTAACGTGAGAAAGACTGAGCAAGCAGTAAAAAATGGACCCAGCATGAAATCAGTGAGAAGAAAACTTAGCACAGGACAAGCCAAGATGTATGCACTGAAAGATAAGCCGGGTAAATTCAGTTACCATATTTACTCGAATCTAACATGCACTTTTTTTCCGATAAAACGGGTCCAAAAATTGTGTGCGTGTTAGAATCGAGTACAACCCTAAATCTGTGTTACTATATCACCATCGCCATTTCATAATGGCCGCCTCGTATGCGCTTCGAGTTGATCTTCGAGCCTAGCTGCCATAGCTTTCTCTATGTGCTGTTGTACGTGTGCTTAGGTAGTGTTCACCGTCTGTCTTCACATTTTCTGCATTTGCTCTATCAGCATGGAAGTGCCAACTGTAAAGACATGCCAAGTTCATCACGATGCTGCAACTAAAAGGAAAGGGATCACGCATGTGAAGGCGGACGGAAATCGGGTCACATCACGGGCGTTCGGAGTTACCGAAACATGCGTGCGGGACTGGCGCAAACAGGAGAGGCATTCTACACCGGCGGCAGCTGCGTACGGCGCGGCCACGCGACCCCTATATTGAAAGCAATCCGTGATGGTGACAAGAGTCTACACATCTAGGCGCACTGCGCTGTGTTCTCTTTCCTTAGTTCACGTCGAAGCGAGAGGCCGCACAAAGGTCAACTCCCTCACTCCTGTTACTGCACCTCCTCACTCCAGCATTTAAAGAGTTTCTGCAGTCATTGAGTGAGAGGTGTTCATGTTTGCTTGTGAGCGCATGACACCATGCTTGTTAATTTAGTTAGTAAGTGAATGTTTAAAGGTTTATGTGGCCGATAAAACTACTATTCTTACTTTTCGTATAGCTTTCTACTAATTTGCTATGATAATCGATGCTTCGTCTTTCGGGCAAGACTGCGACTTTTTTTATTTATCGCAACTTTAGCGCATTGGGAGTAAATCTTCTGTTTTTTCCAAATCAGAGAAAGTTGTATTTCTATATGAAAAAATGAGGTGCGCGGTACTCTAAAGGAATTATCGTTTTTTAATATCACAGCAAACTGTTGCGCATTACAATTGAGGGCGGTTTCTTTTTCCGTTTCTTTTTGTTCACGGAAAATGAGTATGCGTTACAATCGAGGGCGCGTTAGAGGAAATTGGCAAACCTCGATATAACGAAGTATTTAACTTTGCATAACCTCATGTCCATAGAACACTATGTATTTAGAACCTCAATATAACGAAGTGCATTTGTATGCGATTTCAATATAACAAAATTTCACTGCTACTGCACAATAATGCAGAGAGAATGAACGGAAACTTCCTCAGTCGTAGATGGTCAAATGATTGAATTACAAGTGGCTGCTAGCAAACACACTTCTCAAATCGCTCCCTGCAGGACAAGAGTGACTGTAAAGGGGTGCCGCATCATGCTCCATATAAAGTCCAAGTGCGATAAGATCCTATCGCGCCCTGCGTGCTTAGGCACGGGGAGTAAGAGCGTGCAAGGGTGAGACAAGAAATATGGCTTCACGAGTGTCGCCTTCCAGCACGAGCAGAGGGAAAGAGGTGGGAGCAGAGCAAGCTCATGCGATCAAGCGCGCGTGAAGGGATCGTTGAGTTGGGGGTTAGGTTGGCGCATGTCTTCACCTTGGCTGCCCGTATCTGTAAGCGCGGCTTAGTGTATACGCAGCCGCGCACCCTGCTTTAGAGGTAATCTGCTGCATGTCCAAAGAGTTGGCGTTCCGAAATGGCATGGCACCATGTAACTTGTCTTCCTGCACGTTTAGTATTAGTGGTTGCGCAATTTTTACTTTCGGTGACCCATTAGAGGGAGAGGCAAGCATTCACTCCCCACTGCCGGCGCTTTTCCTGATAGCTTTTCCTGATGTGGATGATCCTGTCAGCCGCGGGGGCGGAGTGCACACGACAGCTTGGCTGGCTTCGTTTAATTCGTACTGCTAATGTGAAGATACCGTTGACGTATGCGGCATGAAACTGCATGATTCGTCACCAACTCCAAAATTTATCAAAATGAATTGTTTTCTCATTCACGTTGGCTTTTTTTTTATTGCCCGATAATTCGGAAAATTCTGCAGCCCCTTCCCGTGTAAGAAAAATCAATCAGCGACTGCACTTATTTGCATAAACTAGCAAATTTCATTACAATGAAATTTTGATATAATGAAGCAAAGTGTCGGTTTTACCAACTTCGTTATATCGAAGTTTAACTACATCATTAGCAATTTGGAAGAAATAGTAAGAGCAGCAGAAGAATTCTATACTGACCGGGACAGTACCCAGAGCAGCCATGCTACCTTCATTTGAAGTAGTGAGGAACAGGATATAGAGGCTCCTTCTATAACTAACGATGAAGTTAGAAGGGTCTTGCAAGACATGACCCGGGGAAATACAGCAGTAAAAGATAGAATAACAGTCGATCTTATCAAAGATCGATGAGATATCATGCTTGAAAAGCTTGCGGCTCTTTATACGAAATGTCTATCAACTTCAAGGGTCCCAGAGAACTGAAGGAATGCCAAAATTATACTAATCCACAAAAAAGGAGACGTTAAAGAAGTGAAAAATTATAGACCCATTAGCTTACTTCCAGTATTGTATAAAATATTCACTAAGATAATTTCCAATAGAATAAGGGCATAACTTGACTTCAGTCTACCAAGAGAACAGGCTGGCTTCAGGAAAAGGTATTCTACGTTGGAACACATCCACGTTATCAATCAGGTAATCAAGAAATCTGTAGAGTACAGTCAACCCCTCTTTATGGCTTTCATAGATTATGAAAAGGCATTTGATTCAATGGAGATACCAGCAGTCATAGAGGCATTAAAAAATCAAGGAGTACAGGAGGCATAAGTGAATATCTTAGGAGGAAATATCTACAAAGATTCCACAGGTACCTTGGTTCTCCACAAGAAAAGTCGAAAGTTACCTATGAAGAGAAGGGTCAGGCAAGGAGACACATTCTCTCCAATGCTATTCACTGCATGCTTCTAAGAAGTATTCAAGCTATTGCTATTCAACTGGGAAGGCTTAGGAGTGAGGATCAACAGCGAATACCTTGGCAACCTTCATTTTGCAGATGGCATTGTCCTGTTCAGCAACACTGGGGACAAATTACGACCAATGATTGAGGACCTTAACAGAGAAAGTATAGAAGTGGGGTTAAACGATTAATATACAGAAGACAAAGACAATGATAAATAGCCGGGCAAAGGAACAGGAGTTCAAGATCGCCTGTCGGCCTCTAGAGTCTGTGAAGGAATACGTTTACCTAGGTCAATTAATCACAGGGACCCTGATGATGAGAAGGAAATTTACAGAATAAAAATGGGTTGGATCGCATATGGCAGACATTGCCAGCTCCTGACTGGAAGCTTACCATTATCATTGAAAAGGAAGGTGTACAATCAGTGCATTTTACCAGTGCTGACATATGGGGCAGCGACTTGGAAACTGACATAGAAGCTTGAGAACAAGTTAAGGACAGCACAAAGAGCGATCGAATGAAGATTGCTAGGCATAACATTAAGAGACAGAAAGAGAGTGGTTTGGATCAGGGAGCAAACAGGTATAGACGATATCCTAATTGACATCAAGAGGAAAAAATGGAGCTGGGCAGGTCATGTAATGCACCGGTTAGATAACCGTTGGACCATTAGGGTTACAGAATGGGTACCAAGAGAAGGAAAATGCAATTGAGGACGACAAAAGACTATGTGGAGCGAGGAAATTGGGAAATTCACGGGGGCTAGTTGGAATTGGTTGGCGCAGGACAGAAGTAATTGGAGATTGCAGGGAGAGTCCTTCGTCCTGCAGTGGACATAAAACAGGCTGCTGCTGCTGATGATGACTTTACTCCTCCTGCTTGAGCCTTCCAAGGCTGGTATTATTTCATAAATAAATAAATAAATAAAATGGGCTTCTTCATGTCAGTTCAGTGCACTGGTCGGTGCACACATCGCCTGAACGCAGTAATTCGCGGAACGGTGCTGCGTTGGCCGGGGCCGCTTCTGTTGGTACAAGGTTCGTCCAGGTCAACAGCACCGGTTTAAATGATAATGTGACGCTGATGCAGTGAACGGCAACTAAAGCACCGCATTTTTCTGGAAGTGCAAAGATGGGTCGATTAGCTGCTGGAAGGTACTCAGATTATGTTGGATAGGCGGCGACGAACTTAACGTTGCTTCAACAGGTGTTAGTCTAACCCATATGTGCATGATCTCGGATATTTCTGGTAAGCATTCCGTGAGGGCTTGCAGCCAGTTATCACAGTGGCGCTGCTCCTCTAGTTTGGGGCCCAATCGATGCAAATCTATTCACAACTGCCGTGTGACACTCAAAGCCTTTGAGAGGAACATTTTGAGAATTTGCCATGTGCCTGCTCTTTGCTGGCAGCATCAGCATGCAGAGCACCAGCGATGGCTATGCACGAGCGATGGTCGAGTCACATGATGTCCAGACAGCATCTGTAGCATAAATTAGCCTTGCAGTAATCCACTAGCCCTTAAAGTGAAACTAAAGAGTCTGTAGAATTCAATAAGACGCTCATATACGGGTGCGGGAACCTTATAAACCATGCAGGTAAAATTTGGGGGGGGGGGGGGTGGATTTTTAACTTAGGAACGACGACGTAATTGTTGTGTCGCCAGCGGCAGGCAAGCGGGGGCCCGCGACCAGCAAACGCGCGGCGACCGCCCTACGCAGAGAGGGAGACGCGGAGCTAACTGCTCCCGATGAAAACCGGACAAGGACTGGGCCGGCTCGCGGCCGTTTATTACCAAAAAAGGACTTCACACGCCAGATGACACCTCCTGATTGGTCTACGCTCGTCACATGACAGAAGGGGGTGCGCCATCTAGCTAGACTAGTACGAAACATAAATGTATGATAACACAGATCTGGCAGGGGGAGACACTATACCACATCATCCCCCCCTGGAAACAAAGTAAGCATACAGTGAAACGCGCACACAAGACGCGCACTTATGTCCAAAGACAAACTCAGATCGTTCCCCCCCACGTTCACACACACGCGCACCAGTCGCACACAAGGCACGCACTTAAGTCCACAGCAAATTCAGTTCGTTCCCATCCAAGTCCACACGCGCACCAGACTTGGGGCACCAAAACACAGGCAGTCACTCAAAACAAAATCTGACAAGGAGCACGGCACAAGACTCACTGCACCGCAACAAGGAACACATTTTATACCTGTGTGAACGAAACATGTGAACTGTCTCCTAAATGTCGCAGCGAGGCCCCTAGCCGTGGCATTTCGAAGACGGCAATACGATTTACACTCAAGAAACATAATCATCGAGCCACGGAGGCCGTTTTTCTGTCACAATGAGGATGTGTGCGTACCTCAGAAGAACTTTGGGGGTTGCGACGCGTATTGGTCGACTTTGAAGACCCAATCGTCCCACTACTATTTCCCTCCCCCTGGTTAGACAATTGAATGTGGGTGTCGCTCAAAGCTGGAGAGGGTTGCCTGGGAGGCTACCGATTCCCCCCCGGAATCAGAAACGATTGCCGACTGTGTAGACTCGGAAGTGATACAGTCAGACGAACTACCTAACTGAAGCTTATGACTATGAAAGAATGATGTCACGACAGACGAGTCATCGGAATGACTATCCAGGTTTGAATACGAGTACAAGAAATCTTTATCCGTTGTGGACAATGTACTATGTCTTCCCATCACTAAGTAGAAAAGAGGATGGTCCTACCTGGGCCTTAACTGTACGAGGTTTACTGTACTTAAAAAATCCTTTCTTGGCAAGTTTTACTTTGACGGTGTCTCCCACCTTGATACGAGTTGCCTGAGCACCTCTACGTTTGTCTACATACTGTTTAGTTTGCCGCTGTTTCTGCGAGACTCTCTCGCGAACTTGAGGAAGAAAACTGTCCTGAACCGCTATGTGCTTATGCAACCTGAAGTTGCTAATATCTATCTTTGAATGAGGTTGACGACCATGAAGTAGGAAAGCTGGGGAGAGACCCGTTGTAGCATGTGGCGTAATCCTATAGGAACCCAAAAATTCTGAAATGCTTTTCGAAGCATCTCGACCTTCAAGCCTTGCTACCTGCAGATGTTCCTTAATGACTCGGTTGAACCTTTCTATTTGACCATTTCCCTGAGGATAATAGTTGGAGGAGAAAAAATGAGCGATTCGCTTTTCCTTTAGGTAATCTTGGAATTGTTTTGAAACAAACTGCGGGCCATTGTCCGTAACTATAGAGTCTGGCAACCCTTCACGGCTGAAAGCCCAGTCAAGAAGCTTAATGACATCATCTGTGGAGATGGAATTAGTACCAAGTACTTCTGGCCACTTCGAGTAGTAATCAACTAGGGTGACTAGATACCGACGGTAGGACGTGCTTAATGGGCCAATGATGTTCATTCCCAATTTCTGCCAAGGCCCGCTCGGCCATTCGACTGGTTGCAATGGAGCTACATGAGGCTTTGCAGACTTGTCTGCCAGCTTACATACATGACAATGCTTTACATATTGTTGTTCAACAGTGCTATCCATCTGGGGCCACCAATAGCGTTCACGAAGAAGCTGCTTGGTACGTACTATACCCTGATGATTTTCATGTGCCAGCTGTAGAAATGTCGGTATTAGAACACTGGGTATTACGACACGATCACCACGCATGAGTAATTCATCTACAAAGGACAATTCTTGATTTACATGAAAGTAAGCTATTAAAGCATTGTCTATGTTTTTCTTAGAAGGCCAACCCTCTGCTAGGCATTTACTGACCTTCTGAAGAGTTTCATCTGTGCTCGTAGCAAGTTGCACTGTTTCCTTGTCAATGACCGATGTGACTAAGGATACTATTTCTTCCTTCTGAACTACATTCTGCGAATCCTTTACTGGAAGTCTAGACAAGGCATCAGCTACTAAATTTTCTGACCCTTTGCAATATTCAATCTGAAAGTTGTAATACAGGAGCCTGGCTGACCATCTCGAAATGCGAAGAGGTCGACGACCTGAGTCGCCAGCGGACAGTAATGCAACTACTGCTTGATGGTCAGTTCGAAGAGTGAACCGTCTACCCCAGAGGTAAACATGCCATTTTTCACATGTGAACAGACATGCTAGCGCTTCACGCTCTCTTACAGAATACTTTCGTTCAGCTACCGACAAACTTCTAGATGCAAAAGCTACAGTTTCTAGCTTAGAACCATACGGTTGTTGTAAGACAGCACCAACGCCAACATCAGATGCATCAGTCGTGACTACCACAGGCAATTCAGGGTTGAAAATCTTAATGACAGGGGAACATGTAAGACGAGCTTTCAACTGATTGAAGCTGCGTTGTGCATCATCAGACCAAGCAAAATTTTGCCCTTGCCTGAGCATGAGGCGAAGCGGTTCTACAAGTTCTGCATAATGATCAATGAACTTAGCATAGTAACCAGCTAATCCTAAGAAGGATTGCAATGACTTAATATCTGTAGGAGCAGGCGCATTCAGGATTGCTTTTACCTTGCTCTCTGTAGGTGAAATGCCTTCAGCTGAAATTTTATTGCCCAGAAAAGTCAATTCTCTCACAGAGAAGACACATTTTTCATTCAGTTTCATACCACTGTTTGAAATGCAAAGCAAGACTTCTCTTAAGTTAGCATCATGCTCAGGTTTTGTCTGACCCCATACCAAAATGTCATCAAGGTAACAGACAACATTCTTACAACTCTGCAAGATTTGTGACATCATTTTCTGAAACACTGCTGGCGCGGATGCCAAGCCAAAACAGACACGCTTGAACCTGAATAAGCCTTCATGGGTTATGAATGCAGTGAGATCTCTACTATCTTATTCCAGTAACAGCTGGTGGTAAGCAGATGCTAGATCCAGCTTAGAAAAATATGTGGCACCATGAAACATTTGTAATAACTCTTCTACGTGTGGCAAAGGATACCCATCAATGACAATTGCCTTATTCGGTTCCCGTAGGTCTACACAGAGCCGGATGGCTCCATCCTTTTTGCGCACCACGACGAGTGGAGACACCCACTCAGAAGCCTCGACGCGCTCGATGACGTCGCAGTCCTCGAGACGTCGCAGTTCATCTGTAACCTGGTCACGGAGAGCCAGGGGTAATCTGCGCAACTTTGAAGATACTGGTTTCATACCTTGCCGCCGATGTATTCGGTGCACGGAGTTTTTGACGAGACCCAACTCGCCACTGAAGAGGTGATCAAAACCCGGAGGCACACCTGTGGGGCTCTGTACTGGAGGAAGCGAAGCCAGGCAGCATGTCAGCGACATACCATCGATTTGTATCCCCAAGCGCTGGATGGCGTTAAGACCCAGCAGTGATGTTCCTGTAGACGTTACGTGGAACGTGACTGAGCACAACCTTTGAAGAAACTGGACAGTGGCTTGGAAAAGGCCTTGAATGTCGATGCGTTGCTTGGAGAAATTCCTCAAGTCCACTGCTATTTTTGACAGTCTGTGCTGTCGACCAAAGTGCTTTCTAAAATCTTCGGCCGTCATCAATGAGACAGACGCTCCTGTGTCCACGAGCAGCCGCATGGCGACGCCGTTAACTACGACCGGGACTTGTAAATCCTTTTTAGTTTCCAAAGCGCTCACCGTCAAGACAGACGCGGACAGCTGTCCTGCGGAAGTTAACGAAGACAGCGTCTCTGCGGAAGAGACGTGCTGAACAGTACGGGTTTTTCAGCATACTGATGCAAAATGGCCCAACGTGTGGCAGGCGTTGCACCGCCGGTTCCTTGCTGGACAATTCCTGTACGTTGCAATATGTTTCGTGCTGCCACACCGATCGCATGAACTACGGTCGAAATTAGGGTCTTTCTTCGCATCCTGTGCTTCATTGCGGGTCCCGGAGGAGCCTCGCGGAAAATGTCGCTCATCTGGGCGGCCTCCCGGAAGACGTCGGACATCTTGGTGGCTCCTCGGAAGAAGTCGGCCATCTTCATGGCCTCCCAGACTTGTCGGCCATCTTGGCGGCTCCCCGGAAGAAGTCGGCCATCTTGGCTTGTTGACGGAGCGCCAAGTTGAGCTGCCTCGATTCTTTGTATTTTTTCGGAGTCGAACGCGCGGTTCGCTCGATGCAGGGCTTTTAAAGAGCATCCAATTTCTTCTGCCTTGTCCAGGGACAGGGTTTCGCCATGAGCTAATAATTTTTCGCGAACGCTGACGTTCGCTACCCCATGTATTATTTGGTCTCGGACGCGCTCGTTGTAGGTTGTGCCGAAGTTGCACTGTACCGCCTTCTCCTTCAATGCGGTCACGAATTCCAGGAATCCTTCTCCCTCGAACTGCCTTCGACTGGTGAATTCGTGCCTCTCCGCCAGAACATTTGTTGACGTGGCGAACAGCCGGTCAAGCCGCTGCAAGTTTCTGGAACTCTGACGCTGGCGGGACCACATCACTTGACGTTGACGCTGCGCCGGTCGACTGCCTTGCTGCTTCCCTTGACGCTGACGCTGCGCCGGTTAACTGCCTTGCTGCTTCCTGGTCCTCGTCTGCAAAGTACTTTCGTTGTCCCTCACGCCCGAGAGCGGTGACGAGCGCGGACGCTTGTCGTGCGTCCGTCCAGTCGCCACCGCCGGCCGTTTCGAGGTGGGCCTAAAAAATTTTTTTCCATCGATACCATGGAATTAACGGTGGCCCGGGCACTTCAAGAAACACGGGAAGGTTCGCCGTAAAAGAAGCCATGCCGGGTAGCGTGCAGGAGACAGTGCAGGAGACAAGCCGGAGCTCGCAGCAGGAATGGGGCAAGGAAAAACAAAGGGGTCGAGAAGGCCTAGGCTCGGAAGCCTCGCGACGCCAAGTGCGTCGGCGGCGTTTGCTTGCCATGCAGACACAGGAAGGGACGCTTCACTTACGTAGCTCGTTGGTTTCCCGGGGCTTCGGTCGGAACCACTGCGGGAATCCCATCTTCGTCGCCATGAGATGTTGTGTCGGCAGCAGCAGGCAAGCGGGGGCCCGCGACCAGCGAACGCGCGGCGACCGCCCGACGTAGAGAGGGAGACGCGGAGCTAACTGCTCCCGATGAAAACCGGACAAGGACTGGGCCGGCTCGCGGCCGTTTATTACCAAAAAAGGACTTCACACGCCAGATGACACCTCCTGATTGGTTCAAGCTCGTCACATGACAGAAGGGGGGTGCACCATCTAGCTAGACTACTACGAAACATAAATGTATCATAACACAGAGATCTGGCAGGGGGAGACACTATACCACAGTAATCATTGGTTAAAATTGCGCTGTGGCTCCGCGCCCCTTCGAGCATTGCGCGCTGCTGGTGACGCTGACGATGCGAGCGGAGACCAGAAACCGCGGCGTAGTGACGTCAGCACTGGTGTCCCGTTCCTTCGCAGTCTCCGCGACCGTGCTTGTTTCTGCGTGCGTGCCGTCATAATCTGCTTCGCTTGACCCTGCATTCCTTTGTTTGTGTGTATGTAGAGTGGTAGTTGACGTGCGCAGCATCAATTGAAGTGGTGGGCCAATTGTGCCGGCGTTCTGTGCAGCACGAACACCAGTGGCCGCGACGATGTTCTGATGTTTCATTACTTCCCACAAGGACAAGAAGCTTTCAGCTAAGGGGGAGGTTGCTGTGAATCGAAAGAACTTCAAGCACTCGAGAACAACAGTGCTGTGCTCTAACTACTTTCGTGACGACAATTACAACCAGAGTTTATCAATAATGCGTGAATGAGTGAGAGTACGACTTGCTGCTAGCAGGCTTTCTAAACGCAGCGCGAGAAGGTCGGGTCAACGAACACATAAAGATGGGACGGGTGCAGGCAGACGTTTAATAACTGGTCTTGAAAGACCTTATGAATACACAAACTCGTCCAAACCTGGATTATGATTTACTGCTAGCTCCTTCATGTTAGCACGCTGAACAGAAGGTGCATATTTATCTCCCAGCCTTGACGCAGGTTTCGTCGTGAAGCACCGTTAATTTTCTATTCACACGTGTGTTGTGAAACAACCTACATGCAGCTACCATAACCCAGCGCAAGTGTAAAATTTGCATGTGTTTGAAAGCCAGCGCACGCCAGGACGCTGCGCTCCCCCTTCTCTTACGCACAGAGAGAAACCGGCCGTCTCACGTAGCCGACAGAATTCTCCGCCTTTACGGCTCCGGTTACGAGTAGCGTGTGGATGGTGCGCTGATGGTCACTACACGTGCTGCAAGAGCCAGAAAAGTTTTCCCGCATGTAAACCATCTGTGTAGATTGCCGACCGCTTTGGGGCAGTGCACAAATGCCGACGATCGCATCCCCGCTTACGTTCCACGAGGAGGCATGTAGGAACATAACAGGGCAGTTGTCTGCCCGGAAACGAACTCACTGGATCGCTGAATGCAGCTTTGAAAGAAACATACTCGCCAAAGAACATTTCTAACACGAGGAGATGCTAACACTTCGCTTTCGTTCCGTCGAAACCACTACTTGCTACCAGCATCTTTTGCTTCTTCGAGAGGCCGGCTTCTCGCAATCGGCTCGTACATGTAGGGAGCAACGCCGAACTCCTCGGAGAAACTCAAGCTCTCGAAATTTACCATTACTGTCTCAGTAAAACAACAGCGCCAAACCACCTTGCACCATGCTTCATGTGTAGCGGCAGCAGTCGGTCCGGACGAACACCATTGTTGATGTCACCAGGTGCCCGACCAATCACAGGTGGAAACGAAGCGCGCGAGCTGCCCCGAGTCTGCTGCTGCGCTTCTCTCCGAAATAAAGTCTGTTTTCGCTTTCTTTTGCTTAATGTTGATGCGATATTCGAATTTGGAGGGTTGAAAGCCATTACGGACTGCTCACCACTTATTTTTTCTGAAACACCCTTCAGCTTCCCTTTAAGGGAAAGCCCTTCTATATTTTAACGAAAAACTTGAAAGCAAAACTCAATTTGTGATAAAGGATTGCCATAAAACACTGGTCCATTATTCAATGGAAACCTAATTCTTATTTAGCACAACTTAATGTCACTAATTCTTTAGCTTCGGAGGGAAAAAAGCACTTGATACTATTCAACAGGTATTTTATTGATAAAAAAATATTTTCCTAAAATATTTTCCAGACCTTCATATGCTAGCACTGAGCTGTCATCACTGCGGCCATTTAATTTGTAGTTGCTTTTAATAAAAGTAAACTGTACTGTATATCTTGATTTTCATATATCCAAGTTGCTGATAGCTTGCTACTTTCTCGTTATGCAATGCTAGGAGATTCCCAAGTATGTGCAGCGCAGTGTTTTCTTGCCCAACATTTGTAAGCATGAAAATTGTTGAAAATTTTTCTGATATTCAATATTCTTTCTAATATTCGACATATTTTGTTGATTAAATTGGATGTTTGATACAATATCTATATTTACTATTTGCACACCCCTATTAAGTATTGTTAATGAATTACCTAAGCTCACAGTAGAAAATACTTTGAGTTGCTCTAGAGGTCAGCAAACATTACTATGACAGCGATGAATGGGGCTGGTTGGATCAATTTTTTTCTTTTAAGAGCATGCTTACTTAAAAGAAATCAATACACGGTTGGTTGCATTCTCGTTACTCACTCGTCAAATTTTTAAAAGTTCGTCATGACTTAGCTGAAACACCCTATACATTCTGAAATTACATCAAATTACATCATTACATTACATCATTTGTGACTTCTAGCCCATGCAGTTAAGAATGCTTGTTGATGCTGTTTGAGGAGCAAGACAATAAGATTTTCTGGTAGAATTAAAACACTTCATGGAAAAGCAAGGAAATTACATTGCAGAACTGCCATATTTACACGATTGTAAGTCGACTCAAATGTAAGTCGACCCCATATCGCATGGCAGGAAAAAAAAAAGAGAGCATACCTGAGGGCGCATTCGATAACGAAAATTTATTAGTAACTGACATGGTCACTGGACTACTCATCTTCACTAGTGCTGCCATTGTCATCGTTGCTACGGTCCCACAGCGCGTCGTTGTCCCGCGAAATTTCACATTTGGCAAACAACCGCACCACGACATCTTGTGGAACAGCAGCCCACGCCGAATGCACCCAACGACATGCAGCCGTCAGGGGGGCTCTTTTGACAGGTCCGGTTGGCGTAATTTCGCGGTCTTCTGTCACCAGCCGTTCGTTGTGCTCACGGCGGAGCAGGTCCTTAAAAGGCGAAGATCCGGGCTTGTTTCATGACCATGTCGCACTTCAGTGGCAGGGACCGATCGCGCATTTCAGCGACGTACGCCGCAAGCTTAGCCTACAGCTCCGGAAAGCGTCCAGACTTTGGCACGTGAGAAATTCCTCACTTGCCGTCGCAGGTGAAAATTTCGCTTCGCTGCAGTCGCCACTCTCGCACCACCCGTTCAGAAACATCGAACTTGCGGCCCGCTGCACAGTGATTTGTTTCTTCGGCGTAAAGGATGGCAGCCCTCTTGAACGCTGCTGTGAACAAGTGCCGAATGATTAGTGGTTCTGGAGCACTCATGACGACTGAGGAAGCATAGAAGTAGCACGTAGCCGGCAGTCAAGTGGAACGCGTAAAACTATAGTGAAAGCTAAGCGCAACTGGCAAAGAGAAACCCGCAAGCGATGTCTGATCTTCCATGAACTATCTATGCTCCCCGCAAGCACCACTGTTCTGAGGATGCTGCCGCGAATGGAACAGCGGCGCTTCCATCAACTATCGACACCCCCTCATGAGTGTTGTGTGCACTGTAAAACTCTCAAAAATGTTGAAAAACCCTTCCGAAAAGCGAACAAACACGCAGAATAGCGAAAAGCTACGGGTAGGGTCATAGAACAAACATAAAATTGTAACTACGTTGTAGCTCCCGTTGGTCTCGCTTTTTTGGCGGTGCCATGTTTTGGTTTCGATTGTAAGTCGACCCCCACTTTCGATTTTCAAATTTTAAAGAAGTGGTTGACTTACAATCATGTAAATATGGTAACTACTTGTGCTACAAAAATTCAACTGGCGTCCTTGAAGTTCGGTGGGTGTGCCATGCAGCAAAGCTGCTTCTTAATGTGAAACATAAAAGAATGATATAAGTGTTTCGCTATGTTGCCATGTTAGCTGGCTAGATGCTGAATGGCTTCAGTTGGTGGAGGAGCACAATATAGAGGTGCGTGGAAAGAAATTTTATAAATGGGAGGCTAAAGCAGTTTTCTGCATGAAGCTTGGCAGGACTCTATGGGCCTGGTCGCGTTGAGCAACACTCCCTCTTGGAAACAGGCAATCATCATGAGTCGTACACTTGAGTCCAATTAGTCCATATTCCTTAATTAGCAGTGAACATTGTGTGACGAATGCGGGACACTCCAATATAAGGTGTTCAATTGTCTCATAGGAGCCACAGGATGTACACGACGGACTGTCCACACGTCCTTGACGATACAAACGTTCGCGCACCAGCACAGAGCCAACTCTTAATTTCTCTTAATAGGTAGATTGCAGGCAAGAAGCAATGCAAACAGGCTAAAAATTGCATTTGTGTGTGAAAAAAATAGTATGCAGCATTATTTGTAATGTTGTTAAGATACCAAAATTTGTTTTGGTTACTAGGCATGCAACAGCAAGTAGTGAAAAAAATTATAAACAAAATGTGATATCTAGGGGATTTCCGGAATGAAATGGGAATGGAAGAGCCCTATTCTGCAACTCTGTTACCTACCTTCATACCTACCACGAAGTGCCTGAGATGAGCAATAGAATGCTTTGCAGTAGATGCTACATACATAGTGAAATCTTCTCAAGCCCTGAAAAATTTGTCCATACCTAGATGTGCGAGATTTTGCAGCACTCAAACAAAATGACTGGAGTGTTTTCAGTGATTGTTTACCAATGTGTAAAATGGCCTTGCGAAAATTTCAAGCAAACGTTGTGGTGTAAAATAGTGTGATCATCTTCATTTTTTATTATCTTGACATTTTTTGGTGCCCTTGTGCATGAACTCACTATCACAACAAGGGTAATTTGCTGTGTTATTCTGTACATGGAAATACGAATGTGCTACAATAGGCTGCATTTGACTTGGTATTGCAGAGCCCTCGTTGTGGGTCGCCCTGGGCTGCAGTTCATCCTGAACATGAGGCAGGGTCACCATGCTCTGGTGTGGCCACTTCACCTGGTCAACGGGGATCAGCAGAACACAGCACTGGAGTGCTGCCTGCTTTCAGCACCCAGCCAAAAGCAGCACAGTTTCGTTTCAGCCCAGTAGGTCCTACTGCTTCGTGTCACCCATGAGCACTTGCTTAGTTTTTTTACCACGAATACCGTATATACTTGCGCAATGAAATCACTCACATAATTAACACACCCCCAACTTTGCTACTGTGCAGTCCCATGATTGAACGGCCGTGCTGTAGTTTTTCGGAGAGACTAGAATCTTTTACTTTCTCGCATGTTTGAAGCAAGCGCACTCAATCATAATGCCACGTGAGAAACGCCGAGATCACGTAAACGAAATTCTACAGCTACTAAGTTATGTAGGCTGCACATCCACGCTAGTGGCAAACATGCTGTGGCAGTACACTGGCAGAGGTGGTGGGTTTGAGGGCTGAGAAGTTAACGGCAAAGCCATGATAAGAGAAAACTGCTGGCAAGCTTGCTGTAACAGTAGGCTGCGCATTATAATACTCACTCAGGACCTGATGGAGAGAGTGACTGTGTTAACGCTCGGCCTGTTCTTAGCACTTGCCTGCCACCAGTGCCCAAAGCAAAGGCACCTCGCAGGCTCGACAGGGGGGGGACGATACTTGCTCTCTGCAACAGCAACTTTATGCAGTTTACTCTGACATAATAGGGCAGCGTCTTGTGCATGATGTGTGGCTGGGGGCGCGGTGCACAGGAGAGTTTAAGTGAAGAAGAGGCTGGCGACACTTCGTCGGCATAGTGAGCATTGTTGGGCGCAGTGTCGAATTCATGTCTGTTGCTTTCTTTTCTGCCTGTCTTTGCCTTCGCTGTGTGTGATGGGCCTTGAATCGAGTTATAAGCCTGCTGTGGTACAGAGTTTGTCGGCTCACAAAACAGAAACTCTGATTAGACATTGATAAACTTCAACATGCCGATGAGCAGGACGGCTGAGGAAAGTGATGCACACAGCGTGGTTTTCAAAGCACCAGGTGCTCAAAAGCAGCGTTTCAATGTCATGCTTGCGATAATGGCAGACGGTTGGAAGGGGTAGCTAGGACGAGCTGTTGTGGAACCATGATGTGGATGAAGCGGCCAGTGACCTGCACAACAGGTGTGGTGCTTCCAGTCAAGAGTGAAATGCATAAAAGCACTGTTACGATTTGCAAATAGTATGCCTGTATTTTTGCTGCAAGGATAGGTTATCTAATGCACTTTTCAAATCATTACTGTCTTATAAATTTTTGCTCTTGCGAAAAAGCTCTTGTAAAATGTACCCCACATAATAAACGCTCCCCCCAACTTTGCTTTGTTTTTTGGGGAAGGAAGTGTGTTCATTACACGAGTATAGAAAGTATAGGCTACACGTTTGGTATAAAAAGTAATCGCAAAAGAGCAGGATAGAGAATTAGGGCGGCTGATAATAATGAGGAAATTTGCAGGCATAAAATGGTGTCAAGCTGGCGCAAGACAAGGGTAATCTCAGATTGCTGGAAGAGGCCTTCGTCCTCCAGTGGATAAATAGGCTGATTATGATGTTTTGTATATTAAACTAGTCATGCTTTGTGAACAATCTACAGTGACAATTTTAGCCTTTGACTAAAGTACTGCATTAGAGTGTTCCAAATTAGATCACCCAAGCATTAGAGGCCTCGTAGCGCTTCGGTACGTCTTCAGCTGCACACCCAAGCAGAGTTTACATTTCCTAAGATATACAGCTAACCATAAAATTATAGATAATTGGACTACAGGGAAATTTTCATAAAATACAGGGGCATGTTGTTAATTAAAACTCAATGCAAACTTCCGGTTTATTCCAACTGACACTTTTAGTGTAAAATCTCTGTGTATTTCAATGTGCGAAAAGGCCTTGTGTGGCAGTGCCTCTGACCTAGGAATGTCGCCACACGCCAGCTCCTGTTTCCATCTTGCATTGCAAGTACCATATTTTGACGGGCTAAGAATTCAAATAATTTGCAGTAAGGTCAGAGAGCAGATGAATCTGAATTTTGCCTTAAAGGGCCCCTCACCAGGTCTGGCCATTTTGAGCCGATGAGCGCAGTGCATACAATGCACGCCAACGGTCGTGTCTGCTAAGTATTAAGCTGGAATTTCAAACCAAACGTTCGCCCTTCTCATCACGGCCGCCGCACTCAAAGACGGAGAGCTGACATATGCACATGTGCGCCTCCGTACATGCATATGCTGTGAAGTCGCTCATTGTGACACGTGACTTTGAGAATTATTCAAAGCAACCTCTGTTACTTATGTAATCTGTTGCTTCAATAGATGAATTAAAGTTTAGAGAAATAATAAAACACACAAACCTAATGTCTGTGTTTTTGTTTTACTTCGTACCATATCAAGAGCGATGTACTTCCGTTTCGTCTGCTTGTTCCCAAATCGTTCAGTCGTGCACGCTGAGAGAGAAACGATGTCATTTTCTACCGTGTTTGTGTACTATCATGCCCTGTGATCCACTTGTGTCTGCTTCAGTGTTTGTGTAGCACTGACTTACACGCTAGTCAAGTGTTCCCGTCCACAGCGCGCAAAATCATCCATTGTGCAAAACAAGACAAATGCAACAGCTCGTGCGCGACACCGTCAGCGCAAGTGTGCTACGCAGCTAAAAAGGGAGCAAAAAAATAAAAATAATATAAAATGAAGAAGAGGGCTATAATGTATGCATCACGTGATCCTCGTGCTCTGGTATTAGTGAACGCAGGGAAGGAATTTCGCTTGCAGAGACTCAACAGGGCATGTGGCGGAGAGAGTGTTATGTTGGTGGCAACGCTCGCCTCCTGAGATCATGGTATCGCAGCACTGTAATATTTGTATCTCTGCTATTTAAGGGCTCTTCAACAGGCCACATAGCCAATTTTGGTGTTATGCTGGAAGTTGTTACGTGCCCTCTAAGGAGCATTCTACCGCAATAATTTTTCAAATTGGTTCATTAGTAGCAGCAGGTGATGATGCGGTGCCAGCTCTTCAGGACGACGGTGAACGTTAGCCTAACTGCAGTCGCATCATTCAGGGTCAGCTGCGCTTGGAATCGATGCCCAGCGGTGAATCTGAAGGCTCGGCATTGTCAACTAGCTGTGACATCTCAGTGCAGTTCCGTCCGATGCAGGCAAAGTTCCATTCTTGCGATGGCGACTGACGATGCGGCGCCAGCTATTCAGGACAATGGGAAACTTTTGCCTAAGCGGAAGTGCACTGTTCAGGTACACCTGGAACCTCGTTTTATGTCCATAGAAGCAGCCGAGAAGCAAGCGTGCAGTGTCCGCAATACACTTCGCATGGGTCGACGACGGAGCACAAGAGTTCGATTTCACGCAACGGACAAAAGAAGCGTCGGCCCCAAAAGAGGATCAGTTCATGTTAATACAGGCTGGTGCAATGAATTCACTAATAGGGCCTGCACTCTGCCCACACCGTCTTCAAAACGGTTCGTCAGTGCAGCATGAGACAACATTGGGCCTAGCAGTAAAATTTGTGCTTTTCTGTTCTGCTTGTGGTCCTATTGATTCACATTGGTCATCAAAAATAAAGTCTGAAGGAAGGGCTTTTGAAATGAATGTAAGAGCTGTGCAAGCTATCAAGACCATTGAAAATGGACCCACTGCCCTGAATGACTGCTGGGTCATAATTAATGTCTCGCATCATGGGCTGTATCAAAAAACCTATCAGGAACATCTAAAAAAAAAGCGCTCAAACCTGGAAAAGAGGAGGCTGCACAAACATTGTCGCAGATGCGGTACTTGCAATAAAAGATGTCTACAATAAGATGCAGCCATCCAGCCCAAATAAAGTCAGTTGTTTTGATGGCACGTGGCTTACATGAGGCCACAGCTCTCACATTAGTGTAGGCTGCATTATTGAATTTTATACTGGACTTCTGCTGGATTGTATCATACTTCCCAACTTCTGTCTAGGGTGCCGTCAGTGACCAGCAGAAAGTGAGCCTAGCTTTGACACTTAAATTGAGCAGCATCAGTGCCAGAAAAATACAGACGTTGGCTCAGGACAAATGAAATGGAGGTGGAAGCTGCACTGGTGCTTTTCAGACACTCTTTCAGCAGATATGGCCTTCACATCGCGAATATCATACGCAATGGCGACAGCCAAACATATCTTGCACTCTGCAAGGATGAGGCATATGGCTTTATACCTCTTAATAAGGAGGACCGCATAAATCATGTGCAGAAGAGAATGGGCACCGCTTTCCGCACACTGGTGACAAGAGCAAAGAAAGGGAAGCCATTGGGTGGGAAAGGTGAACTCACACAGGACCTAATTAAAAACTGACCAGCTACTACAGTTAGCCTTGCACAGAAACACAGACATCAGTGACATGCACAGGGCCATGATGGCCACATTTTATCACACGACTTCTACAGGTGACGAGCTTCATCATGAGCTGTCCCACCTGGCCCTCATAATTGGTGTAGGCATCAGTCAGCACAGTCCGAAATGGAGCCACCACCGCCTCATAAATACAAGCTGTCGAGACGAGTATTAGAGCCACTGCTGCCTGTCTACCAACACCTGTCTGACCCTGAAATGCTGGAGCGGTGCAAGGCCAACAAGACAAAGAATGTGGCAGAAAGCCTGCATTCAGTCTTCTGGTCAGTGACTTCAAAGGATCAGAATGCTTCATTGTTTGCTGTGTAGACAGCAGCACATAAAGCAGTTGCACGCTACAACTTTGGGAACTTGCATGCCTACAATGAAATATGCAGATCTGTGGGCATCAAACCTGGCAGCCTTGCCCTTCAAAGAGCTGAGGAAAAGGACCAACAAAGAAAAAGAAAAGCATGGCTTGCAGAACAAATGAAAGAGCATGGACATAAGAAGACCCCTGCAAGCAAAGACACTAAATAATACAGCCCTGGGGCATTTTGATGGACATGTAGTGGCTATGCAACTTTAGCGCCAGTTTTCTCCGAAGTGTGTTTTGACCCTACTGTCCTGCTTGCAGAAAGCTTAGCACTACTAAGACTTGATAAATTTTCATGATTTCCCTTGCATTGTATTCCTTAATAAATTCTCTACACAGTGACATCCCTATGTTTTTGAATTACTTTCTCATTTTCTCTCTTTAGCTAATTTGACATGACGATTAACAACTGCATTATACAAACATGGATATAATGTCCTTTGTAAAAAAAATCGGGGTGATGAAAATATTATGTCACAAGATATTATGTCACAAAAATATTAAAAGAAATATGTCACTGCATTAACCGTTCCTATGGCTAAAATATAGGGGCAACTGCGGGCTTATACCATGTGTTTTTGTCACACCAGGCTTTCTGCAAGTTTGATACAACAATGATGCATATAAAAATTATGTCAAAACTACTGAAGGTAACTTAAGGAAACTTTGTAATTAGTCATTTAGCACACTTCCCAATAAGCATGCCAAATTTTATTGCTCTACTACAAAAGAGAGAATTTCACCTCTGATCCCCACCTCCCCCTTTATGTGCAGCTGCACTAAAGTTTGAATTATTCAAATTCTACTGTATATTGTAAGTAATTGTTATACGCTGTTAACATTTCTCTGCCCACGGCTATTCCTATTGATAACCAGCTATTGATGGTTCCAAATTCGTATTTTGCGCGCTCCAAGCACTGGAACAGCAGCATCACATAATGGGTTACTATATAGAAACTTTAGCGGCGCCGACTATTGCCTCCAAAGCAGGTGAAAAAGATGGGCTCACGTGCAGGTAGCACGAGAATAGAACAGGCTAGGCGCACTCGACCTCAGCGGTCACGGTGTCTGCCACTCCCGAGATTCTGCTGCACCATGCCTGGCCACCCTAAGTAATCTGTGGCCACGGCGGCTACCTCTTGGCGCTGCCTCCCACAAATTGGTAACCTGTACGACTGAACCCAGGCTTCCCACAAATTTATTATACCGGATGACCGCGCCGAGCCATGCCAGCGTCGGCAGACAGACTCTACCGAAGCAAGTAGTGACGTGGCCTGGCGCGGTCCGGCTGACATCCTGCAATTGTAGGGTGTCCAGGAATTTTACAGCAACATGCCAGACGTCTTGTTCTTCCAGCTGGACAGCCATTTCTTTCTGAACAAGGTTCTAAGCTTCGGCTGTCACACCGCGGCCCCGACATCTATGCGGACTTGCGAGCAGCCATCATTGCTCACTATGTCACCTCGAGCACTTCCTCACAACAGGTCTCGCCATTTTAACCATTGCGTCATTTCGCGTCTTGTCGTCCCACATTGCCTGCGTCCACCCGTGCCGATCATCAGCATGCGCCGGCCCCAGCATCAGACCTCTACTCAGTCCGTGAGCCTCTTCCCCAACCCAAAGGCAGCTACGCGACGACTCCAAGGAATTCACTGAGCCAAATGTCAGCGCTTTGAGCTATTCTATGGCCCGCCCTCTTCTTCCTTGGGCATTTCCACAAGCTGTCCACTTCCTGTTGGAGGGCACCTCAGTCATCACCAATACAGAAGCTCTTCTACTGGCTCCACTAGGTGCAAATTTACTCTCGCAGGCACAGCAACGCCACAAGTACAACCTGCATGATGCATTCAGTGACCGCCGCAACCCTAATGCTATCTGCATTCGAGATTTCACCACAAGCAGTAGCAGGCGAGCCTTCCAATGCACTGTGCTCACACCTTCTGCGGATGCATAGCCTACCGAAGTTGTGCAGAAGCAGCTCTTCCATCTGGTTTCTTCAGCTCAAGGATCACTTCTACATCAACATCATGAGTAACCAACTCTTGTGCTATCTCCACGCAAGTCCCAAGCTGCCAGACAGTCTATTTCTGGAGCTCCGACTTGTACAGTCCCGGGTGACTACGAGAACCTTCGGCATGTCACGATTTTGCTCACAACCTATTCCACCGGTGCTGTCTGGTACATCTCTCTCGGATTACAAAAACCTGACATTACCAACGATGACACCATCTGCACACTTTACCTGGGCTCTTCACCTGGACTTTACCATTGGACTTTATTTCAGTCAAGCCTTGCGCTAGAAGGGGAAGGGGGCCTGTAGCAGCGCTGACAATTGCCTCCAAACCAGCCAAAGAAGATAGGCTCAAGTGCACATAGCACCAGAATGGAGCACGCTAGTGCGCTTGACCTGAGCGGCGGCCGAATCAGCCGCTCCCGAGATCCCGCTGCACCATGACTGGCCGGCCTAAATAAACCGTGGCCACAGTGGCTACCTCTTGGGGCTGCCGTAGCCAGGCATGGTTTTCATATTCTCTGTGGTACAAGAGAATATGAAAACGTTGACAACAAGCTTCGGTTCTGGCACTTTCTGATTGAGCGTGACGATCCAATGCAGCCAAGCCAGAGATCGAGACACGTTAACGCTGAAAATTTAAATTCCCCCCCCCCCTTGTCTTATCTGTATTGTAGGGGCCGTCACTTGTTGTCTGTTTGGCATAAGAATTATGCAGTCACATTTTGTTCATAGAAGTGCTGACGAGTGCAACTGGCTGATGGTGATGTGCCAATGTTGACTCTGCGTCATGTCACCGTTTCTCAATTGTGTGCGCACCGTACGAAGGGAAGAGTGGTTGATTTCAAATTGCTATGGCCAGAACTGAGCTATAAAAGCAGTTTTCTTCGTCATAATTGCATATAATTAGGGGTGTGCAAATATTCGAATGTCACTGAATCTAATGGAATAGGTAACGCTCTAGTTGTTTGATTCGGGAATCAAATGTCAACTGGTAGATTTTCCCAGTATTCTATGTATTCGGTCAAGGGGACCCACGCAGTGCCACATGTCATTTGCCACATGTCTCATGTGCGAGCCCGTAAGCTGTCGCGTTCGTTTCTATTCACTCTATGCACGATCTGGCAAGCTTCGCACAAGAACACCTGCATTCTTGTCTGGCTGCGTCTGTAAAATGGATCCCTTAGTGTGCGCACACATGGAGAGGCTGGCCCAGCTCATGGGCGATTACTGCGATACACCGCATCATTGTACTGGTGGAATCGCTGTCAGGGACGATACCCCTAATTGGGAAGCGAGGAGCGAAAGAAAAAGAAAAGGCGGGGCCTGTGATTTATGCGTCACGCAATCCTCGAGGTCCGGTGTGGGAGAACGCAGGGAAGGAATTTTGCTTGCGTAGGCTAGGCAGGGCGAGTGGAGAGAGCATCTTGCTTATCAGTGGAGCCCGCCTGCTGAAACCATGGGTTCGGGGCACTGAAATATTCCTATCTCGGCTATTAATGAACCGATTTGAAAAATGTTTGCAGCAGTGCGCTCCCTGGAGAACACGTAACAACTTCCAGCATATAACGTAAATTTGCTATGGGGCCTGGTGAGGGGCCCTTTAAACAGGGAAACAGCTTTGGCATTGAGTAAAGTGGCAAAAAAAAAAACCCGGATTTTTTTAGATTCACATTTTCAGTTTTGTGGGGATCGAGGTGCCTTCCCGCGCCTGGTTCCCCCAGCTCGAGTGTTGTGTTCAGCTCAATCTCCGGGAACCGCCGCCGTAATGGCAAGATGGCGGACATGGCTTGCACGCCGGAGCTAATTTCTCACGCAAACCGTGCCTCTCTCTCCCCAGCTCGAATCATCGCACGAGCAAGCATAGAGAAAGTTCTCAATGGAGCAAGTGTCACTGGGACGCACCCTGATATGCCTCTCGAGTGGCGGCCCCCAGGCGCCCTCTCCACCCAAGCTCTTTTCCGCTGAGCGCTTTATCGCTGCGGCAGATGCTCACAGTCCCACAACATGGGACTTCGCTCCCGCAACTTGTCGTTCTCACGCTTGGTGGACCACTTCCCAGTTAGCCCTAGCGCAGCAGGCATGTGTACTCGATAGGTCTTGCGGTGAGTGCCCATAAGCACCGCGACTGTCGCCTTGTGCTGTATCTTGGGTGAATCAACTTGCGTTTGTTGGTGATCTGACTCTGGAGCCTTCTCTGCACCATGTCAGACAGTCGACAAACCCTGCTGTAGCGCCTTTGTGCGTTGAGTCGAGGAGGGGAGGAGCGTCATGCCCTTTCCTGACCATCGCTCGTAGGGTGAGCCTTGTGCAAACCCATCTCCACAGTTTCTATACCTTCCTTTCTATCTGATTCCAAAACATTTTCACTGAGAACCACGCAGAAGTGCTTTAAAAAATTTGTTGCATTAGCCTAGGTGGGGAAAATTTTCTCAAATTTCGACAAAACTGTTTTTCAAGTGACAGTATCTTTGGAACAGTGAAACAGCTTTTCCATCTTACTCTTATCGGAAACTACATTCCTCCATCTTCAAATTTGCCACTTCACTTATCTCCTCAACACAGAAACAAGCGCTCATAAAGCAAATGATTGACATTCATTCGAAGTCTCCTATCAGCTGCGGCCACCACATTACTCTAGCATGCTTCGCCACGGGTCCTGCACTTGCTTCAAAGGGGCGTCTGCTTGGCTCTTAACACCTCGCAACCTCTCGATCATCTCTGTGATCTCAATGATTGTCATAATGGGCACTACGGCTGTGTGGACATTGCAGAAGTGTGATCTATGCCTCCATTTGGGGACGTCTCAGACCCGCGGGGACGAAGGCACACCAGACTAGAGGCCACAAGTTCTAGAAGCCCTGCATCACAAAACACACCAAAGACTACAAATTTGGTGCCTTTTAGAAAACTGAAGAGAAAGTGCAACTTTGAGAGCCATTTTTGCAAAAAGGTTTTTTTCGCCTTTCTGCTTACCTTTAAAAACTTCTTGCTGGGCGAGTTGGTACATAGGTATGTTAGGAAGAGTTGCACGTATGAAAGGAGAAACACAGAAAAAAATGAAGCAGATTGAAAGAGTGCATAACTTTCAGAGCTGATTTCTTTGCTACCGTATAGCCTGTTTTCACAGCTTGCTTTTTTTTTTTTTTCCTTGGGCTACAATGCATGTTGTGACATTCTCACTTTCTTAGCTTGACTTTTTAATCTATGGTGTAGCTATTCGTTCATCCCAAAAGTGTGCCTGATGTAAAGGTAATGTAAAAAATGACAATTCAGACACCTTGTGTTGTAAAAAAAAAAGAAAAAAATATCGCAAGCTTCAGCACACATTTATCTATTCAGTCAATATTCAGTGAGCCTTCCATTGGATTTTTTTAGCTTTCTTGGGTCTCCAGAAAGTGCAAAGGTGAAAAATTCTGCTGAGTAATATTTTCTCAAGATCTCACTCTGAAACTTTTATGAAGCTATTTTAGCGGGAGCGAAGCAGATGTCAAAAGTGAGTCCCCCCGTTTGACGTCACCGGAGTGTCATTTGTAACGCCGCCATCGGTCATGCACAAGGCTAATACAGAAACAAGCACACAAAAAGCAAATGATTCAAAGCTGTTCCAGAGTCTCCAATTATCCACACCCGCTACGGGGCTCCAGTGCACTTCATCATTGGTACGGCGCTCACGGGCTCTCTGTGTCGACCACCGTGATCTCAACTAGTATCGAAACAGGCTTGACGTGGGCATCGCAGAAACGCAGCCAATCACTCCGTTTCCGGACTACTCAGATTCGCAGCTAACCATTCCGAGCATTTCGTCACTGAGCATCAGTGACGCAGCTTCGCGTGCAGAATCCTCAGACACGTGGATAAGCTTTTAGAGTTTCAGTGCTTCGTACTTCGCTTCCAAGCACATGGCACAAGCAATCATCAAATCTGCGGCTAAGCCTTTTGAGCATCATTTCAGTCATCACAACCCAAATAAGCCGCCATGCATGCACACAGATGTACGCGCGGTTGCCAATGTGCCAGCGTTAAGAAGCTGTCGAATCAAAACCAAAAGACTGCAGAGGGAAAAAAAAAAACCAAAACAATTTCTTATATCAACACAGGGTGGCAGCACTTGCTGGGCAACAGAGTTGAAAATTTTACAAACGGCATCATAAATACGCGGCATCGACCATTCGGACTTATTTGTGGCACCATATTTTCACATCTTTGACCCTCAAATGGTTAATGTCAAGATTGAGATGTTTCATGCAAAAAGATTGCCAGCTTTGCTTCAGATAAGAGCAATTGTGAGTGACATGGGACAAAAATTTATTCAGGAATTCTTCTGTAAATAATCGAACAAATGTAGCAAGCCGATTAGCACCCCCTTTTAACCAACATTTTGGCATTGTTGAAACATCCCAACTTTTTAGGAAACATGCCGAGAGAAAAGCTTATCTGTTGCCACACTGCCATACAGATTTGGTAAATGTTCTTGTTGATTTCAACGGTATCTGGAGAATATCTTTGATTCCTATGTCTCTTTTGTCTAGGGCAAGGAAACCTTTAGAATACATCAGTTAAAGGAGGTGTCCTGTGCAATGTTTGTTGCAGGGCCGACCACCGTACCCGCCTCCTAGTGTGCAAGCTGGTGTTGTTCCCTTGCCTGCTCAGCTTGGTATGTCGCCCCCTGCCAGGACACCAGGACTTGTCCATGGCCGCATGTCGCCAGGAATTCATTCAACTAGCTTTGGTATGTGCACCAGTGGTGTTCATAGTCAAGTATTTCACTGTAGTCAGAGTTTTGTTGTTCCTGCACATGCAGTCTACTCATACCATTGTGTTGTGGTATGCATTGCGGTATGCCAAGCAAGTGTCACACTGAATAATGTGGTAACAGTTCTGCTAGTTGAGAACCCTTTGTGAAGCTTCGCAGGACATGGATCCAAGCTGGTTGCCTTCATAGTGGCTTTTCATTTATAGTTCGTGCTTTGTCATTTACTTCCAGGATGTATTCGAACCACATTATTTTGTAGAAGCTGTGGCATCACTGAAAGACGCTGCCTTCATTTTCAGCAGTTGGCATGCAGCGTGAAAACACTGGCTGTTGCTGCATACCCCAGTTGATAGGGGAGAAATTCTGCAAGTATTTGCAGCAACAAAACCAGAGGCTGTCACAGTCTACTATAGTTAAACCTTGGTATAATGAACCTCAGTATAGTAGCAAAATCCTCGATGTAATGAAGTGCAGTGAAATCTCGATATAATGAGCTTCAGGGGACTGTGGAAGAATGTCTGTTGTTCTGAAAAGTCGATATAGCAAAGGCCCCAAAATTAACCATAACAGTCAAATTTCAGTATCGTTAACCTGCTACCTTTGCAACAGTATGTCCTTGGACTAATTTCTCACAAAAATGCAAGCATGATCATCAGAAAGCACACATTTAATTAAAGTTGTCTGTGATCTTTTTCTGACGGGTGGAACGCACTGCAGCAGCAATGATTCCAGATCGTCCACATTATTATGGACTGCTTTGGTCGCTGTGCCGCTTTTGGCTAGGAATTTGCGGAGTTCCCTTAAGTAGTCCAACACATCTGCCATTGATGCTGACTCATGTCAATCTTCAGGTGCGACTTCAGCACCCTCATAGCCCATGGCATCATCATCTATGTCGTCGGTGCTGCCTTCCTCATCCTGAGTCACTGTGCCCTGGATGCTCTGCATGATCGCATCAATGATCATCTCCGCTCATGTCCAGCCTCGTCACGCTGTACGTTATCGTCAAATGTGTGTGAAACATCTACAGCTAGCTGCTCGGAAACCTCGCTCCAGAGCTCACTCGAATTGCCCTCCGTTGCCTGTTCGTTTTGTGGCTGGCTATCTGTTCTTGTCAGGCCAACTTTTTTCCAGCAGTTTTGAATGGCAGTCATTGCGACATTCACTATGTGCTTGTAAGCATCTCCGCAGCCTGTCTGATGTTGACGACTGTCAAGTGCTGCAGGTGCAGGTTTATAAGAAGCTGTTGAAAAGGCGCCGCCGGAAGTATGACTTAACTCTCCTCATTGTACCTTGGTCCAGTGGCTCAGGTATACACAGTTTTTTCATGGGCGCCACCATATTGCTATGCAGTGGCACCATCTATGGGCAGTCAGCATGCTGGCTTGGGTGAGCACTCCGTTTTGCATGGCAGGTATACGCTCGGCAGTAGTTTGTTTTCACGCTCGTACGGTCTGTTTAGTATGACGTGGCGTCTTCTACATGGAAAACAGTTTTGTGAGACGTACTGAGGTGATTTAAGCCAGTATGGCCAGACTTTCTGCTAGCGTTGGGGTGAACGGAGCACGCACCGCGATGTGTGCATGCATGTTTGAGCCTGCAATCAGCCTCGGAGATCAATTGTGCATTTCTGAAAGTTCCATTCGCTAATATGACCTTATTGCTGTATTATCCTCTAGTTCTAAGCTGTGGTTCAGGAGCAATGAAACATACGTAACGACCGTAACAGCGTGGGTACTGTTCTGCTATGATAGCCCTGAGCTGTGCTGTTATACTTTGGCAAGCGTTCAAACTTTTAGCTGCAGATTACAGTCGCCGACTGACTTTCCGGACTCCAAAAATTCAGACATGCTCGATTATTCTGTCTGCTTCGCGGCACTGCCAATCTTCCCATAGACCATAATGTATAACAACTGCCGAAAGTTCGGACACCTTGCAACCTCTCGTCTGATTTTTCGGACACTCCTCGAGCCAACTCGATCGAGAGCACCATGCACCGGCTCTGACCGGTGCATGGTTCAACTTGCTGAATGCCATTTCTGTTTGGACGGAACCTCCTTGCTGTCCCACGAAGTGGCGCTACTGCAAATCCCTGCTCATCATCATCATCGTTTCTGCCTGGTTCGATAGAGTGGCTCTACAACAGTTCCGGTTTCAGCTTAGTAAGCCATGTCAAGACAATCCAGCAACCAATTTGCTTCTTAGCGCGTTCGCGCACGACGCAGCGAGTACGCCATATTTTTCGTTTGTGCAACTGGTGTCGGCATGGTGGTGTTTGCTTTGTGTGCTGTGTCGAGGTTCCGGTGATCCAACGCGGCATACGGAAACATCGCGTTAAGTGTCTAATGGCGCCGGCAGTGGCCGCGCAGACTGCGCTGGGGAATGCTAGCAAGCGGGTGCCGGGAGGCCTAAGATTTGTCGCCTTCCGATGTCCTCCTTACTGACGCGGAAAATGTTCTGCCGAGACCTGCGCAGTCGTTGCATTGCGATTCCGGACACCGTCTCATTTGGCAGTTTCACAGGTACTGACACTGCTGTAGTGACATGCGCAGAACTCAACGACGGCGAGATCATTCGTCCGGTTTCTGTTGCACCGCCAGACGAATGATGCACCATGTGCTACGCTGCCGTCGCATGCGGAGCGTGTACAAGCAGTGACTGTGCTTTCAGCCGCCTATAGTGACCGTTCGACCCTCTCCGAGATTCAGGCTTATCTAATTGCGCGTAAACGGAACAGCATCCAACGGCGCATTCGCGATTTCTTCAAGCCTACTGCCGACCCCGAATAAGTTCGTGAAAATAAAGGATTTCTTTTTTTTTTTTTTTTTTTTTTCTTAACCCTTTGAAGGTTTTTGCCGTACATGTACGGCGGCGGTTTTCTGTCCCGCAAGGTCTTTGCCGTACGGGTACGGTTCCGACCCTCCGTTTGAAATTTCGCGCCATAATGACGATTAGCGCTCATCGGGAGGTGCTGCCACCTCTTAGCACTTACAAGATGCGTTTGAAATTGGTGCTACCTTCTTGGGGAGATAAACAGAGCTGATTGCTAGCTTCAGCGCGTCGTTCAGACTGCGGCAACGCCCCTTTGGCGGTTTCGGTTTCGCCGCGTGATCGCAACGGAGGCGCGCGAAACGTCATTTTTTTCTTTGTCGGCACTCTCTTGCAGGGCGGTGGAAGTTGATTTCTATCTTGATTGGCGCTGCTCTTAGCTTGCTTATAGCGACGTTCGCGAGGTATTCCCGCTCTCAGTGGCAACGCGCTTTCGCGGTTTCGGTTCCGCCGCGTGATCGCAACGGAGGCGCGCGAAACGTTGTTTTTCTCTTTGTCGGCACGCTCTCGCAGGGGCGGCGGAAGTTGATTTCTACCTTGACTGGCACTTCTCTTAGCTTGGTTATCACCACTTGCTTATCAGCGCCGTTCGCGAGGTATTCTCGCTCTCCGCGGCAACGCGCTTACGCAAGAGGGTGCCTCAGACCTCTGCCCAAGGCAGCCGCACGCAGAGATGGAATGTGTGCGCCAACACAACTCCTCGCTTCAAGAGAACAGACACGCATTTTAGGTGTGCAGACTTCGATAAGGCGCTGTGCGTAGACCCGTGTTACAACGAGTGCCACGCTCGGAAATACTATTGAACATTTTGCAATTCTGAGTGATGCCGACACCAAAATACTGTTCCTTATTATTTTTGACTATTTATTCCCGACTTAATACATTTTGGACATTCAAGATCCGCAAAAAAATAATTTGACCACCTGGGAAAGTTTTTTTCAAAATAATTCGACCCTCAAAGGGTTAATCTGCTTTTTCGGACACCTGTTTATTCGGACATTTCCACAGTCCCCTTGAGGTCCAAATAAACGGTCGGCAACTGTACATTGCGTGAATAGTTAGTTCTGTGGATGAGGTTTCCACCCATGAATAAAACTGTTTTGGTTAGTAATAGCAGCATAACTTACAGTGTGAACTATAGTTGTCCAGCAAAGCGATCGTTTACGAAATGCACGAACATCCTAAGCAGTGTTAGGTGCTGGATTACAGATATCTTTGTTCTATATAGCTCATGGTCCAAGCATGCGGTATCAACGTATCTAGATCTCCAAACATTGTGTGGCGTGATTATGCGAGGTCGTATAGCGGCCACAAGAGAGGGTGGCAGGTCTTGTGAAACTTAAGAGATACAAATTGAAGGTCATACAGGCCTACGCCCCTACATCCAGTCATGATGACCAGGAAGTCGAAAGCTTCTCTGAAGACATGGAAACGGCGATGGGTAAAGTCAAAGCGAAATACACTATACTGATGGGTAACTTCAATGCCAGGGTAGGCAAGAAGCTGGCTGGAGACAAGTCAGTGGGGGAATATGGCATAGGCTCTAGGAATAGCAGGGGAAAGTTATTAGTAGGGTTTGCAGAACAGAATAATATGCGGATAATTAATACCTTCATCCGCAAGCGGGATAGCCGAAAGTGGACACGGAGGAGCCAGAATGGTGAGACTAGAAATGAAATAGGCTTCATGCTCTGCGTTAACCCTGGCATTGTACAAGATGTGGACGTGCTCGGCAAGGTGCGCTGCAGGGACCATAGGATGGTAAGAACTCGAATTAGCCTACACTTGAAGAGGGAACGGAATAAACTGGTACATAAGAAGCCGATCAGTGAGTTAGCGGTAAAAGGGAAAATAGAGGAATTCCGGATCAAGCTACAGAACAGGTATTTGGCTTTAACTCAGGAAGGAGACCTTAATGTTGAAGCAATGAACAACAATTTTATGGGCATCATTAAGG
Organism: Dermacentor andersoni; assembly: GCF_023375885.2. Taxonomy (NCBI): domain Eukaryota; kingdom Metazoa; phylum Arthropoda; class Arachnida; order Ixodida; family Ixodidae; genus Dermacentor; species Dermacentor andersoni. Next base: position 140,536,358 of record NC_092823.1, read on the forward strand.
AGTGTGCAATAGAAGTCGGTGGTAAATTCGTTAGACAGGATACCAGTAAGCCATCGCAGGAGACAAAAGATCTGATTAAGAAACGCCAATTTATGAAAGCCTCTAACCCTGCAGCTAGAATAGAACTGGCAGAACTTTCCAAGTTAATCAACAAGCGTAAGACAGCTGACATAAGGAAGTATAATATGGATAGAATTGAACGTGCTTTCAGGAACGGAGGAAGCCTAAAAGCAATGAAGAAGAAACAAGGAATGGGCAAGAATCAGATGTATGCGTTAAGAGAAAGCCGGCAATATCATTACTAATATGGATGAGAAAGTTCAAGTGGCTGAGGAGTTCTATAGAGATTTATACAGTACCAGTGGCATCCACGACGATAATGGAAGAGAGAATAGTCTAGAGGAATTCAACATCCCACAAGTAACGCCGGAAGAAGTAAAGAAAGCCTTGGGAGCTATGCAAAGGGGGAAGGCAGCTGGGGAGGATCAGGTAACAGCAGATTTGTTGAAGGATGGTGGGCAGATTGTTCTAGAAAAACTGGCCACCCTGTATAGGCAATGCCTCATGACCTCGAGCATTCCGGAATCTTGGAAGAACGCCAACGTAATCCTAATCCATAAGAAAGGGGGCGCCAAAGATGAAAAATTATAGACCGATCAGCTTACTGTCCGTTGCCTACAAAGTATTTACTAAGGTTCAGTTCAGTTCAGTTCAGTTTATTTCCAATAGCAAATAATAGGTAATAGCAAATAAAATCAGGAACACCTTAAATTTCTGTCAACCAAAAGACCAAGCAGGATTTCATAAAAGCTACTCCACAATAGACCATATTCACACTATCTATCAGGTGATAGAAAAATATGCAGAATATAACCAACCCTTATATCTAGCTTTCATTGATTACGAGAAATAGTTTGATTCAGTCGAAACCTCAGCAGTCATGGAGGCATTACGGACGGGCGGAAAAAACTTTAATAGGAAAAGGACCTGCGAGGTTGCCAGCCTGGGCTCAGGCCACCCGGGCATTATGTGCGGTGAGGCATAGCCTTTCCACCACTGCCCGGGCCTGCTGGATAGCCCATAATTGGTCGTGTAGTTCTGAGCTAGTCAGAGCGCTTAGCCATCGCTCCTCTAGAAGGTCCGGTTCTATCTTGTCCTCTACGTATACTGATCTGATCTGTGTGCACTTCCATAACATGTGTGCCACGTCTGCGTGTTTGTGTTTGCAGAGCTTGCAGCTCGCGTCTGGATATTGTGTTGAATTTATTCTGTTTAAGTGGACTGGGTTTCGGAACGTTCTGGTTTGCAATCTTCACCAATCTGTTTCTTGAGACCTGTCAAGTTGTTTGTGGGATTGTGGGTATGCTTCTCTTTGTTTCGTGTAGTTTGTCAGTATGTTGTGGTATGGGACCAGTCTGTCCCTGTCGTTTTTATCGCTTCTTCGTCGTCCTCGCCTCCTCCGTCTTCTCCATCGCCTCCGCCGCAGTCTTTCCCCCTTCCCCGGGGGTAGCGGGCTGTTGGGCCGTCACTATCAGTGCCGCGGTGGGTTAGTTTTCGCGCGACTCGGTGGGCCTTCTTGTTGAGGTTGGGAGGGACATTCATGGTAACTTCTCCCGTATGTGCCGGGATCCATTTGAGGTATTTGGGTGTAATTGTGCCGTTCCTAAAGTCTTCTGCTTTGCGGTTCAGGATTTTGGCCGCCTCGGTGGAGACCCAGCCCTTCGTGAAATTCCTAATAGCCGTCTTGGAGTCGCTGATTATTGTTCTGTAATGTTGCCAGCCGTTGGTTACAGCCAATGCGATTGCCGTTTCTTCCGCTGCCTCCGACGATCGGGTCCTTACGGAGCCTGCAGTCACGGTCTTTCCTTTCGTGCATACGACCGCCATTGCGAAGAGGGAGTTACCTTTGTCAGCGCCGACACCACTGTTGTCGTCCCGGTTTCGGGAATACCGTGCGCCGTCTACGAAGAGCACCCCCTCCTGCGCGCCGTGGTTATTGAGAATCGTTCTCGTGCGGTATTTTCTTCTCTCGACATTGTGCACAGGGTGCATGTTCTTCGTGATATTTTCCGTGTTAATTGCAGCTCGGACGTCTGGGTGAATCTGCATCTTGGGGCCGTTCATTCCGTGGTAGTTTGTGCCGATCTTTTCCATGATTTCTCTGCCCGCCTTGGTTCCGGAGAGTCTTTCCAGTTGCGCTATCCTCTGTGCTTCCACGATTTCCTCCAGCATGTTATGTACTCCGAGTTGTAGTAACTTTTCGTTTCTTGTGTATTGGGGGAGACGTAGTGCTGTTCCGTACGCTTTTCCAATGAGTGTCGATCTTGTCTTTCTCAGCCTTGTTCCAGTGGACGAACGCCTCCACATACGCGACCTGGGTGATCGCGAAGGCCTGAACGAGCCGTACGACGTTTCGTTTTTTAATGCCCCTCCTGTTGTTGGAGACTCTGTATTAGCCGAATGGTCGCCGTGACTTTCTTTTCCAGGCGTGTTATAGTTTCCGTGTTTGTTCCCCTGGCTTCGATCCAGAGACCCAGGACTCTAATCTTTTGGACCATGGGTATCTCTGTGCCTTCCCTCGTGGTTACTCTGATTCCCCTTTTGTGTAGCTCCACTACGTCTCTGGACGATTTGCCGAGCCTCCTGGGGCGGTAGGAGGCATTACGGAATCTGGGTGTAGACAAACCGTATGTAAAAATACTGAAAGATATCTATAGTGGCTTCACGGCCACCGTAGTCCTCCATAAAGAAAGCAACAAAATCGCAATAAAGAAAGGCATCAGGCAGGGAGATACAATCTCTCCAATGCTATTCACAGCGTGTTTACAGGAAGTCTTCAGAGGCCTGGATTGGAAAGAATTGGGGATAAGAGTTAATGGAGAATACCTTTGTAACTTGCGATTCGCTGATGGTATTGCCTTGCTTAGTAACTCAGGGGACCAATTGCAATGCATGCTCACTGACCTGGAGAGGCAAAGCAGAAGGGTGGGTCTAAAAATTAATCTGCAGAAAACTAAAGTAATGTTTAACAGTCTCGGAAGAGAACAGCAGTTTACGATAGGTAGCGACGCACTGGAAATGGTAAGGGAATACATCTACTTAGGGCATGTAGTGACCGCGGATCTGGATCGTGAGACTGAAATAATCAGAAGAATAAGAATGGGCTGGGGTCCTTTTGGCAGGCATTTTCAGATCATGAACAGCAGGTTGCCATTATCCCTCAAAAGAAAAGTGTATAACAGCGGTATCTTACCAGTACTCACGTACGGGGCAGAAACCTGGAGGCTTAAGAAAAGGGTTCTACTTAAATTGAGGACGACGCAATGAGCTATGGAAAGAAGAATGATGGGTGTAACATGAAGGAATAAGAAAACAGCAGAGTGGGTGAGGGAACAAGCACGATTTAATGACATCTTAGTTGAAATCAAGAAACGAAAATGGGCATGGGCAGGACCTGTAATGAGGAGGGAAGATAACAGATAGTCATTAAGGGTTAGGGACTGGATTCTAAGGGAAGGGAAGCGTAGCAGGGGGCGGCAGAAAGTTAGGTGGGCGGATGAGATTAAGAAGTTTGCAGTTGACAACATGGCCACAATTAGCACATAACCGGGGTAGTTGGAGAAGTATGGCAGAGGCCTTTGCTCTGCAATGGGTGTAACCAGGCTGCTGCTGCTGCTGCTGCTGCTGCTGCTGCTGCTGCTGCTGCTGCTGCTGCTGCTGCTGCTGCTGCTGCTGCTGCTGCTGCTGCTGCTGCTGCTGCTGCTGCTGCTGCTGCTGCTGCTGCTGCTGCTGCTGCTGCTGCTGCTGCTGCTGCTGCTGCTGCTGCTGCTGCTGCTGCTGCTGCTGCTGCTGCTGCTGCTGCTGCTGCTGCTGCTGCTGCTGCTGCTGCTGCTGCTGCTGCTGCTGCTGCTGCTGCTGCTGCTGCTGCTGCTGCTGCTGCTGCTGCTGCTGCTGCTGCTGCTGCTGCTGCTGCTGCTGCTGCTGCTGCTGCTGCTGCTGCTGCTGCTGCTGCTGCTGCTGCTGCTGCTGCTGCTGCTGCTGCTGCTGCTGCTGCTGCTGCTGCTGCTGCTGCTGCTGCTGCTGCTGCTGCTGCTGCTGCTGCTGCTGCTGCTGCTGCTGCTGCTGCTGCTGCTGCTGCTGCTGCTGCTGCTGCTGCTGCTGCTGCTGCTGCTGCTGCTGCTGCTGCTGCTGCTGCTGCTGCTGCTGCTGCTGCTGCTGCTGCTGCTGCTGCTGCTGCTGCTGCTGCTGCTGCTGCTGCTGCTGCTGCTGCTGCTGCTGCTGCTGCTGCTGCTGCTGCTGCTGCTGCTGCTGCTGCTGCTGCTGCTGCTGCTGCTGCTGCTGCTGCTGCTGCTGCTGCTGCTGCTGCTGCTGCTGCTGCTGCTGCTGCTGCTGCTGCTGCTGCTGCTGCTGCTGCTGCTGCTGCTGCTGCTGCTGCTGCTGCTGCTGCTGCTGCTGCTGCTGCTGCTGCTGCTGCTGCTGCTGCTGCTGCTGCTGCTGCTGCTGCTGCTGCTGCTGCTGCTGCTGCTGCTGCTGCTGCTGCTGCTGCTGCTGCTGCTGCTGCTGCTGCTGCTGCTGCTGCTGCTGCTGCTGCTGCTGCTGCTGCTGCTGCTGCTGCTGCTGCTGCTGCTGCTGCTGCTGCTGCTGCTGCTGCTGCTGCTGCTGCTGCTGCTGCTGCTGCTGCTGCTGCTGCTGCTGCTGCTGCTGCTGCTGCTGCTGCTGCTGCTGCTGCTGCTGCTGCTGCTGCTGCTGCTGCTGCTGCTGCTGCTGCTGCTGCTGCTGCTGCTGCTGCTGCTGCTGCTGCTGCTGCTGCTGCTGCTGCTGCTGCTGCTGCTGCTGCTGCTGCTGCTGCTGCTGCTGCTGCTGCTGCTGCTGCTGCTGCTGCTGCTGCTGCTGCTGCTGCTGCTGCTGCTGCTGCTGCTGCTGCTGCTGCTGCTGCTGCTGCTGCTGCTGCTGCTGCTGCTGCTGCTGCTGCTGCTGCTGCTGCTGCTGCTGCTGCTGCTGCTGCTGCTGCTGCTGCTGCTGCTGCTGCTGCTGCTGCTGCTGCTGCTGCTGCTGCTGCTGCTGCTGCTGCTGCTGCTGCTGCTGCTGCTGCTGCTGCTGCTGCTGCTGCTGCTGCTGCTGCTGCTGCTGCTGCTGCTGCTGCTGCTGCTGCTGCTGCTGCTGCTGCTGCTGCTGCTGCTGCTGCTGCTGCTGCTGCTGCTGCTGCTGCTGCTGCTGCTGCTGCTGCTGCTGCTGCTGCTGCTGCTGCTGCTGCTGCTGCTGCTGCTGCTGCTGCTGCTGCTGCTGCTGCTGCTGCTGCTGCTGCTGCTGCTGCTGCTGCTGCTGCTGCTGCTGCTGCTGCTGCTGCTGCTGCTGCTGCTGCTGCTGCTGCTGCTGCTGCTGCTGCTGCTGCTGCTGCTGCTGCTGCTGCTGCTGCTGCTGCTGCTGCTGCTGCTGCTGCTGCTGCTGCTGCTGCTGCTGCTGCTGCTGCTGCTGCTGCTGCTGCTGCTGCTGCTGCTGCTGCTGCTGCTGCTGCTGCTGCTGCTGCTGCTGCTGCTGCTGCTGCTGCTGCTGCTGCTGCTGCTGCTGCTGCTGCTGCTGCTGCTGCTGCTGCTGCTGCTGCTGCTGCTGCTGCTGCTGCTGCTGCTGCTGCTGCTGCTGCTGCTGCTGCTGCTGCTGCTGCTGCTGCTGCTGCTGCTGCTGCTGCTGCTGCTGCTGCTGCTGCTGCTGCTGCTGCTGCTGCTGCTGCTGCTGCTGCTGCTGCTGCTGCTGCTGCTGCTGCTGCTGCTGCTGCTGCTGCTGCTGCTGCTGCTGCTGCTGCTGCTGCTGCTGCTGCTGCTGCTGCTGCTGCTGCTGCTGCTGCTGCTGCTGCTGCTGCTGCTGCTGCTGCTGCTGCTGCTGCTGCTGCTGCTGCTGCTGCTGCTGCTGCTGCTGCTGCTGCTGCTGCTGCTGCTGCTGCTGCTGCTGCTGCTGCTGCTGCTGCTGCTGCTGCTGCTGCTGCTGCTGCTGCTGCTGCTGCTGCTGCTGCTGCTGCTGCTGCTGCTGCTGCTGCTGCTGCTGCTGCTGCTGCTGCTGCTGCTGCTGCTGCTGCTGCTGCTGCTGCTGCTGCTGCTGCTGCTGCTGCTGCTGCTGCTGCTGCTGCTGCTGCTGCTGCTGCTGCTGCTGCTGCTGCTGCTGCTGCTGCTGCTGCTGCTGCTGCTGCTGCTGCTGCTGCTGCTGCTGCTGCTGCTGCTGCTGCTGCTGCTGCTGCTGCTGCTGCTGCTGCTGCTGCTGCTGCTGCTGCTGCTGCTGCTGCTGCTGCTGCTGCTGCTGCTGCTGCTGATGATGATGATGATGATGATGATGATGATGATGATGATGATAGTTGTGTTAGACCGTTTTCTCTCCCTTTTTCGAGAAAGAGGATGGTAACGGAATCTATTCTTTTTTTTTTTTTTTCGGTTGTGTTCGTTCCATTCTCTATGGCTCACTCACACGTATTACTGAAATCTTGTCCTCAAAAATAGCTATCTCATTCTTTTTGTGTGATCCTTCTCATATATTAGGGCTTTACAGGGCAAAAAGGCAATGCCAAAGCACATAGCTTACATGTGTATCATGCTGGTTCACCAACCGCAGTGATCGCTGTGGTGAGCAGTGCCATCGACCTCATGCAGGAAAGCTAGCATAGACATATAGTGATTTCAAACCTGCTGGACTTGAAATGCATGAGAGCGACTCTGGTGTATCACAAGTATTTAATAGCACCTGCTGCTTAGATGTTTCGTGGTTGCCTTAGGTTGGCTGTACACAAGCATGCGCTCTTATGTTTTATGTTTTGGTCTCTACGCCAAGCGATCAGATAGTGAGCAGATTTACCATGTCATGCTGTTAATACAGAGCCACCAGTTCTCTTTGTTGAATTAAAACCGATATGTGCAAAATAGTTCACAACATATATACACACTGCGGCTGATAATGTGCGTCACATGTTTGCGCTCCCAAGATATATTTCCGCGTACTGTAGTTACCGATGCACCGAAAAGTTTCCCTGACGACCTTATATGAACGTACATTGCATAAATTTCACAAACTACGATTTAAAGCAGCTCCAAACCATTATGCAGCGTGCAAAACCAATATTTTTAAGCAGTTCCGCGCCGAATCGCACAATCCAGAGAGGAGGAAAGGCTCACTGCACGCCCTTTCCTGCTCGCCCGAATACCTGCGATGTATTCAAGGCCACCTTGTTGACCCATTTTCTCAGAAACTATAGAAGTTAGCATAAATATAATGGTATCATTGTTTTCAGAATTCTTTCTTCCTTTTACTGTAGCAGAATGTTACCTTAACCCTTTCAGGCACAAATTAAATCTGTTCATTGAAAATTTTGTTTTACCACACTTCTTGCACCTTTGCCAACATGAAAATGGCGCCGCTATAGAATGAGCTTCATATAGCTGTCTACTATTTTGCTATCATAATCGATGCTTCGTCTTTCGGGCAAAACTGCAACTTTTTTAATAGTCCTCCGCTTCTGTCTGGCAGCTTCGTTTTCCTAGCCGGTAGCTTTGAAAGGTAACTAGGCAAGTTGGGAAGTACCTTCTGGGTGCATCCCTTTACAAGGCTCCACTTTTTCTGGCTTATTTCTACCTTTTTTTGCCATCAATGATGGGGGACTGCGTCTTTGCAGTTTTCTGTTGAGATGAGAAATTGCGCTACCCCGCGCCACATTGAGATCTAGGTTGCGCAGAACCCAAATAAAATGCTGTAGTAATCTACCCGCCCTGTAACCAATCACAACATGTTGGCATGGTGAAGATGTGCATGTCAAAAATACAGTCAGTAACAAAGAGCACGTCTTACACAGATTGCTGAACCCACATGTGGCAACAGTTGAAGCCAATAGACAAGCGAGTAAACTCTGCGGCAACAGCAGTGCTACAAAAGTCAGATAGTGGTGGTCCTGCACAACATTACTCAGTTTGACAAATGACCCTGGTTCTATAGACGTTGGTTGCCATAACTTATATTAACCTTGGAGGGCTGGTGATAGTCAATTCTAAGACGTAAAGGAAGTTGTCCATTTTCTACGTTGTGATCGTACTTGCATCCGGACGACTTGTGACTTGTGCAACCGATGGGAAGAATTGGCACATGCCTTAGCTGAGCACCAGAAGGCATGAGAGCCTGTGGCAGAAAGCATGCAACATTAAGAAGACATGCAGCATTTTCACACTGAACTGCTGTTTTTCATGAACTAAGTGGTGGTAATAACTTGCGATGTTGCTTTTGTACTGAAAGTGGCTCAAATCTGCACGCCTCCGTTCATTGCCTGAGGTCAATGCCTATTGTTTTCATCCAGGAAGCCACCTGCCCATGCCTCCTGTGCCCCATCCCATGCTAGGACGGGGGAGGGTCATGGTGGGCCCTCCTCCATCCATGTTGCTCAGTAAGTACATTACAGATTACTATCATGATTTTTGAAAGGCGGTTGAATGCAGTCCTACGTGCCTCAGTGACCAAGCACGCTTATCTTTCACATGCTGCATTACACTTCACATTTTCACTTGCAAAATATGCTCTTTGTTATCTTGAATTTGCATGGCTTTCTTCAGAGGTAGAAGTGGCGTACAACTTTGGTTATCGCTCTCGTGCATGGCTATTTGCTTTGTTCTTTTCTAGCACTTGAGTTTATACCTTATGCGCAATCACCTCATGTTAGCCACAGTAACCGTTACGGGAACCTATAAAACTATTTGCTTTGTAGGTGTGCAGCGTCAACACTTCAACAAATTGGGGCATTTTGGGTTCATTAGCACTGGAAAGGGCAATGGAGAATCAGCAATGAGAAGACAAGTGCTTACTTTCAGCTTCCAAAGCAGACCAAATAATCTGTACATCAAGATAATGCCTTCAAGGAATACAGACAGCCAGATTTAAGCACACAAACAGGTTGTAGCGCCACTGTTGATGTGATGGTGATGAAGACAAAGTTCGCTCAGTACGCGAAAGACACTGTGCTTTATGCCCGCCTAGGTGGTCGCAATATTCGGCCATGTCCACGCCCATTCCGGCTTCTCTAGTAAACATGCTCGTTCACCTAATCGGAAAGTACTCCGCACTTATAGTGCAGCATACACAAATGATGGCACCAAGGCTGTGCATTTATTATGTTCGTTAAGAAATACAGTGGAACCCCGTTCATACGTTTTTCACCGGACCGAGGAAAAAAAAAAACGTAACAGCCGGGAAAACGCAACAGTGAGGAAAGTTCCGAAAATGAATGAAAAAAGTGCAGCTTCAACTATAGACAATTTATTTCCACGGAGTGCGCTTAGAACTTTAAAAAGTCTAGAATGGTGGCTTGCCGTTTCTTTCGCTCGCTAGAAACCACCACACATTTCTCAATAGCCTGGAAGGCCGCATTGCTGTCAGCATCGCTGTCAGCATCGCTGTGAGGTGCGACGTACCTGCAGAGGAGGTCCAGAGCCGCGACGGCTTCTCCAAAGCTAGGATTTGGCAACTCCCTGGCATCATGCGGCTCGTGCTCCTCGTCGTCACCGCGCCACGGCAATGGCAACGGACGAAGGAATATCCGCGGGAAATGTTGTCCTCTTTGGCGTAATCATGCTAACGTGCTAACGATTGTTTAGTATTGCTGCGGAGCGCGCGCGTCCGAGCAGCCCGGTTGCGCACAGCGCGGCGTGGTTTCGCAAGAAATGTAAACAAGAGAGGAGAGCTGGCCCGGTAGGCGGAGCAACGCCATGAGCAACGCCAACTTCCGGCTTCCCTTTAGCTATAGCTTCACAAAGAGTGACGTCGGGGCCTCTCCCTAGTTTCCTTCCTCCGTGAGTCGACCCGTCCAACAAACCATGCGGTGACCGTAATCACAGTGACGATAGTGAGCACATAGTGAAAGCATTTTTCCCGAATGGCCACCTAGTGGCGGCCTCTCGAACTGGCGTGCGGCTTTTTGCAGCCAGTTCCATAGCCAAGCCTGGTCAAAACTCGTCAAAAGCCAAAATGGCAGTTGGAGCGCGTTGCCTACTTTAGCCCAGGCGGGTTCGGGTTGCGACGCATCATGCGGGAACGTTTTCACAGCTACCACGTAACAGCGGGGTTCCTTATACATTGGATCCTATGGAAGCTATGCCGGGACCGGATGAAAACGATGTAGCAGCCGGGAAAACGCAGCAGTGAGGAACGTAACAGCGGGGTTCTACTGTAGTTGTTGACTGATCATTTCTTTTTTTTTTTTTTTTTTTGGAGGCAACACACACCACCAATATGTCTAAAAAATGGCTTTTGAGGGCAAACTGTATCATCTGCAGCTGCAGATGATACAGTTTTACCTCAATATAACAAACAATTATAATGAAGTACATGTATATTATTAAGCGTAAAATTTGGTTCACCATGCTTTACTTCTGCTTTAACAAAACCAAGATTCAAGGCAGTATTGGTTGCAGTGTAATGAGTATTTGTTCACTTGCAGCTGAAAGACGCATTCTGTTTGCAAAAATCTCATATACTAAGTTAAAACCACCTGAGTTCGCACATTCTAGACGGATGTACATGTTTTGCCTGGATTGCTCACAGCTGGCGGGCTAACATGCTGATCCTACGTCATTACGCCGACTACACAGTTGTACAGTCGACTCCCGATAATTCGAAGCCGCTTAATTGGAATTTTCGGTTAATTAGAAATGAAGTGCTGGTCCCGTCAGTTTTGCATGTAATCCTATGGAAGAAATCGCTCGATAATTCGAAGTCCTCATCCAGTAATATTGTTTAATCCGAAGTTAATTTTCAGCCGGGATCCTCGAGGTGACCTTCATTCTTTGGTAGAATGTGCAATTTTTCAAGTGCTGCAACAGCTCCGTGCTCCGCGTTGGTGTCATCGCCACCGCAGCCGCCCGCAATGCCATCCGTCTTGGAGCGGCGCGATTATTCATTGCTACAGCTGCCGTGGCCTCCGCCATCAACTCCGGCGGGAGGCGAGTTGATGGCGCGCGTGGCCGGAGCTGATCGCGGAGGCCACGCGGGTGCCATAGGTGCACGCAGCGCTGCATACTGGCAGTGGCGAGATTGTGTGAGATTAGTCTTGCAGCGTGCGCAGCGTATGTCGAGGCGTGTGTTCGTCGAGCGCCTTTGTGCGGGTAGCTCGTTAGCTAGGTTGTACCACGGGTGGTGATACTACGCTTCGGAATTGACTGTACCTAGTCGCACAGTTTATAGCCATGGCAAACCGTGGCTCTTATCGCACGCTCGACCTGGCAACGAAAGTCGAGGTTTTGAAGGAAGTTGAGAAGGGAAGTGCCGCCAAACAAGACATAGCGCAGAAGTACGGGATCAAGCCGAACACGCTCTCAAACTACATCAAGAACAAGCGCACAATAATGGATGCATTTGAGAACGACAAGTTCAAGACTTCTCGGAAGCGAATGCGCACCGGCGCTTACCCAGAGCTGGAGAAGGCTCTGCTGGTTTGGATTAGGGAGGCCAGGAGCAACAAACTTCCTCTCAGCGGAGACATCGTTGCGATGAAAGCCCGGACGCTTGCAGCAATGTTGGGGATTGATGACTTCGTTTCGTCAGATGGATGGCTGACGCGCTTTAAAGACCGCCATGACCTGGTTTTCAAGAACGTGTGTGGTGAAAAGGCGTCCGTTAACCAGGAAACATGCGCCACGTGGAAAGACGGAAAGCTGCGTGAATATCTCGCCGAATACAGACCGGAAGACATCTTCAATGTAGATGAGACTGCACTCTTCTATCGGCTTCTACCAGAGAAGACCCTGACATTCAAGGACGATGACTGTGCTGGGGGCAAACGCAGCAAGGAGAGAGTGTCGGTGCTGATCGCGGCAAACATGACTGGCACGGAACGATGTCGCTTACTTGTGATCGGGAAAGCCGCGAAACCGAGATGTTTTAAAGGCGTGAAGACGCTGCCTGTGGACTATGAGGCGAACAAAAAAGCATGGATGACGGCCGAAATCTTCAAGAGCTGGATAAGCAAATTGGACCGCAAGTTTGCTTCTTCGAACCGCAAGGTGTTGTTCCTGGTCGATCACTGCAGTGCTCACGTGAATGTGCCAGCCTTGAGTGCAATACGCCTCGCATTTTTGCCTGCAAACACAATGGCTGTTTTGCAGCCTATGGACCAAGGCATCATCAAAAATGTTAAAGTCCTGTACAGGCGGCACCTCCTCGAGCGCATGATTTTGTGTATAGATAACTCCTCAAAATACGAGGTGAGCCTGCTCAGTGCCATCCACATGTTAGCGCGAGCATGGGATCGTGTGAAGCAAGAAACAATCGTAAACTGCTTCAGGGCTTGCAGTTTTGTGGCAGCTTCTTCGGAGGATGCCTCTGAAATTTCAGCGGAGGAAGCGTCAACAAGCGAGCTTGACGGCACTGATTTTGGTGATGCTCTCGGGGACGTCAATTTTGAAGTTTACGTCGCCGTAGACAAGGCGGTCGAAACATGCGGTGCGCTGACGGATAGCAAAATTGTAGAGATTATTCGGCCCCAGGAAGCGACCCAGGAAAGCGACGATGACGTTGAAGGCGAGCCACAACCTAAGGCTGCCGATGTAGCTGCAGGCCTTGCTCTCGCGGAGCGCTTCTTTGCCGCTGAAGGTAACGCGGAAGAAGCGTTCCACCACGTCTACAACCTGCAGAACTTGCTTTCAGCAGCGCGATTCGGCAAGAACAAGCAGAGCAAGATGACAGACTATTTTTCTTAGAGAAAATACTCAATTTCACCACAAATAAAGTGCTGTTTTTGTGTTTTGTGCTTAATTGGAAGTTCGTTTAATTCGAAGTTTTTTGCGTTCCCCGTGAACTTCGTATTAACGGGACTGGACTGTACTCACATAGAGTACTTTTCGCAAAGAGCAAAGGGAGGAATGATCCAATATGTCGTTTTCAGCAAACCTCCTTATCAACCTCGACCATGGGGTTCCTATGATGAATAGCTAACATGGCTGTTCGTTATAACAAGTTATAGTGAAACGCTTTTATAATGGAGCACTTTGGGTCTCCGAAATCATTTGTTATGCAGGTCACTTCTATTTAAACGTTGTGCATTGCACAGCTCACAACAGAACCAGTACAGAATGTTTGTCTGTTGTACAGGTAATTTCATTGTAGAGGCGTTCATCGTAGATACGCTTGACTGTATAACTATTTTGAAGCTGAAGACAGTGTGTTTTTATAGCAAGTTGGATTGCCCAACATTTTGACGGGACACATAGAAGAGAAACGCACACACACAGCAGAACGTTGGGGATACAAAACTTGCTAAAGTTGAAGGCTGGATGTGTTGATACACAGTAGACTCCCTTTAAGACGAACTCCAAGGGATCATGAAAAGTGTTCGTATTATCACGCAATAAACAAGGGGCACAACATCATCTACCAGTGGATACCGGGTCACTGCGGAATTTCGGGAAACGACAGTGCGGATGACGCTGCCCGGTCTGCCCATGATGGTGCCCAGATTATACCCATACCGCTGTCAAGAACAGATGCAGCCACAAGTCTTCGCTCCCTCGCACGCGAGCTTACGCTAACTCTGTGGAACACCAGTGAATTCACGAACACACTTCTTCACAGATTGGATCCAAGTTTGCAACTCCGTCTTCCACCAGGGTTGCCACGAGCGGAAGCAACACTTCTGTGCCGCCTATGGCTCAGCGTGGCATTCACGAACTCCTATTCATTCCGCATTGGAATGGCCGACAGCCCTACTTGCGACACCTGCGGCTGCGAGGAGACGATTGTGCACCTCCTTTGTGACTGTCCTTGTTACAAAATGCCAAGAACAGTGCTCGTGATCGCGCTCGAAAAACTGGACAATCGTCCCTTTACAGAGGAAAAAACTCTAGGACACTGGTCTAGACTGACTTCGGCACTCAAGGCCTTAAGGGCTTTGCTGAAGTTTTTAAGGACATGCGAATTGTGCGACCGTCTTTGAGTGTTGTAGCGCGTAGTATGGCGTTCCTGTGTGAGTTTTTCGTTTTCGTTTTTATTTTCCTTCTTCTTCTTTCTCCTTTTATTCCCATTATCCCTTTCCCCGGCACAGGGTAGCCAGCCGGTACTTACACTGGCTAACCTCCCTGTCTTTCCTCCCCCTTTGTCTCCTCCTCCTCCGTCTTATCAGAAGTTCGTCTAATCAGGAGTGCTTCTAAAAATGATGTTTGAGGATGCAGTGTGTGTCCAAGTACCTCGTATATGAGAACAAATGAATGAAATGGCTTTTCAGGGACAAAGATAGCTGCATTATAAGCATTTATTGCTCTACTAGTGGTATACTTCACATTGCCCTAGTAAGGCATCAGGCACTGTTGACTGTTACCCAGTCTGTTATTCTTTTTTGTGCCTGTCGAGAAAATCGCCTGGCTGCTGCAAATGCAAACATCTCACTTAATTTTCTAAGATATTCGTCAGTGCCCTCGCATTGTTCGAAAAACTGCACTAAAGTATCCAGGCAAGCGTCAGCTGCATTGCAGGTCACTTGTGCAGATTCAGGCACAGCATTCATGCTGTCATCGTCGGCAGCAGTTTCTGATAGCAGGTTGAGCACCTCTTCAATTAAGGGGGGAAGAGGGGATCAGAATTAACTTTTTTGTTTCTTGACAGAAAGGGCTGAAATTTGGCACACACACTGCACATTGCAATAAAGAGACAAATCTAAAATTTCATTAGCATATCTTAATTAGTTTTTGTTTTATAAGAATTTATAAGTTCCTTGCTTGTGGAAAGCCTGGCACAGTAACGAAACGTGATAGGGAGCTGGGAATACTTTGCATGTTTGCCCAGATGTCTAATCTACATCAAGACAGTGTTCAATTTTTTTTTTAGTGCGCTAATAATTTTTTGCTCAACATAACATGCACATGACTGTGCTTCACTGCATGGAGCCATGTAGTAATTGTGAAATAATTAAATAATGGAAAGATAAAGAAACATTTCAAGACTGTCTTTACGTACAGCACAGCTTGTGGATCACAGCAAAACAAACTGGGCCAAAATCGGTCCAGCCATTGTTGTGCTACGCTTTCCACGAGCGAGGTGATTGACAAAAAACATGCAATTGAGAAAACTGGCTGCAAAGTTTCAATAGCACTGCAAATTTATTAAAAAGCACCAGGGCTGTAATATTTTGAATCATTGCCGTCAGGCATCTTCTTACACCTTTGCCTCATTGTTTGGTGGGCTTTGGATGCCTTCTTCAGGCGTTCTTTATCCTTTTCTTGCGCCGTCTGGAGTAGTGCATGACCACCATTTTCACTGCCAGACTGAGCCTGGTATTGCAGTGTACACCCACAGAACGCTGTTGGCATCTTGGGCACAGAGTTTTAGCGATCAAAGAGTTCATCACGGAAACAGGCATAATAATTAACTCAGTCACAAGGGGCCGAAATTTGTTCTTGGCATTGCTGCTTCCGCTCAGTCGCGGACACTGTGCGAAGGGAGTCGCGAACGCTGCATGCCTGCGCTTCTGCAGTCACCGCTGACACAAAACGCGGCTCGAGGCGCGTCTGAATCGTGCGACGATTCGTCTGGTGAGCCTTTAGTCACCATACAGTATGTAGCTCGTCGACGGTTGGGGCTCACTCGCAGGCTGCGTGTCCCTGTCGCACGATGCATCGGAAACGCACACCGTCTCTGCCAGCGGTGGTGACCTTCGACCTGCGTCGCTTCCAACAACGCGATCTCGGTTGCTGACTCGCGTGGCCGTACGCACAGGTGCGAGATCCTCTGTTGGCACGTCTTCCGGTGGCTTGGTTATCAGTGTCGATGTCACAGGGCGATTGTCGGCTTCGCTGCTGGAATCGCACGGTGCAAGATAACACGGCACGTTATCCGCGTGTTCAGTCGGGTTCTCCGCTTCTCCCGCTGGCTGCCGTCTTTTTCTCGCCGTAGGAGGCTTGCGCTTCTGTTTTCCGAAGGCATGCTTCATTTAAAAGTTCTTTTCGAACGAGCGACGATCCATCACTGACCTGGGAGCTTTCATAAATCCGAATTCTGCGAGTGTCAAACGAAGAAAGACGCCGGCGTGGTTTTCAAAGCAGACACCTGCGGTCCGCTGTGGTTGCCAGCTTGCCCGCTGCTGCAGCAGCAACCAATGGCGAGACGCCTTTCAGTACGGCAACCAATCGGAGGCCCGCTTTCATCGCAGGGCCCGTGTGACCGCCTCTAGCAGACCCGCGCATCTTTTGTGTTTGTGTGTTTGTTACAAGATGGCGACGACCGAAGAATTCAGAAGGGGAATGGCGAAACTTCGAGCTTTCGAACGATACCAAGATGGCGGCGTTCGGTGGCGGGAAAGACGAGTTAGGGCTCCGTGAACCGCGGTGATTTTACGCGATTTAAACCTGTTTTCTCGCCCTACGCACTGATAAATTAACTTTTTTCGGGCACTTTTAGTGCGTTTTCAGTCAAACCATTTTGATACAATGTAGATTAGGCATTGCAGATACCGAAACGCGTCGTTGCCAAAAATCGATCTTTTTTGCGATCTGATCCCCGCGTCCCCCCTTAAAGCTTCCACTGTGTCAGCCCTGCATGTTTGCACACCTTCATCAACACTGACATGCGCACTCATGTCAGTGGAGACACCCTTACTTCTCAGCATAGAAACAATGCTGCTCTCCTCCAACTTCACAGTAGAGTCGTCATTCATAGTCTCGCAGTCATTCTGCGCTGAGCTGTCACTAGGCGTCATAAACCCCTCATGGTGGAAGGCATTGGCAATGGTCACTTCGCACTTGTTCGTAAGTGGACAGCTCTTAAAGGGACACTAAAGGTTAATATTAAGTCAACGTGGACTGTTGAAATACCATCCCAGAAACCTCGAAACGCTTGTTTCATGCGAAGAAGAGACTTATTTTAAGAGAAAATGCGTTCTGAAGTGTCCGCGTACCTCTAGCGCAGTTCAAATCGCCTGCCCTCCAATTGAGGAGTTGTGACGTCATGGTCTCATAGTGACGTTGCGCCGTCGGTGAGTAAAACGGCGCCCGCAGACGGCGCTACGGCTTTTCTGCGCAAAACGTAAACGCACGGCCAGGAACAGCCAAGACAGAGCCGAAAGCAGCGCGAAAGCGGAACTATGGTGGCTAACGGAAGGGAAACCACGTGACAATAAGCTGGTTCTTTATTTTATGACGTCAATGTCGATGCTTGTTGCAATGGACGACCCTAACAACGACACATTGGCTCGCGATGCTGGGCTCAACTTCAGCAATTTCAGCACTGATGAACATGACCTGCTGCTGAGGGCTCGCGCTGCCGACGTCGTTGTGTGCTACTACGACGGCAACTGTACGTTATGGCTGTACATATTCGCACATTTGTAGCTTTTCCTTCGTGAAAACCAAATGCCGCACTCACCGCCCCGTCTTCGGCCTGCAGTTGTTCTTGCACTTCGGAGAATGCAGGCAAGACCGATGGAAAGGCGCTACGGGAAGCGTTGCTTTGAAAGGCACTCCACACGACTTCAGTAAGTCGGCGCTAAACTCGTAATCCTCTGCACGAAAGTGCAGCGAGCACACTACGTGATTTTTCGGCTCTTTGCCAACGCGCTGTAGCAGAGGTACGGCACTTAACCACTTCGAATGGAGAGGTTCACTCGTTGGCACACAGTGATAAGTAACGTTGGATTCACTTGGATTCAAGTTCCACGGACCGTTTGCGCATCCCACTACATCACATGAATGTGGCATTCTCGCTGCTTGTTCCAAATGCAAGTTTCGCGAGCCAGCAGAACCAGCGCAGCACGACGTGATAACGAAACAACTGAAATTCCAAAGCGCGCGGCGCAGAGTCGAGCGAAAACTAAACCTTTCGATCACCCTTACTACTCAAGGGTAACGTCAAAATGTTATTTTTTCTTAGACACGAATAAAAGTGGACAAGTAGCATTTTCTTCAGTCTTATAACCTAATGAAATGATCTTTTTTAATACGAGTAGTTGAGTACTAGTGACATAAATTATGATGAGGAGTGCCTTCGTCATCGAGCTAGTACCAGAATTTCGCTGGGGGGTCTCAAATTATGTCATGCATTTACCTCATTTTCTCGGTTACTGAAGCTCTGTTCGCGATTATATTGACGCCTTAGATGTTCTAGAGCATTGCTTAATCACTTGAACTTGACTTCATAGTAACCCTTAGTGTCCCTTTAACAGGTTCACTGTGTACTCTTTGCCGCTCTCCATGCAAATTAGCATCCTCTGCAACAAAGAGCGACGATAGTGCCTCTTCGAGCTGCTGATTACTCCCTGGTCCATGGGCTGTAGCTTCGCAGTTGTATTTCCTGGTAGAAACTCCAGACGGATGGCAGAAAGTCCGGCGATGTGACCGTGTCCGGGACAGTTATCGACAACAAAGAGAACTTTTCTCTCTCTGATCCATCTCCTGATGATCCATCTCCTGAAGCCGCTGCTCGAAAAGCACTTGCGTCATCCACACTTTCGAATTAGCCATGTATGTGACCGGCAGCGTTTTTATGCTTTTAAAGCAGCCTGGTGCTTTAGACTTCCCAATCACCAGCAACCTTAGTTTGTCAGTCCCAGTCATATTTGCGCCCACGAGGACCATTGCAATGTGCCACAACAATGTTACAATGTGCCCTACAACATTGTAGTTAATATGTGTGCGATTAAAGCAATAATGAAAAGGTTCTAATTAAAAGCAATAAACTAATTAATATTTCGTGATGAAAAAATTCTGGCTGTAAGTACAAACGACTGCCGCTACTGTGCAATCAGTACGATTTCTCTAGAGCTCTTGGGTCTTTTAAAAATGTTGGTCCAAGTTAACTGGGACACCCTGTATATTAACAGTGTTTTACTGCATTTGTTTATTGATTTTTGGGATGTTCAATTATTTGACATGTGGTCAAATCGGTGTGGGAAAAGGACACAATATTCCATTTTGTAATTTTCTTTCACGTGTACGCCGCGACTTCTGGACTCAATAGTGTTTAATTGCGAGTTTGAAGAAATTGGAAACCGAAGTGAAGAAGGCGAGCTGAGGGCAGGTGGGACGGGAGCTGGAAGGAAAAAAGAACAAAACGAAAGAAAAGGAGTGCTAGGGGAAGAGCATGCGGAGGAGCTCGAGCGGCGAAGCCACGGTGGTAGCAGATTGAGCGCGGCGCTCAGGAAGAGCTCCTGCCATTGTTCCTGCTGTGGCCGAGTGACGAAGGGCCAGATGCGGAGGCCTGTTATGGGACCAAGGACGAGGCCTGCTAAGCAACTCCTGCGAGGATGCAGTTGCTGTGGGTCGTTCCTGGTCCAGGTCTACCGAGGCGCTGCCAGCGTGGGTCGACCCTGGGTCGCGGTCCTCGTGAGTTGCAGCCGGACATCGCAGTGGTGTCCTCAATGTAGGCAGGTGCCGGCAATGCAGGCAGGTGCCGGTAGCGCATCCTTGCGCCGGCGACAGTTTCAGCCGCAGCAATCGTGTCACCTGTGCCTCGGCTCGCCTCGGCAACGGTACCGTGCAACGACAAGCGAGTTGTCACGACCCAAACTGTGAGATGGTCTTTTGAACTGTTGACGCACCGAACGTTGGTGTAGGGCTGGTATTGTCTCAACTCCCTGTCCTTCTCTAGACTGAGCGTCGCGTACATCTGTCTGCACGTGAAGCTTGATCTGGGATGCTGTTTTGTTTTCCTTTTCTTTCCATTGCCCATCATTCGTGTGAAAGATAAATATTTGTTTTTGCCTACTAGTGTTTCTTGCACATCCTTTCTAGTCCTAAGATACACAAACTAGTGACGAATGTCTATAATCATCACAATCGGATATGTTTTCCGATCTCGTGAAATCTGAATTAGCAGGTCTTTACTGTAATGCATATTTGAGCTTTTGTATCACACCTTTTTTTTTTTTTTTTTTCCTTTTTTTTGCAGACAGCACAATCCAAAGCCAGATGCCACTGCCAGGCAACCTGCCTTTTAGACCTGGATTGTGAGTACAACACTTGGCCTGTTTCACTTATCACCTTAGCGTCTTGGGAAAAATCTCGTTAAGGGATGTCGTGTGTAGTTAGAAGGAACAAAATATCTATAAAGATGGCTTTGTAATAAGGCTGTTTATTTTTGCTTAGGTTTCTGCAAGATTCTTTATTCAGACTTGACATAAAAATTGGTCAAAATAATTAGGTATCACGTAGAGAATAGGCAAAGCTGATGTTTTTACTGTGACAAACTGTGCACAAAACATGTTTCCTAATTGGAACTCTTTTTCCACTACCTGTTCTAAGGTCTTGTTGCACCTTCAACAATAGTTCAGTAAGTACAGCACTCTTGATTTGATGGTGCACTGTTTGTCACCTAGACTATGCCTGACTTTTATGCCATGACAATTGCACATGAGTTCACAGGGCTCTTCTTGCTCACTGGTGTGCAAATGCCTTGCAAGCTCTTTGTTTCGAGTTTGGAGCAGGCACTATTTTATGAGGCCTGTTTATTTTGCATTGTTAGAGGTGCTACCACAACTACATGCAATACCTGTATCCACTTGTACTGACCGAGCAATTTTTTGAAGGTAAGGTCTTGTTAGCCGACTTCAGATGAATTTGGCATATGTGGGATCTAGGTATATTGTAACCACTTCTAGAAAGAAACAGTTTGGTTAGGTGACTTGTAGATGTTGTACGAACATGACAATGGTATTAAATAAGGCCTTGTCATGCCGAGAATATGCTGTAAAGTCAACAACTCAGGATATAATAAAGAACTAGTGTAAGTTGCCATAAACAGGGTGGGATGCGAGAGTGGTTCTCTGTCGCCCTCTGCTGTGCCACCGCCAAGTGCCATCTAAGTTAACTGCTGCGCCCTCCACCAGATGGTGTGGAGTGCCCGAGTTCAATAGGGCGTCTTGATGCATATGCGCCGCCGTGTACGGTGAGACAGAAGCTGTGCGCAGGCAGTTCGGGAGGAGAGCCGGGTTGGAGAGGTGTCTTAAGTTTCCATGCATGTGCGGAGGTGAAAGCAGCCTGCCAGTCTCACTGATCTCTACTCACTACTCAGTAGCTGGCCTTAACGGAGCCCTAGTGCAGCATAATATCTCCGTGTGTGTGACGGGCAAGTTGGACTCCAGCGTAGCATGGATGCACAACACGTGTGGCGCCATTTTGCTATGCTGGCAAAAAGGGGGCGCTCATATAGTCTTGTGTCTGGCGCAGTGTCAAGTGATTTCGGCCAACAGGAAACAGACAAGAAGCAGAAAGACCCACAGCGTACATTTATGATTCATGCCCACAAACCTGTAACGGAAATGCCTTAACTAGTCGCCGACCATTTATTCGGACCTCACGGGGACTGCGGAAATGTCCGAATAAACAGGTGTCCAAAAAAGCAGATTAGGAAAAAAAAAAAAAATGAGATCCTTTATTTTCACGCACTTATTCCGGCTCAGCAGTAGGCTTGAAGCAATTGTGAATGCGCCGTTGCAGGCTGTTCCGTTAAGCCTGAATCTCGGTGAGGGTCATACGGTCACTATAGGCGGCTGAAAGCACAGTCACCGTTTGTACACGCTCCGCATGTGACGGCAGCATAGCACATGGTGCGTCATCTTCCGACTCAGAGTCATCGTCCGGCGGTGCAGCAGAAACCTGATGAATGATCTCGCAGTCGTCGAGTTCTGCGCATGTCAGTACAGCAGTGTCAGCACCTGTGAAACTGTCAAATGAGACGGTGTCCGGAATCGCAATGCAACCACTGCGCAGGTCTCAGCAGAACATTTTCCACGTCAGTAGGGAGGACATCGGAAGGCAACAAATCTTGGGCCTCCCAGCACCCGCTTGCCGGCATTCCCCAGCGCAGTCTGCACAGGCACTGTCGGCACCATTAGACACTTGACGCAATGTTTCCGTATGCCGCGTTGGATCACCGGAACCTTGACACAGCACACAAAGCAAACACCACCATGCCGACACCAGTCGCACAAACGAAAAACGTGGCCTACTCACAGCGTCGTGCGCGAAGAAACAAATCGGCTGCTGGATTGTCTTGACATGGCTTACTAAGCTGAAACCGGAACTGCTGTACAGCCACTCTATCGAACCAGGCATAAACGATGATGATGAGCATGGATTTTCAGTAGCGCCACTTCGTAGGGCAGCAAGGAGGCTCCGTTCGAAACAAAAATGGCGTTCAGCAAGTCAAACCATGCACCGCTCAGAGTCGGCGCATGGTGCTCTCGATGGAGTTGGCTCAAGGAGTGTCCGAAAAATCAGACGAGAGGTTGCAAGGTGTCCGAACTTTCGGCAGTTGTTATACATTATGGTCTATGGGGAGAATGGCGGTGCCGCGAAGCAGACCGAATAACAGAGCATGTCCGAATTTTTGGAGTCCGGGAAATCAGTCGGCGACTGTATTTCCAAATTATATACCACACAAGTTAGTCAAAAATCTTGCTAAGCTTTAAAGGGGCCTTGAACTGAACCGCTCTTTATCGAAGTCAAGAAATGCATTTGAAGTTAAAATAGGCCATTTCAGAAATACCTTGACTCATAAAGTTCTTCGATGTGTTAAGCAGAAGTAGAGTTATTGGCAGTCAAAGAACCCGTTCGCAGTGCTTCTGTCCCTTCTTCAATGACTTGCACTCATATGCTCCAGTCTGGCCGTGCTACGTGGTGTGGACCGGCCTTGTCCTGCACCAGCTTGACAGACGGATAGTAGCGGCATCCAACTTGTACATTTTGAAGCACTATTCATAGCTCAGTACAATGCAAAATCTGCCAAGGCATCTAACCAGGAACAGCCAGGCGTGTGCTGGCAAGCGTGTGTGTGGTCTGACCTCAAGTTTAGTGTGGTTGTTCGAGGCTAGTTGAGCGTTCGAAAATAGTCGAAATTAGCGAGACTTGACAGCTGCAACACCAATAAGCACGGTGGCCAAAGTTTAACTTTTGCATGGGTGGCCGGAGTCTAGTGTGAGGTGACGATAGCCGGTTTCTTCCAGAATTACGCAATTACTTGGCGATTCCACAAGAGGTCAAACACGCCTGCCTGCGTGCATTTTTTTTTTTTTTTTTTTTTTTGTCATGTAGGAATATTCAAACTGCACGAAACTGAAAATTTTATTCCTGAAAAGCGTTCCCAGCAAGCCAGAAGTTATTTCGAGGTGGCAGCGTGAGCGTCCTTCGATTGCTTACCACACTATTTTTCTATTTCACGGCCGAATTAAATGCAAACTAACATTGTGTCGAACACCTTTTCTGCCCATTTTAATATGCTTCACACTAAATCAGTTCCATGCATTTTTTGATGCTGTCCACCATCTCAAAAAAAGTTTAAAAAATTCCACACATGGCCCAGTGCAGAAAAATTTTGTAACTTTGATGCATCTTGGCACGTTTTCTATTTCACACAGAAACTTGAAAAAAAGTGTCAAACATAGAAAGTTCTCTTTGCAACATTTGTGCAAAATAATATCTTCCTCAGTGAAACGCAAGAGAAGCAAGAAATAGTTAAATAAACAAGGTACTTTAAAGAATTTCTTTAAAAAAAATTAAGTAAAATATACTCCGGTTCCAATTAAAAAAAAAATTTGGATGGAAGTCTGCTTATGTCAGGCAAAACAAAGGTACAATATTATGTTTCCTTATTTGCTTTATTCACAACAAACTAAAGTTGCCCGCGTTGAGCCTGCTGGCTTTAGTGCCGCCGCGACTCATTCCGGTTTGCTAACATTTACTCTCTTTTAAAAAAAGAAAAGCCACCAGTTACTACGATTCGGATGTACTACTATTGAATGAATGGGTTAGTTCTTGAAGGAAAGAATTGTCCCAAAGAGGCTACAAGGCTGTGTGAATTCAAAATCTTAAGACTTCTTTTAACTGCACGAAAAAACGAGGACACACAAAAGAAACACACCACACCACAAGCGCAGACTGTCAACTGTCTATTTTTGGTAAGCAAGCAACATACATACCGTATTTACACGATTGTAAGTCGACTCGAATGTAAGTCGACCCCCCCATATTGCTTGACCGAAAAAAAAAAAAAATCAGAGAGCATACCCGAGGGCGCATTCGATAACGAAAATTTATTAGTAGCTGACATGGTCACTGGACTACTAGTCTTCACTAGTGCTGCCATCGTCATCGTTGCTGCGGTCCCACAGCGCGTCGTGGTCCAGCGAAATTTCAAATTTGGCAAACGACCGCACCAGGACATCTTGCAGAACAGCAGCCCACGCCAAATGCACCCAGCCACACGCAGCCGTCAGGGAGGCTCTTTTTACAGGTCCGGTTGGCGTAATTTCGCAGTCTTCTGCCGCCAGCCACTCGTTGTACTCACGGCGGAGCAGAACCTTAAAATTAAGGCGAAGGTCCGGGCTTGTTTCATGACCACGTCGCACTTCACTGGCAGGGACCGATCACGCATTTCAGCGACGTACGCCGCAAGCTTAGCCTACAGCTCTGGAAAGCGTCCAGATTTCGGCACGTGGGAAATTTCTCACTTGCCATCACACATTTCGCTTCGCTGCAGTCGCCACTCTCGCACCACCCGTTTAGAAACATCGAAATTGCGGCCCGCTGCGCAGTGATTTGTTTCTTCGGCGTAAAGGATGGCAGCCCTCTTGAACGCTGCTGTGAACGAGTGCCGAACGACTTGTGGGCCTGGAGCACTCATGACGACTGGGGAAGCATAGAAGTAGCACGTAGCCGGCAGTCAAGTGGAACGCGTCAAACCAATACCAATGCCTTTAAACCACGACCGACTCGTAATAAAGCCGGTCGTGCTTTAAACAGAGAAAGAGAAACCAGCGAGCGGTGTCTGCTCTTCCATGAACTACCGATACTCCCCGCAAGCGCCGCCGTTCTGAGGGTGCCGCCGCAAATTGGAACAGCCGCGCTTCCATCAACTATCGACCCCCCCCCCCCATGAGTGTTGCATGCACTGTAAGACTCAAAAATGTTCAAAAACCCTTCCGAAAAGCGAACAAACACGCGGGATAGCGAAAAGATACGGGTAGGGCCATAGAGCAAACATAAAATTGTAACTACGTTGCAGCTCCCGTTGGTATCGCTTTCTTTGGCGGGGCCATGTTTCGGTTTCGATTGTAAGTCGACCCCCCAACTTCAGACTTTCAAATTTAAAAAAAGGGGTCGACTTACAATCGTGTAAATACGGTATATTTCATTCAGGAACCTGTACACGTGCCCGCATTGTCACTCTCGCATGTGTTGGTAAATATAAAAACATAAAAATTATCTGCTGGGTAACTGTGTAGACCAAGGTTGCGACAAGCAATCACCAAAATAACTATGAGCCATTCTTACAGTATCATCAAAAGAGAGAGAGATCACATAAGAAACAAGAGAGCACAGGAAGACAAAACAGGAAAAGACTGCGAGCATGGGAAGGAAATGGTTATGGCACTTAACAAGAAACCAGTGTAAAGGCAAAGGATGACGGTATAAAATCATTCAAAGAAAGCAAAAAGGAAAAAAAGAACATAACAAACGGGGAATATCACACCAAACAACAAATGTGCCAAGGACGTCATGGAAGCCTAAAGGTTCAAAATACGGCTTACTGAGAACAACCATAGAAGTGGGGCTGGTGGCGATGGAATTTACAAGCCTGGCTATGAAAAGAGTGAAACCTGGTGAAAAACTAACACTCGGCCGCAGTCACAGCACAAAACATCTACAACAAACAAACCAAAAGACAAAAACAAAAAAAACAAAGAACAGTCATTTCCACATTTGTTGATCGGTGTGATATTCCCTGTCTGTTATGTTGTTTTTTTTGCATTCCATTTGACATTCCTATGGAAACATACCCTTATCTTTTTGCCAAGGGATGGACACAAAAGGCCAATCTCTGAACAAAGTCACCAGGTTGGGTGGAGCGTCTTTGCCAGATGAGCTCTAAAAGATGCTCGAGAAGGAGTCGAAGTATAGTTTTGAACCTCGACTGGAACTTCATCAGCAGCTAGCTATGGCACGTAGCTTGGGAGACAAGGCTAGCGACAACGCAAGAAGCCATGTTGTAGCAGAGAGTGTCGAATGTGCCATTAACAACTTCAAGGAAGCCCCGCAAATGCAAACCTCTTGTTGTGCGAGCAGCACTCATTTTGGATGCAGGCTGTAAATCTTTGACAGGACAATGGCACTTTTGAGTTGAGCTGCTTTGAACATCTGGAACGTCTCATGGATAGAATGCGTCATGAACCGCTTTGAGACATACTCTCTCTGGCCATTCATGATGACTGACAATGCTCATCTTGTTCACGCTCTGCCGAGAGCACCTGAGTTCGTCCTTGGTGAAGTAGTCGAGCGCAGCTTGTACATCTGATGGGCTTAACCTTGACCTTGTGCACAGATCAAAATCTGACCACATTCCATGCTTCTCGCTCACACTTCAGGCCTTTCTAAGCATGTACATTGTGACAGCTGGGATTCTTAAATGCATTTGTTTTCAACATCTGGTGGCACGATGGTTAAGACACGAAGGTGCTCTCGATACGACCTTGAAGCCTCATACACTTGCTTCAAGCTGTTCAACCGACCAGCGCATACACAAAATTCTGTCACGGACTGTTCAGGTTGTTGGATCTGGAGGACAATCCCAATTGCTGTCCCCCAGATATTTGGACCTTGCCGTTGGGTGCGGGAGTTGGCCAAGGTTGAGGAGGACTTTGGGATGAAAACTGGAGGTTTATTTACATTATTTACAGTGAGAATACAAAGAAATTAACAGTCATATAAAGTCATTACGGGCCGGCAGCAACTTGGATGCTGCGGCCCGTGGCAAGAAGCTCGAAAGAGATGAATGAAGGAATGCTCTCTTGCTGCTCCCGGTCTCTGGCTTTTAAGCCCTTCGGTGTCTCGAAGTCACGTCACGTTCGGCCAATCGGCGAGCCCGCTCAGATGTCGTCATTTTCGGCCACTGGTAGGCGCCCGTGCGATTGTGTCGCACCCGGCGCCGAGGGTCGCTCCTTGGGCCCCAATTGTCTGAGTGCTTACTTCTCTCTGCGGTATTTCCAACCCGGTCTGCAACTGCCTTCACAAAGGCGGATGGGGGGATTGCTGTCAGGGCTTCACGGTGCATTACAGCAGTCTTGCCTCGGGACCCACGTTACCTGGAACTGTGCCAGGCTCCCGCTACACTTTCGGGAAGAGTCAAGCAGTGAATAGCTCCATCTGCAACGCACAAAGTGGGGGACGCCAACTCGTTTGCATTTGCCACGCCTCGGGAACGGGGTAGATGTGCTTCTGCGCTCCTTAATTAGCTGTGGCACGATTCGATGCGGTCTGGTGAACTCGAAGGAGGCTCAGGAAAAGGTCCCATATCTAACTGCTCCTCCTCGCCCCGGAAGTTCGGAATGGCCGGTGAAATCAATTCGCTGGCCATGAGGAACGCTGAAAGAACCTGCAGGGTACTGGTGTCGAGCCTCGTTTGACGAACTTCGGGATCCTGGGCCCTGGAGAACGTACGTCAAACAAACAAAACAACACAGCGCTGCACCACGTGTAAGCACAGGCTCTTCACCCCTGACTCGCCAGGCTATTACTGAGTCAAAATGAACCCTGATCTTTTATTTCTCCAATTTTGACAAAGCAGTTCCAACCACCTTTCCAAACCGCTATCCAGTTCTCCTCGAATGCTGACAAGGCCAGAGGGACGTTGTGGCAAAACAAAGGGCCGTTGTCATTGCAAACAAAAAATGAAAACAGCCGAACGTAACTTAAGTGGCCTAACTACAGGAACAGCATGTTTCCAACCTATCGCAGTGGCATACTTATCGCACGTATTGGGGCCACTGAACAGTCTGGTCAACTCTACAAGTACGTAATCACAAGCGCGCTAGCTTTCTGGTCACTATTCAGAATGCGTACTTGCGTCGTAGGCAAACGTTTCATTATGCTTACTCACGTTTCTTCCTTTAGTCCCTACAGGACAAGTAACCTAAACAAGAACCTAATTTGCGTAACTTACGCACTCCGCAGAACCCTTTTAAAAAAAAAATGCGTCTTCTAATAACTCGTTCCACGCATTCCTAGCTAGGCTAGGCATAAACTATGAGGGGCAGGAAGTCATCAAAGTCGACCTGCCGCGAAGCGTGCGGAACCGACTAATAATCCCACCACTACCTCAAAACATGCACCCAATCCATCACAAGGAACGCAGAGAGAAACGGGCTGAGGCTCTTGAGAAGCGTTTCAAAAACTCGAAGGACGTGCTCTACGTTGATGCTGCAGACTATAGCAACGGCCGCATGGCCCTAGCTGTAGCGAGCGCTGAAACGAGATTGTTAACCAGTGGCACAGTTCCAACGGATTGCTCTCAGATTGGAGAAGAATCTGCCATAGCACTTGCAATTGCAAGTACTTCAGCCAAAATTATAGTCAGCGACTCTAAGGTTGCGGTGATGAACTTTGCCAGAGGCAGAATTTCTCCAGAGGCGAACAGAATCCTGCAGACCTGCACAGATAGCAGGAAAATTGAAATAATCTGGGCACCTGCGCACGCCTCCCTCACTGGGAACGAGGCAGCCCACGAATTAGCTCGAGGACTTACATTCCGAGCTGGTGGGCTAGCCGAAGGCTTCACGGGGCGGGACCGCTTAGTGTGTTACAGAGAGATCACACAACACTACAGACTAGGGCGGGTTAAATATCCTCCGGCTGATATATCCTTAAACAAGAGCCAGGCCTCCACTTGGCGTCGCCTGCAAACCAAGTCGTTTCCAAGCCCGGTGTCGTGCAGCCTCTACTACCCGGGTCACTACTCCAGCCAGTGTAAGCTATGTAAAGCCAGGGCTAATCTTAATCACATTCTGTGGGAATGCCCACAGGCTACCTCTGAGAGAAGAATAAAGTCTTTAGAGCAATGGGAGACCTTATTACTCAGCTCCAATCCGGAGATTCAACTGAAGACCGTCCGACTGGCCGAAACCGCCGCTAGGGCCCAAGGACTCCTGGCCGTCGTCTAGGTGGGAAGGCTTAAAGCCTTCCCTACATCTGTTGGACAAATAAAGTTTTACAATCCAATCTAATCCACGCATGCTTATCAGAGAAGTCAGAATACGGCTGCCCTCTACACACGTGAGCAACCCAGTCATAAATCTGCTTCCTTCCGTCCACACAGGACACGCGCTAATGGAACTAAGAACGCTTCTCAGTGCAAATGATGCACTAACTGAAAATCTACGCGCTTAACCTTAGAAAATAAAAAATCACATAAAAAAAGAAGATTAACTAATACACACGCACGTTGCGATAGGCCTCTCAACGATAACCTTGACACTCAGGTTACTCATACACACACAAAAAAAAAAGCCGATCTACTCATTAATTAACACCTCGCGAGACTAAATGTTTACTTAAAACACCTCTTTCAACTTTTCGGAGCTTCTCAAAACAAACAAACAGAGCTCATACCTTACTTCTTGAAAGGAATACTAGCCTCAAATCGCGAGTTTTCAAAATGCTCAAAAAAAAAAAACACGTGTCACTTCTAAGGAAGCTCTTTTGGCCTCCTGTTCCAAATGTTTACGACTGACTCATACTTTTGAGCCGTACTCGAGGTGGTCGCGGTTCGAAAGCTACACTGGCTATCCAGGAAGAACAAAAGGGCTGACTCACTATCAGCTCCTCCAAGACGTTAGTCTCCTGCCAATTTGCGTCCTGGCGCCCCTCTTTCATCACGAACTTGATTGACCGCGTCGCTACTCCCCATCACTTCGTTTCGTCTTGCCACCTTGCGCTCCCTCGCCCTACACGCTGAACTTCGAAAAGAATGACGGGAATTTAACTGCCCCGTGCCCTTTGTCCGCGTCCATGCAGAACATGCTTCTCGGTCTCTATTTGACCGGTGGCTCGAATATCTTGGATGAGTCAACATCGTCAACGGCGACCGCACCTTTCTTTTCCTCGCGCCCTACCGTTTTGGGTCTCTCGCCGTCTTTGGCTGCGCTACATTAGTCACCGTCTTTCGGTCTTTATCACGCTTCTTCTTACGGCGCTTTCTCTTTGAAGTCTCTTTCATGCTGTCCTCTGGCGCCTCGTGCTGGCCGGTACACATCTCGTCGGCCGGGATCGGTCCCCTACCCGCACAGTCTGAGTGATTTTCCTTTAAATCATACAGTTGGCATGCATACAGCAGGCATACAGCAGGCAAATCATACAGCAGGCATACAGTTGTAGGAGTTGTCGGACGATCTCGCCGCTGCCACCATTGGTAAGGGTTGAAGGTCATTAGAGAGGAACTTGGGAGGAACTAGGTGAACAGGGTTTATTTACAGTATTTACATTTTAAACAAGTAATACATTTACACAGTCTAGCGTGACTCCCAAATGGTGCACGCAAGACGAGCATACAGCACACAGCTTACGAGCACGATCACAGAGCACAACGACGAGCACACTCTAGTAGCCGACAACAGCTGCTTATAAACACTCCATTGGTCTTTAGTTCCCTAGGTGAGGGAAACGGCTGTCCAATCGGACTGTCCATAGTCGTTGGGGCGTAGTCGACCCGACTTGGAGGAGGAGGGCTCACACACTTTGGATTCCCAGAACCCGATTTGAACGCGTCCCCGTAGCCAGTTGGTCACGCCTGATCCCAACCGGCGCATCTAAATTCTGGCCTCCGCCGCTGTGCATTGTCTGGCGTCTTCAAAGGCCCGTGAGTAGGCACCGCAAGGCATCTCCTTCCAGGAAATCCCCCTGCTTCAGTCGAACCGTGAAGGCGTTGGCGATTTCACTAACAATAGTTGGTCCGCTGATCGCGTTTAGTCATAGCGGCGCCGAGGGGTTGTTGACGCGGCACCTCGTGGTCCCTACGAAACGAGTCTTCGCGGCAGGTGTTGAAGGCTTCCATGGTATCTTCGGGGAAGCTCGCCACGCTCGCAGCCACAGCTGGCTGAGAAAACGTTGAATGTTGGCAGACTGATGAACTGCATGTAAATACTGTAAATAAACCCTTATTCCTCGTTCTCGATGAGAAGCAGTCGTTCCCTTCATCAACGTCCTCAGCGTGGATAAGTTGGACGACGGCATGGGCCAGCTACCTTCTAATTCATGCCGGACTCCAATCTTGACAACGGGTTACGAGCGATGGGATTGAGACCCCAATCCTGACAAGGTGTACTGACGCTTGCATATGTAGCGCTTAAAGTTGAGTTCATCACCAGGACGCTTTCAATCTCAACCCCTTTTCTCTTTCCGTAAGATTGTCTGCTGCATTTGTGAATGGAAAATGGTGGCTGCGATGGTGAAACATCACAACAAAGGGGGACATACTTGTTCAAGTCGTCAATCGCTTCTCTTCTGAAGGAATGCCTTGTCTGCTTCATCACGAGTGTCAATAGATGAAGACAGGATTTGCTGGAGGAGTGTAAAGCAGTGCTGGCAGACCTGGTTGGTGTATGCGAATGTCCTCATCCTCTGCCAGTAGCTTCCACAAGGAAGCAACTGCTGTGTTTTTGCAGTGGAAATCTTCTTTCTTCGCAATCTTCGGCACAGAATACTCGAACCGAGCTATGAAATGCATGCATCGGATATAGTGAACAGCTAGATCAAGTCGAAACGTTTATACTGAACAGCACCGCACCCTCTCTGTCGCTTGTTCTCCACCGCTGTCGGGACTGCCTCCAGAATGCCTCACAGTTTCGTGTTTTATGAACAAGGCCATTCAAAGCTTCTCACTGTGAAAATGTGTGGGCCATGCTCGTTATCGAAGGACAATGTCCGTCTGGCGCCACCAGTGATCTCTGTTGTTCTCAGCCCAGGAAAGTGCATCAGCAACGTGCTGACAAAACATAAATTAGGCAACTTTGGCAGCCCTTGGCTCAGTCATTCCGTACTGCACTTTTCCGGACAGCTGGAATGCAGAGGCGAAGGTCGAAGTAAGACAGGAAGACATCTGTGAGCGACGCGAAAAAAATGTGATAACAGGAAACTAAATAAATGGCTCAGGAAATGATTCAGATATGCTTTTGGAAAGGCACAGTGTGAGTCGCACGCGGTGGTGCCGAAGAACGTTGTAATATCCATTGCCCATGGGGAATGGAGAGCAGGCAGTGAAGTAGCACCTCCAAATGGCGCATCTGTTTGTTATGTAAGCGCTCCATCGCTTACGGGTCAGCCTGCCTTGGTGCCGCTTACGGATTAGCCTGCCTTGGCACTGCCTACAGATGATTTACTGTGTGCACCAGATGGGTTTTCGCAAAGTCAGCCACAGCATGCATTCACAGTGTCTGACATGCTGTTGAAAAGTGAATAATAGAGACATAAGTGCGATGCCCACAGAGGTTGTAGGCTTCAAACTCAGTACGTGTTAGCACTTTAGACGGTGGCAGCCCCCCACCCTCACGCATCCTGGACACAAATAAAATCTGACAATACATCTTTGTTGAAAACGAGCTGCCAGAGTGAAGTTCTGATGCAGCAAAGAAATTAAAACCAGATTTGCGTACAATGCAAACTGATATAACCAGCAAAGGTACTGAAGCCAGCATACTCAACGTGGGCCACCATGGCCCACCCCTCTTTTTTTTTGTGCGTGTGAATAAAGCAAATGAGCAAACATAACATAGCACCCATGTTTTGCCCAACATAGGGGGACTTACATCCAAAATTCTTTTCAGAAATTGGAACCAGTTTTTTTTTTTTTTTTTTTTTTCATAATGAGTTTTTTTGTAGAAGCTTGTTTATTTAACTACTTTTTCTTCTCTCGTGTTTCACGTAGGAAGATAATATTTTGTATAAATGTTGCAAGTAGAACATGATATGTTTGACACTTTTTTCAAGTTTCTGTGTGAAATAGAAAGTGTGCCAAGATGCATCAAAGTTGCAAAATGTTTCTTATTTGGGCCATGTTTGGAATTTCTCTACATTTTTTTAGTTTGTGGACAGCATAAAAAAATATGCATGGTACTAATTTACTGTGAAGCGTATTAAAATGAGCAGAAAAGGTTTTCAACATAACGTTTTAGTTCGCACTTAGTTCGGCCGTGAAATCGGAAAATATTGTAACCAATAAGACGACACTTGCGATGTCACCTTGAAATATTTTTTTCGTTTGCTGGGAATGCTTTTCGGGAATAATATATATTTCGTTCCATGCAGTTTCAATATTTCTACTTGACATATAGAAAGCCAGACAAAACAAGTATATCAAGCACAAATGCATGTTTGATCTCTCGTGGAATTACCCTATTATCGGAATTTTAAAGCAGATTTTCGCCTACTTCAGTGTGGTTATTAAACTGCATCAATAAATATGCACAGTAGCAGTAGCAAGAGGCACTGATCCAAACATCCTTGTTGATTGACGTCAGCTATTGGCCAATAGCAGCCATGCACCGTAATATGCTATATTACAAAATAAAGAGTCCATTTGAGGAAAAAGTGACTTCAAGCTCCGCTTACAAGCTCCACATATTCTGTCTGCTGTCTGTTTTTTTACCAAGCCTGAGGGGTGGTTCGAGCCCCTTTAAGACAAGTCAGCTTATTAAGGCAAGTTCCTAAAGCATGCCAAATCGGTGTTGTCAATGTTGCTGAAAAAGTTACTGTGATCTAAAAAGTTGAATTAGCGATGCAAAAAGTGCAAACTCGGTATACTATAGTCATACAGTTTATCTTTTCCTGCTACAATCAAACACAATCAGTTACAGAGTTGCTTGATAGGGCTAACCTTCCGACACTTACTGAGCGCCGGAGACTTGCTAGACTAAAATTCATGTTCCACTTAAAAACGCGAAGCCTAAACGTGGATCCTGGCCTGTACTTACGACTTCCTGGCAGAATATCACCAAGGATTAATCACAGCTATGCTTTCATGCCTTATTCCTCCAGAGTTGATGTCTTTAAGCATTCTTTTTTGGTTAAAACAATTGTTGACTGGAACAAACTTAATTATGAGGTTTTTGGAAATGTTAACTCTGTGGTTTCCTTTGAGATAAATTTGGAAATGTTTTACTAAACGTAAGTGTATACATGCCTTGTACTTATATATGCCATGTATATATATGCTATATATGCCATGGACTTACCGCAAGTGTAGGCCAAGCAAAAAAAGTCAGGACAGCGTTCACAAAGTATTTAATATGAACATGCCGAGCTCACTCTACATCGTCATTGCTGCTAGCCTCGTCCCTATAGCTCGGACCACACGTAAGCTTGCGGACGCGCGCCCATGCATATGCAGACAGTGCAGCATCGCACGTGTTGAAATGCGGCGCGATGTCGGTGAACAGCACTTTGTTTTTGCGCGCTTATCGATTGCGCCACACGCAATTAGCCTAGGCTGGGCAGACTTCGTCAGTCACATGAAGTCGACCCGGCCTAGGGCAATCGTATGCGGCCCAACTGAAAGTGTGCTCTGAACGATCCTTGATCACGCCCCAATCGTGGCGCAGTAAATACTCACTTGAAGCTTTACACAAAGTATTTATTTATTTTTTGGGGCTGAAAGTACTGCAGCAGTGTAGCCTGCTTCTTATTGGCAGCCACGTGCTTAAACCCGGAGTCCTCAACATAGTTTAAACGATCCTCAAGCGATAGGCCGGTGCCCTCTATTGCACCGCAGTAGTGGCATAGAACATAGAAGGGCCAAAGCAGCTACAGCTTCAGTTGAAGTCAGGAGCGGGGCAGCATCAGCGCTTGCGGGAGCAACCGCGGTAGCGACCTTATTTGGCCGCTACTTCTGCTGCAATCTCCACGCCCATCAGTCGAAGCATTTTGAAACACTGTCAATAACAATGTATTAGTGGCATCTGCCAAGGCGTCTATAAGTGAGCCTAGTGCAACGTTCTTAGATTCCTTTCAGTTTGCAAGCACTCCTGAGCTGCGCGTGAGGTGACCCCCTTCCATTTCCATTCACCACGCGGCTCTGCAGTCGCCGTCAGCCCGAAGCACTCGTGCTCGGCAGCTGTTAGGAGAGCCTTCGCCGCCAGCCTTTTTCTGAGCTGTCACGTTAAAACTTCGGTCTAATGATTAAAGAATTGTTTGGCTTGAGTGGTAAGGGTGAGATAAAGAGCAGCCTAATCAGGGTGTCTACCAACCGGGAAAACCGGGAATTCTTGGGGATATCGAATAGTCTGGTAATACTCAGGGAAAACTCGGGGAATTTGTGCTTCTATCAAAGAAAATTAGCTCTAATTTTATTGAAAGCGAACGAAATTTGCGGCAATGCTGGCTGGAGTAACAATGAGGAGTTGTAACAAATCTACTTTGTCGCCGTGTCGTCGGCTAGAAGAGTTGCCAGTGTAAAGTTGACAACCGACTTTCCGGACGCCCGATAATTTGGGCAGCTTCGCGGCACCACCAAGAACCCCATAGAGTCAATGTATAAGAACATCTGAAATTTCGGACGTAAGAACCCTTCACCGTCCGATTTTTCAGACATTGTGCCGTCACCGCAGGTCCAAAATGGCATTAATCAAACAAAGCCACCACCACTGCCATGTTGATTACCTCGCCGCCTCAAACGGTTGCTCTCGCACGGAGATCCGCTTGCAGCCGTAAGTTCCACCACTGCGGCAGCGCTAAGCT
The DNA here is from genome assembly GCF_023375885.2 of Dermacentor andersoni. NCBI lineage: Eukaryota > Metazoa > Arthropoda > Arachnida > Ixodida > Ixodidae > Dermacentor > Dermacentor andersoni. The sequence goes on from NC_092823.1 coordinate 140,571,850, forward strand.
TAGCTGCTTCGACGTTCGCTGTTAAGCGTCTTGCCGTCTGGTGCCGGGTTTTTCATTGAAAGAATTCGCCACTGTCAGCAATGCGACTCCGCCTTTGTGGTCCTCGCTATTAGCTTCGAAGCTCGAAAAGCATGGCGCTTTGCATAATGCTGGTTTCTGAAAGTTATCTTCGCCTTAGTACAGTAATGTTACGTGATGAAGCATCGAAAGTATTGCTGTGAAGCATAACAAGCGTGGGAAGAGGCAATTGACTCGGGACGCACTATGTATTCCTAAATTATGCACGCGTGCATTCGCCATCTCTAGTCACAGTACGAGCACCGATATGGCTAATAAGTGTACTGGCAGGCATTCATAGCTTTTTCGGATGTGCTTGTGGCGATTTGAGCCCTTAAGGTTAGTAAAAGACATGCGTTCATTTTGTCGAACTGCCTGATTTTTCGGATGTTCTTGCGGCCCGGCCCCTAGGGAGTACTAAAAATGTATGTTGACTGTACAACCTGGTGCAACTGAGCAAGAGGATGGTTAAAAAGGTTCGTGAAGTGAATGTGCATTGGAAGGAAGACAGGAACAGAAAGGACCTATTTGACGTAGTAGTTCTGCGGAAACCCACAAGGTGGAGAGAATTCATCCCGGACCAGGACGAATTTTTCTTAACTTTGAGGCTTTTCTTTCGAGGAACCCGTGTGGGTTTCCTTTGTAGCAATTGCTACAAATGGGTGGCTGTCTGATTTTCCCTTTATTAAGAAAGGACCTATGCATTGAGGAATGAACGGGAAAGGAAGCATGCTGCCGCCATTTTGAAGGAGCTTGAGCTCAAAAAACATGGCTAATGCCGAGATGCAGGTGTCCCTAATCCAAACCAAAATAAACTCTTTCAAGCAGTGAAGCGCAACACTGAGGCGCTGTACGCGGGCTGAGAGCATGTCTGGGCAGTTGAGAGTGACAACAGCTGTTGAGAGAGAATCTCACTTGTGACAGAGTTTGGGTCTCATACCACTATCAATTGATAGAAATAGATCATATTCGATTGCTTCTGTATGCATCTCCTTTTTATTAGTATTTGAGAACGTTCGACTCGATTCACAATAGGTTTTATCATTTCTTTCTTTCGCAGGTATTTTATTTGCTGAGCATTTCATTAGCCCCCCCTCCCTTTTTTGTTATTCTTATTGAATAAAATAAGCACTGCTCCTTATTATAAAAAGTGGATTAAGCTTCTTCTTCTTTTTTTTTTTTAGCATGCTTACTAGAGAGTGACAGCATCGAGCGACATGATATCAGCCCGCCTTGACATAAAACAGTTTTGTGTCACTCAGGAAATTTTGTAAAGTTGCTAAGGGAAAATCTGGAAAACTCTGGGAATTTGGAAGTGTCAACTTGGTAGACACCCTGGTTATGCAAGATCTCGAAGAACTGATCATTTAATTTCTTCGTGCTTCGTTTATTGCACGCACTTCCAATGTTGACCCTGAACACTTTAGTATTTGTTAGAGTAATGCTTACTTGCAAGAATGCACAAAACAATATAGAAAAGCTCTAATTAGCTATGTTCCGTTCCGTTTCTCGACCACACTCACGAAATTCCGCGCTCTTATGTCGACGCATGCAGCAGTGCACAGACTAGAGCAGGGTTTTGCATGTAAATTTTTTAATGCTAATTTCAGTCAACACAAACAAGCATTAAATGAAGACAAACTTAGTCGAAAGCATGGAGGGATTAGCTACAGATGAAGAGCTTTTTTCAGCACAATGTATTGACGGACTAGTTGGTGCGAATCCATAATTACCTTGTTTAGCGCAAAACAACGGACACAAGAAAGACGACAAACGACCCTGGTGATCGGATGTTGCTGGTTTCTGCACATCGTGCTCACTGCGCATGTTCTTCTAGAATCTGCTCTTTATATAGGAGTGACTCAATAAAATGATGTCAGTTGAAGTAGCACCTTGTCCTGGGGTCGTCTTTCTTGTGTCCGTTGTTTTGCGCTAAACAAAGTAATTATGGAAGAGCTTTTTTATTTGCAATGGCGGCCTTTCCTGTTTTCCAGCCAGCGATTCATGTCTCGCATAAAAATGCATGTGAGTCACAATTACAAAATGCAGTACCTGGCATGTAAAAGTGGCCATATGCTCTGCACATCCATCTTGAGAAAGGTATAGCAATTCCAGCTCGTCTAGCACGTCCCAAAAATATCCCTCAAAGCAGGAGCTTCTTTTAAGGAAATGGAAACTGCTTTGTTTGCAGTATTTGTAATTTGTAGTATGTTTTTGATGGGATGCTTTAGGCACCCTTGCTTGAAGTGCTTGTGCACTGTAAGGTATGAGTCACTGACAACAACTGGCACTGGAGAACTCATATCTTCCATACAGGAAGGGCAAGTTGTGCTCTTGGAGAATTTGTGCACCACATAAGCTAAAAAGTACTATGAGATGCTATCATCCACTTCTCCCTTAGAGTAAATGTGGTCACTGTCACTGTCTTTGGGTGATTCAGCTTCAGAAGTTTAACTCAAGCATTCTGGACTCGATCCATTCGTGCAGGCGAGCTTGCTTCCAACGGTGTGCTTCTCTCGATTTCTTCAGTGTGTCTTGGTTAACCGTGGTTATTATGGCTGATAGTGTCCATATCTGTATTTTGACCGCACAAGCACAGCACTCGGTGCACCCTCCACACTTTCATGCAGACCTTTCTTTAGAGGTGTGTAGAGACTAAGCAGTCGGAATATTTGAGCGAAGTTCACACGTGAGAAAGTACAGCTTGCTACTTCGATCAGACCCGCCGTGGTCGCTCAGTGGCTATGGTGTTGGGCTGCTGAGCACGAGGTCGCGGGATTGAATCCCGGCCACGGCGGCCGCATCTCGATGGGGGCGAAATGCGAAAACACCCGTGTACTTAGATTTAGGTGCACGTTAAAGAACCCCAGGTAGTCGAAATTCCCGGAGTCCTCCACTACGGCATGCCTCATAATCAGAAAGTGGTTTTGGCATGTAAAACCCCATAATTAAATTAATTACTTCGATCAGGTGGCGGTGACAATGGGAAGGGACTGCGCCGATCGCGCAAACAGCATTACGAGCACCATCCCGCACGGCAGGAACCAGATAAGCGACATTCCAGGCATCGCAGCTTTAAACTGAAAGGAATCTAAAAACGTTGGCCTAATGAGCGCGCGCTGTCGTGCATTGTTGGGGATGCAAACCGCCACTTACCGCCAGTCATCGCCAGGCGCGGCAGGTGCAGAGTGTGGCCCCGAGGAAGAGTCAGTACGACAAATGCAATGCGTTGTTGACATTGTCAAACTGGCCAAGGCACTGGGTGCGCATGCCACTACGTTCAAATGGCACCGTCGGCGCGATCAGTGTGTGCTGCTATAGTGCGCAGCAGTCGGGAACGCCCATCGCGCCCCCACTATCTTTGAGGGTGTTGCGGAAAAGCTCACCGCCTGTCAATAGAGCACATGTTGTCTAGGGTGGCGGAGTTCAATATATCCATTTCGCGTCCAACCCCGTTCAAAATAAAGAATAAAAAATGCATGCGATTTTCCAGGTGATATAGAAAGTGTCCGATATACGCAATAATTCAATGTATCCGTGTTTGATATATCGAGGTTTGACTGTATATAAAATATTCACCATGATAATCTCCAATAGAATAAGGGCAACACTGGACTTTAATCAACCAAGGGAACAGGCAGGTTTCAGAAAGGGATACTCTACAGTGGATCACATCCATGTCATCAATCAGGTAATCGAGAAATTTGCTGAGTACAATGAGCCTCTCTATATGGCTTTCATAGATTACGGAAATGCATTTGATTCAGTAGAGATACCAGCAGTCATAGAGGCATTACGTAATCAAGGACTACAGGCCACTCACGTAAATATCTAGGAAAGTATCTACAGAAATTCTACAGCTACCTTAATTCTCCACTAGAAAAGTAGGACGATACCTATAAAGAAAGGGGCCATACAAGAAGACACAATCTTTCCAATGCTATTCACTGCGTGCTTCTAAGAAGTAGCTATTAAACTAGGAAGGCTTAGGAGTAAGGATCAACAGTGAATATCTCGACAACCTTCGATTTGCGATGACATTGTCCTGTTCAGCAACACTGGGGACAAGTTACAACAAATGATTCAGGACCTCAACACAGAGAAAGTATAGACCGTTTTTTCGTAGGCACCGCCATATTGTGAACTCAGTGGCACCGCCTATGAGCAGCGCCTTACTGGCTTGGGTGAAAGCGGTCTTTTGCATGGCAGGTATACACTCGGCGGTAGGTTCTGACGTTTGTTTTCGCAGCCGTGCGGCCTGTTTAGTATGATGTGCATCTTCTACGTGGTAAACGGTTCTGTGAGATGTGCTGAAGTGGCCGGAATTTCTGCTGACGTTGAGGTGGACGGAACACGCAGCGCTATGGTGTGCGCACATATTTGAGCCTACAATCAGCCTCGGAGATCGTTTGTGTATTTCTGAATGTTCCAGTCACTAATGTGACCTTATTGCTGTATTATCCTCTATTTCTAAGCTGCGGTTTAGGAGCCATGAAACATACATGACGATCGTAACAGCGTGGGTACCGTTCTGCTACGATAGGAGCTGTGTTGTTATACTTTGACAAGCATTCAAACTGTTCGCTGCAGGTTACATTGCGTGACTACTTGGTTGGGTGGATGAGGTTTCCACCCCCGAATAAAATAGTTTTGGCTAGTAATAGCAGCATACCTTACAGTCTGAATTAAGCTTGTCCATCAAAGCGACCGTTTACGAACTTCGCCAGCGTCCTAAGCAGTAGTAGGTGCTGGATTACAGATATGTTTGTTCTATACAGTGCATGGTCCAAGCATACGGCATCAGCGGTTATATATTTATAAACGTTGTGCGGCGTTCACCCGTTTTCTCTTGCTTTTTTAGAGAAAGAGGATGATAACTGATCTTTCTTTTTTTGTATGCGTTTGTTCAATTTTCTACGACACGCTCACACGTATTACGGAACTTTTGTGCTCAAAAATTGCCATTGCATTCTTTTTATGCGAACCCTCTCATATATTATGGCTGTATACAGGCCAAAAAGGCAATGCCGAAGCACACGGCCTATATATGTATCGTGCTGGCTCACCAACCGCAGTGATCGCTGTGTTGAGCAGCGCCATGGGCCTCATGCAGCAAGGCTAGCGTAGACATATGGTAATTTCAAGCATACTAGACTTTAAATGCTTGAGAACGATACCAGTGTATCACAAATATTTGATAGCGCCTGCCGCTCAGATGTTTCGTGGTTGCCTTAGGTTGGCCGTGCACGAGCATGCACTCTTATGTTTTATGTTTTACTCCCTATGCCAATCGATCAGACAGTGAGCTGATTTACAACTTAATGCTGGTAATACAGAGACGCCAATTTTCTTTGTTGAATTAAAATCTATATAAGCAAAATAGTAAACAACACATACACGCACCACGACTGATAATGCGAGTACACCGCGGCTGATTATGCGCGTCACATTTTTGCGCCCCCAAGACATATTTCTGCCTACAGTAGTTACCGATGCACCGAAAGGCTTCCCTGACGACCTTATATGAACGAACGTGGTGTAAATTTCACAAAGTAAGATCTAAAACATCTTGAAATCATTCCGCAGCACGCGACAGCAATACTTTCAAGCAGCGCCGTTCCGGATCGCCCAAGCCAGAGAGGAGGAAAGGCTCTCCGCGCGCCCTATCCTCCTCGCCCGATGAAACGGTCTATAAGAGTGGGGTTGAAGATTAATATCCAGAAGACAAAGATAATGATCAATAGCCGGGCAAGGGAACAAGAGTTCAAGATCACCTGTCAGCCTCTAGAGTCTGTGAAGGAACACGTTTACCTAGGTGAATTAATCACAGGGAACCCTGATCATGAGAAGGAAATTTACAGTATAAAATTGGTTTGAGGCACATTCGGGAGACATTGTCAGATCTTGACTGGAAGCTTACCATTATCATTAAAACGAAAAAGAAAGGTGAGCTATCAATGCATTCTATCGGTGCTGACATATGGGGCAGAAACTTGGAGGCTGATGAAACAAAGAAAGTTAGGCATAACGTTAAGAGACAGGAAGAGAGCGGTGTGGATCAGAGAGCAAACAGGATAGCTGATATTCTAATTGACATTAAAAGAAAGAAATGGAGCTGAGCAGGTCATGTAATGCATAGGTTAGAGAGGTGGACCAATAGGGTTACAAAATTGATGCCAAGAGAAGGGAAGCGCAGTCAAGGATGGCAGAAGGCTAGGCGGGGCAATGAAATTGGGAAATTCGCAGCGCTAGTTGGAATCGGTTGGCACAGGACAACGGTAATTGGAGATCGTAGGCAGAAGCCTTCGTCCTGCAGTGGACATGAAATAGGATGATGAGGATGAAAGACGTATGTGTTGCTTGTCAATCTCTGCTGTAGTTACAAGTATGCTGCTGCTTGTGTGCTACAACATAAGACCAATGATCGGTAATGGCATGTGTGTGTGTGTGTGTGTGTGTGTGTGTGCGTGTCCGTGTCCGTGCGTGCGTGCGTGTCATGAAACGGGTGTGCTCAGGGCAATGAGAGAAAGTGTAATTCTAACCCCTATCCCAAGAAACATGCACCCCATACACAACAAGGAACGCAGGAGAAGCAGGGTCCAAAGACTCCAAGGCTCCCTCCTCCAAACACAAGGGGTAGTGTACACCGATGCGGCAGAATACCCAGAGGGGCATTATGCTGCAGTAGTAGTGAGCGACAAAGGCGCGCTAGTCTCTAGCTGTAGCGTACGACACTCTTCACCAGATGAGGCAGAGATGGCGGCGATTGCCCTGGCAATCACACACCCATCAACTAGAATAGTCATCACCGATTCTAAAACTGCAATCAAAGCCTATGACAAAGGTAAGGTTTCCAAAGAGGCCGGCAAAATCCTGCAAGCAGGCAAGGAGAACGTACCTAACGACCTAATTAGGATAATATGGGCACCCGCTCATAGTGGACTCACAGGGAACGAGATCGCCAATGAGGTCGCCCGAGGACTCACACACCGGGCCCCAGCGCAGGCGGATTACTTCCTGTCCAAAAAGCGAGAGTTAACCACATACAGAGAAATTCTAGAACACTACAGAATGGGGAGGAGAACTCTGCCTCCCCCCCATAGATCTCTCACAAAGCAGGAAGAGGTAATATGGCGCAAACTGCAGACAGGTACCTTCCCAAACCCGTATATTCTGCACAAATGGCATCCTGAGGTGCACTCTCCAAAATGTAAAAACTGTGAAGGCACAGCAACGCTAAATCACATGCTTTGGGCTTGCCCAGCACTAAACGGCCTACATGGAAACAGAGAGTCATGGGAATCCTCGTTCCATAGCCAGGAAGAGCAAGCCCAAAAACAGGCCATCCGTCAAGCCCAGGCCGCCGCCGGAAGCCAACTGATTCCGGCCGACGTCTAGGGGGGAGGTAGACGGTGATAGGGAGAGCTGCGTCTCACCCGATCACCCATACTCTCTGACGGGTGTAAATAAAGTGCTATCTCTCTCTCTCTCTCATCTCCTTCAATGTCTTGTATGCAATATTCTTTAGTTCATAGGTTGGCAGATGTGTCCTTGTCTGTTCTTTCTCTATTCTTTGTCACTGTCTTTTTCTCTATCGTGTGTATTGGAGTAGCATGTATAGATGGCACAGCATTGCAGAATCTAGCTGGATTAAATGAGAATTGGCTGTTTTCTTGTTATAAGTGGCTGGTAAAGCGTGTACATAGTTTTGGCTTCTTAGTTAGTCAAAGATGTCATTGAGCTTCGACATGTTTTGTCCTCGCCTCCCTACCAAATTGTCACATCACAAATTTTAGCAAAAGGAGCAAGAGACAAATACATTGTACTTGGTAAGCACATCTCCAGGTGTGAGGGATGGACATTTCATCACAGTTAAGCTTTGCGTTTCCTTCTTTTGTCGCAATCACTTAAACAAGCAATTTAAAAGGCCCCTCACCAGGTCCGGCCATGTTGAGCTGACAAGTGCAGAGCATACATGAATACTGAAGCAGAACAAGCGGATCGCAGAGCATGATCATGCACTGGAACACTGTAGAAAATGGCATAGTTTCAGTACGTGCGCACGTGACCGCACGACCGTGGGAACAAGCAGATGAAGCAGAAGTACCATCTCTCTTGCTTCGGTGCGAAGTAAAACAAAAAAACACGGAGACATTCCATTTGTGTGTTTTATTATTTCTCTAAACTTCAATTCGTCAATTCAAGCAACAGACACAAATAACAGATGTTGCCTTAACTAATTCTCGAAGTCATATGTCTGGATGATTGAAGTCATGCTGCGGACACGAGTGCGTAGGCACAGGTACATGAGTACATCATCCTCCGGCTTGAAACGCGGCGTCCTTGAGAAGAAAGAAAAACGGCGTTCGGTTTGAAATTTTAGACCGTTTCGTGGTGCGTAGCGAGGTAATACTTTGCAGACACAATCATTATCTTGCAATATATGCTCTGCGCTTGTCAGCTCATAATTGCCAGACTTGGTGAGGGGCCCTTTAAGACATATAGGTGGCAGCCTTTGTAACAGCTAAACTAGAAAAACTCATTTAGGAACTGGGAACATTTTAAAACAGCAGCAGAACACACTGATCGCTCTGTGCAGCCTGCATTTATTCTCCAAACATTCTGCTCCATATGCCATAAACAGTCTGTGCCACTGTTAAAGTATACGCATGGCAGTTACATATAGTAACAGTCTTATGCTGTTCCCCATGCTGTCAAAACTGCCCCTATTGTTATATTCCTGTATTCTGCCAGTTATCTGGGGGGCTGAGAGTGTGGATGCTTTATATATATATACAGAAAAAAAACTAGGCATCAGTCAAGATACTAGGGAGACATTAAGTATGTCAAGGTAATTTAGAACCACTCATTGAGTGATGGAAGGAAATAAGTACAATATTGGCCTACCTATTGCACTAGGGGGCTATATTCTAATTGAAATAAAGTGATATAATGCATGTAACAAGTGAAATGTATTCTACATCCTCAGTACATCAATATGTGATATACCAAGGGAAAGGAAATACTGTCAGAGACGGAAGAGTCAGATTAGGGACACGATTAAGAAATTTGTGAGTGCTTGATGCTGGACAGGAATGATTGAAAATCTTTGAGAGATGCCTGCAGTGGATTTAGTAGGGTGACGCTTGTTTGAGTGGTCATTGCATTGCTTGAACTTAACTCTACACTTAAAGAATGCTTTGTATGTAAACAAAGAAAAGCAATGCTTTCTTGTCTTTCTTGTGGTGTGTTCCTTCCTATCATCTCTCTGTCTCACTCTTTGCTGTTCTGTGCCCATGTATTGGTGTTTGGTCAACAGCAGCACTATGGACCTTCGACGCCTCCTCTACCCTCGGCAGGTTCAACACCCACTTCTGAATAAGTATGTTCATAGTCATGTCCATCTGATAACGTCAGCTCTCTGCTTTTGTACAAAACTTATGCAGTTGGCACGGTCATCTGTAGTTTAAATAAATGCTTTCAGCAGCTAGCAAGTAGCCAGCAGTTGGGTGGCGAGCATACTGTTTCCACTGCTTGCACTACTGTGAAATCCTATGAATATTTAAAACCTGGCTGCTGCTCATACCATTCAAATTTGCCATACCACACTTTTTCATTTTGTACCAAGTTGTGCAAAGAGGCCAATTGCTAGAAATGTAGGATGCGTGGAACTATGGCACCATTTTTACCTTGAAAAAGGGAAGGCTGGAGCCACGTTTCAACAAGGGAAGTTCTATTCATTGGGGCTCTTGTTGAAACATTGGCTTAAGAGGAAGGTTTAGCTCGGGTGTTCCTATCTAAATACATGTAAAAGGAGAACTCATCTTTATCATCAACCACTGCACTAAATTGGACAATGTTTAATGCTTATCGAAGAAAAAAATGAATCTAGTGGCTGTTGGTTTCCAATTTTTTATTTAGGTCAATTTTTTGTTAAAAATTTACAAAAATCGCAAGTTTTCAGAAAAACAAAACTATGCAGTTTACAACTCTAACTTGGCACTGAAATAGTATCACAATTCTGTGAATCGCATTTAATAGCACATCTAAAGCGAACAAAATTGATATGTTAATCATGAATCTAAAAAATTTGGTCATAATAAAATACAGCTTTTGCGGAACCCTTGTACACAATGTAACGAATTCAGGTAAGATACATAATAAAACTGTGCTTAGTAGCTTCATAACACAGACTCCATTTTGGTCCATCGCACTTCTTCTTTGTTCTCTTTTGTTCCCCTGCCCCTTGTCTCATTTCAACTTCTTCTATTTGCAGGCCATAATAGTATTGCTTCATTCCCCCCAGCATTGTTTGCATTCCTCCTAGGATGATACTTGAATATATTCCCAATAGCAGCGGATTCATAGTGTCATTGGGACCAATGTACCATACGATCTTTAAGAGTCCTTGTTGACTTGCCGTCTTGATCATACGAAATTGTCTGTTATAGGCCGCATTCAGGCTTGGCCCTCTATTTACCAGTATGAAGCCATTGATGTCAAGTGTGTGTAACATTGTATTAAAGCGGAGCTTTCTTTGCCTCTTCCTTCAACTTTTCCACTTCTGCTGCTGCTGTGGCGCACACCGTGTAGAGGGGTGGTTCAGAGTGTGTATATAGATGACAGGCGCGAATCGAAGAGGAAAGGCGACCAGAAGAACTTGTTTTTACCCCACCACGTCGAATGTGCACAATGCCTTCTGGAGCTCCCTAACTGTCACGACATTAGCGGCTTGACAGCTGTAATTATCCGTGACTCCCCTCAGAAGCATTGCAGGGACTGCAGCGCTTTCCTTTCTGCTAATGTGTGAGGCTAGAGGGGACAAGGATTGAACTGTAGAGAGAAGCAGAGGGAGAAGAGGCAGTTCCAATATAAGAGAGGGGGGAAGGAATGTGATAAGGCAAGGAAACCCCACTACTGTACACGACAGCAGTTGCAGGGAAACAGGACAAGCTTAAGTTCAAGACACAGTACAGTTTGTTGCTGCTATTTCAGAAAAATAAACGCCATGCAAATATGTCAGGCGGACAAATTACGCAGGGCATGCTGAAGCAGAGCCGCATTAATTAAAGCCCATTGCAGGGTCTGGGTAACAATACGGAAGCGGTCGACCGTCAAATCAACACTTTTGAGCCCACCGCGGTAGCTTTGCGGCTATGGCATTGCTAGAGGTAGTGGATTTGATCCCAATCACGGCAGCCGCATTTGCCCATGTGCATTTCGATTTTGGGACACGTTAAAGAACATCACGGTGTCAAAATTAATGCGGAGTCCGCCACTACGGCTTGCCTCATAGTTCGAGTGTGGTTTTGCAATATACAGCCCCATAATCCAATTCAAGTTTAATGCTTCTGCTACAATGCAATGTGCCATGTGAGGAAATGACAACGCTCAACCCTCTCAGAGGTTATAAAATATGGCGCACAACAACGCCTCAAGTAAACACCTCTCCCTGTGTGTTCTGTGTACTGTGCAGACAAACAGCAGTGCTGCATGCAAGGTAACGTTTTACATCAACTCAACACTCTTGTGTTAACTTAAACGTTGAAGAAATTTAGCTTTAACCGTCAACATCACCGCTAATTGTTGTCAATCGAAGCATCCAGCACGGAAAGCTTCGCTTACATAGATTCCCACAGTGCGTGGGATCTGCATAAGTTTTTGCCTCCTGTCGAAATTTCTCTTCATTCTTTCACGATAGCTTGATCTACTGTCTAACAGTTCGTGCTGCTTCTGTGAGCTTTATGTTCTTGTCAATGCCGAGGCTTATATCCGCAGGCAGATAAGGTGGTCTCCCAGTTGCAGCGAACAGAGGAATGCATCCCAGGTCAATCGTATACAAGCGGTTGTGGTGAGCTACTGCCGCTTCCACACAACATTTACAACCTCCTGGGAATGCTGGATACATGCTAATGTATTGCTTGATGTCCCTGATAGCCCTTTCAGCTAGCCCGTTTGCTGCGGGATGATAGGGCGCAGTGAAGCGTAACTTGATGTTGTTCAGAAACATCGAACTTGAGGCCCACTGCGCATTGATTTGTTTTTTCGGCATAAAGGATAGCAGCCCTCTTGAATGCTGCTGTGAAAGAGTGCCGAATATTTAGTGGGCCTGGAGCACTCATGACGACTGAGGAAACATGGAAGTAGCACGTAGCCGGCAGTCAAGTCGAACACGTCAAACTAAAAGCTACAGGGAAAGAGAAACACGTGAGCAGTGCCTGCTCTTCCATGAACTATTGATACTCCCCACAAACGCCAACGTTCTGAAGGTACCGCCGCGAATGGAACAGCAGCACTTCCATCAACTATTGACACCCCCCCTATGAGGATTGTGTGCGCTGTAAAACTAAAAAATGTTCAAAACCCTTCCGAAAAGCGAACAAACGTGCGGGATAGCGAAAAGCTACGGGTAGGGCCATAGAGAAAACATCAAATTGTAATTACGTTGTAGCTCCCCTAATATCTCGTCGGTCTTGCTTTTTTTGGCAGCGCCATGTTTTGGTTTCGATTGTAAGTCGAC